>NC_138829.1:29949584-30202084 GCF_965183815.1 Platalea leucorodia | reverse complement strand
CACAACTTCCACTTCCCAGAAGAATGCCGCAACTACTTCAGAATAAAGGTTTTCTGGAGTGAGCCATGTTCTACTCCACTTGTTTAACTAGTCAAGTAATTGTAGTAATCAGTATTACTATTCAAGGTTCATTTGGCCAGAGAACTGGTGGAAGAAAGAGCATAATTCTGAAGCCCTGTGATGAGGGCACTCATCTGGGAAGGATTCTGATAGTTTTTTGCAAGGACTGCTTATGCATTTTTGAATGACTCTTAATATAACGTGCTCTCACTGGCTCCTTTTCTTTCATCTAATGAATCCTGATTTTTTTTTTTTTTTTTTAATTTTTTTTCAGTAGTACCACTTTTTTAGGAGGAGGGGTTACATGTTCCTCGCTTTAGAATAGTTGTTATCAAGGAGTCTGTGGTAATCTTTGGAGCTGTGGGAGATATAAATTTGAATCTCCTCTGGCTAAAAGGCATAAAGACCCTAGTTCTCCCATGTCTTTGCTGAAGCTGTGTAAAAACAGGCATCCCTTCTAGTCTTGTTTTAAAAAAAAAAAAAAATAAAAAAGGTAGGGGGGAGTTAAAGTTGGAGCATGGATCTGCCAATGTGACGGTGCACTGAAGATTTTGAGGCTTGAATTCACTTTGATGTAGGCATTTCTGGGTGACCCAAAGTGAAGTGTTTGTGTCTGTCAGACACAAAAAACATGAAGAAACTCTCCTCTTCTGGATTTCATTTTTACTAGCTTGCATGGTTCCGTGCAGATAGCACTTGTGTTGCAAATCCCATTTTAAGATACTTGGCTTTCCTCGTACACTGTGTGTGGTCCTTAGGCATCTAACTTAAAGGCCCTGGGTATCACAATAAATAGGTCTCTCTGGTGATGCCTTAATTGGTGAATGGAGGAAGATCCCAGGATTTGGAGGTGTTTGGTCCTGCATTCACCACATAGCTGTCTCATCCCTCCTGCATGTGGGTTCCCATGGGCTGAAAACAGTGCTGAGGCATGCTCAGACCAGGTTTCAAATTTAAATGAGCAAGAGCCAGGGCTGTTAAGACATGAAATGGTGTGTGCTTGCCATTCTGTAGGTGCAGCGTTATTGAGGAAGGCCCTCAGTTTCCACAGTACATAACTTTTCATTTTCTTATAAAGCTTGTTGCTGGATACTAATTTTTTTTTCCTCAAACCTCCAGTCTCAAATTACTGTTGAAACAATAATGTGATTTTAAAAAACAAGACTAGCTTAGAGCTATATAGATGTAATAGTGTAAAAATAATAATAATAAATTATTCTATATTGACAAGAATATTTCTTTTTAAAAAAAATCACAGCCTAAAATTCTACACTTGAAAAATTCATAAAATTTCTCAAATAATTTATACTTACTCTAGTGAACTACCATTATATTAAAAGGGACAAAGGTATTAGTTTTTGGAAGATACAAAAGCATCTAAAATGTGTGTTTATTCCAGAGAAGAGGGAGAAAAAAAATTTTAAAAAAAGAAAATTAGTGGGTACTGTTTTGTGTGCAATTCCCAAGTATATTTTTAAAACAACATTGAATTTTTATAGCCAAATTATATTTTCAGCTAACAGGGAGTTGGGGAGGGATGAATAATAGAATGATTGACAAATCTTTTAGGGCCTGATTTTACAAGATGCTGCGCACCTCCTGATTGCTGCCAATCACTTTCATTTTCTTTCAGTCCATCTGAGAACATATGGCATTATTCAGATGGTGCTGAGCACCTTCAATCACAGTCCTCATAATGCCACAACATCCTCATTCTGTGCAAATGTAAGAATTGCCGTTGACATTTTAAATTGGAGGGTTATTTGGTCTTTGTCTGGACAAACTCCCAGCTGATATAAATGGATGTTCTGCCTGAGGAAGGATTGCAACAGTAAACGATAAATAATCAATTTTATAAGCACTATTGTATATACACAAACTATGTGAAGTATCAATTCGGTTCATAAAATTCTTTACCTCTTCCACTTTTATTTGATGGGGAAAAAAATATCGTTCTTGTGGAGAACTGAAGTTTAGTTTACTCTCAGTGCAAATTTTGAAAAGTGGAAACTCTGGATGTTATGTGCACAAGGCAGATGATTTAAAGAGATCAGAAAGGTGTTTAATTTAAAAATAAAAGGAAAAAAAAATCAATTTCAACATACTGATTTGTCCTGCATTACAGTTACCTGTAGAGAACCTCTAGTCATGTCTATCTGTTTTTGATGCCTCTACAGAATAACTGTCCAGCATCCTCTGCCCAACCAATCAGAATGTAGGAAAATCTACCGATATGACGGAATCTACTGTGAATCTACCTACCAGAAGTATGTTGAAATCTGTGTGAGTCTTGCCTCTAGCTCGTGCATTTAGTGCTCGTGCTCTCCCGCTATTCAGAAATTACACGTGTTGAAACCGTAAACTTCTACTTGCGTGCAAAACCTCTACAGCAGGGACAGAAATATGTTGTTTGATTCTTTGGGATTGTGCTCTAAAAGCTAAAAGCAAATAAAAACCTCTATGACTTTACTAAATCTCTTAGATATGCTTCTGTACAGTGCAATAAACAAGAATGTACACACTAGAAAATCTAGGCAAAATGTATTGCACAGGTGCTTCACATCTTAGGGATTTGAAAGGTGTGATATGTATAAATTAGCTGTCACTTTTTTTCAGTCGTGTAATGGAATGATGAGTTGTAATTTGCATAATCCTTTAAGAAGTCAAATTATACTGTCATGTAGCAGACTTAACATGCTAGCTAGGATTTCATAGCTTTGCAGCTAATTAGTATGTACCTTACAGGACAGTTAAATTGAAGTTGAGTCCTCTTGCTTTGCAGTCATTTGCCTTTGTCCGTTGCCCTAACAGAGCCCGCTTTTGTGCGTAACTCAAGATCGTTACTGGTGCTTCTGACAAAAGTGCTATTGCTGTGGGCAGGCAAATGCCACGTGCTTGACTTCTGTTACTTTTGCAATCAGTGAAGTTTCTATTTTGCTGTAGTAAGGATTTAAGAATGTATTTCTACATAGAATTGAAAAGTATATATTTGACAGGTATATTGTAGATGATTTTGTATTAATGTATTGCAAATGCATTATGAATTTTCTGTTATCTCGCTGGATTTTGAAACTGCTTTCTGTCACTTAGTGTTTACTTTTCACACTCCAACTATATTCTTGTTTTGTATCCCAGTGTTGTCATTATTATCTTGTGTATAACAGATTTCACTTTCCAAAACCCCCTTAAATTCTAAAAATCAATTGTCCTTGCATTGCAACAAAATGTTTCTTGGGCAAGGCAGTCATACTCATTATAATTTTTAGGTCATATTCTCTCATCCACTCTTTTTATTCCATAACCTGCTGTTTGTTTCCTGAATCTTTTCTTTTAATAATAGGTACAACCACATCAGTAAAAGCTGTTACATTAGTGTAAATGGAGAATATAATTTTGGTTTACAGAAGTGAGAGGAAAAGGAAAATCTAGATTTATCAATATAATTACAGCATCAATGTAACTTGGTGAGCCAAAATGAAAATCTGACCTCTTGCTTGGCTTTTTTGTGTATGGCTACTTTTGGTGTGAGATATGATTTATTCATGGTTTTACATTGACTTATAAGTATTTCTTGCAATTTTGAATTTTTGATGGTTTTCCTTTCTATCTGTCTAAATAATGGCAGTGTCCAGGGTAACTGAAGCAGTCTAGATCTAGCATGGTTTTAAATGTCACCATAGAACTTTAGTGGTTTTACCTTTCTTGTAACTTCAGTAAGCATAAAAATGTGTTCATTTATTTAAACGTTTGAAGCAGATTTGTTATGAACTATTTATATCAGTATTAAAAAAAACTTCAAGATTTTGAAACTTTGTGGAAATAAGAAAACTTGGCACAGTTTGTCATCAGTGTTAAATACAGCGATAACTTCACTCTGAATGCTGCAAAATAGTTGATTATCTTAATTTTTGAAATTAGATAGAATTTATAGTCAGGATAGTTAAAAACAGCTTGCTGCACTGACGACAAAATGGAATAGTTGATGTTCGCTTTGCAGTAGGTATACAACTGCAAATAGGCATTGGCTAAATAGCTTTTTAAAAAAAAGGCAAAATCCAAAAATCAGACTGGTGATAAAACAGTGTTGGTTTTGACATCTGTTTTGTCATACCCGAAATATGAATTTTAAAGTATTATAGCCCAGTTCACCTCACTTGTAAAAAGCATGGATTATTTCGGAAAACTAACAGCTAAGTCTTTCTGCAGAAAATATGGAGTGCTTTTTCATTAGTGAAATTTTCTCTTGGTACTTCTTCCACACTGTTTAAGTAATCTGAGGCGTTCTTTCTGTCTTCTTCCCAATGGATGTTTTTGGTACTTTTTCCCATAGTGACTTATTTCCAAAGATATAACAACAAGTTACTGAAAACTTCTCACTAATCAAGACCAAAAAAACCAAAAATCAAGCTATTTTCATGACACCTTTTAAAGCTTATACTTCATTGCTACAAGACACGTGGATGTTTGGTACTACACGTTCATGTACATCTCTTATGCAGGCTCAGTCTCTCCCCTCATTAGATTGCAGAAGGGAGAATGGATGTAAAAAGGCCACTGGTGGTCAACAGAAAGGGCTGTGTGACCTTCCTTTTTCCTGTAGGATAATTTCTGGGCTGGACACAAAACAGTGAACTACTTATTCTGAGAGTTAAAAAAATTTTAAGGACTGACCATACAGAGTAGGACAGGACACAAAATTGTGGATTTGGGAGCCTGGCTGTTTTTTCTTCAACCCATTTTAAAATTAAAAGAAGTATTATGTAGAGAGCCTACTCTGGATTTTTGCTTAACCATGTACCTATTAAGGTATTTTGTGTAAAGCTACTTAGCTGTTGAAATAGAGATATTCTGATCCTTTCTGTAAAAATTTGAAAGCATCATACAATGACCTTCTACTCCAAAAATACTTTTCAGAAAACATTTGGGCAAGGTAACCTTTTTAGTCAAATCTTAGTGCTAATACATACTAGAAATAACAGTTTCTAAGAGTTCTTAAAGGTGTAGATTAGTAAATACATTATAGTACTATAAAAAAAAATAAAATGCAAAAAGCAACACAGGTTCCTGAGGAGCTGGACTAATGACTACATTAGCTAATATATATATAAAATAGGCAAAATAGTAAATATTTTAATACAGATCCCTCTAGGCTATTTATGATCTTCCAATTGAGTCTCATAGCTGCCACTAGATTTCCCACTCGGAACAAAGTGGAACACAGTTTCAAAAGCAGTTGGCAAAAAAACAGATGTTTTGGGCTTTTTTCTCCCATTGTCCACCACTTTGGTTGCCATGTGTCTATGTTGTTTTAGGTGGCTGAGCATGTAAATGTGCTTTTTAAAAATCTCTAAAGTAAGCTTGAAAATAATTACAAATTGTGTCTGTGTTCACTAGCAGTAGAGACTAACACACCAAGCATTCTTAAAAGATTTTACCATTGTGTTTTTTGAAGTAGATGACATGTCTCAAGCTGTGGAGGTAAAACTAGAGACCTGTCAGTTACTGGCCTGGAATACAGCTGTCCATCACCTCCTGAATATTTCCCCTTTTCTTTTCCAGTCCCCACAGCTGTAGCCAAGAGAATGTCCAGGCTCTTCTTTTGTGATGTCAAATAAAATTGACAACAAAAATAAATATTTCTTGTTCAGATCTAGCTACTTCACTGTAACTGAACTGCTGAGGTTTTTCCCTCTTGCCCAGGTTGAAAATCCTTTCTTCTGCTTGCCCAGACACCTATGGTTTTCACCGTTGTTCACCTTTACAGAGTGTCAAACAGTGAGCAAAGCCCAGGTAGAAGATCTCCAAAGATAGCCCAAGAGGACCATAGCTCCCTGCCCATGGTTCTATTTGTTGCTAAATTACAGGGAGTAACGGCATGTCAAGAATAGGGGTTTTCTTGTCTGCAGGGAATCTCTGTTGTGTACAAGCAGAGGATACCTCAGGGTTTTTCTGTTCTCGGCCTGGAAGTTATTCCGTTCATAAAGTGGCCCTTCAGAGTATCCCCTGGGTCATGTGGGGAAATTCTCAGTTTGGTGGCTGTTGTGTGCTTTCTCCAAAGCAAAAGTAGAAGAATCATCTCATCCTCATTTCTTATTGTCCATACGAAGCAGACTTAAAGGTGACGTCTCTCTTCAGGAGTACAGAGAATAGGGAAGAGTTCTCCAGTAAGGTATTTCTTCTGAAATTAAGAGCATGGAATAAACATGTAAGAAAAACACCTCGCTCATTTAAATCCCAGAAATACAACTATGGCCTTATTAGCTTTTTTCTGTCATTTCTCTGTAAGTTGCTGAAATGAGAACAGAACAGAAAGCTCATTGATTTCAGTCTGAGAAGTGGAGCAATTTGTCCTGGAAGGTGTAGCCTGGTCAGATACACATTATCATCCTGAGCCTGTAAATGCTCAAAACATCCAAACTTAACAGACCAAAATAAGCTCCCCTCCGACTATATGTTGACTCAAACCCATAAATATTTGTACAACTGAGAAAAGAAGGCATAAGCCTAAACCATTCCTGTCAGCCTCTAAGGTTTAAATGAAGATTTGTTTATTTATCAAATGGATAAAACAAAACCAGAACTGCTTTGTATGCCCAAGAAATCTCATGGCCCTGGTAGACAACACAAATGAGAATATAAACCTTCTAATGGGCCAAATAGCTCTCCAAGGGTTTCTAGTGAGGGAATTCAACCACATATAGAACATGGGAAGATGAAGGATTTCTCAGGGTTGTTGAAGTGGTCTGCAGGGCTCAGCCACCACCTTAATGTGGACAAAGCAGTAAAAGACCTGCAGAGGAGGGGCTCATAGTTCCAAATGGAGATTCAGACCTTTGTGAAAGTGGGTTAGAACCCCCTGCTGGCTCCTCTGCAGCTGGGCACGCTGGTTCAGGTCAGTATAGTCATTTAAGCAGCACAGAGAAGTTGATAATGGCTGAGAGGTCAGTACGCTTTTTCATCTTTTTGTTTCTTAGTGGTGGTGTTGCACATAAATTGACTTAGAAAGATTAGACTCTTCAGACTTTTTGTTTGTATATCCTGACTTGTATCATATAGCTGAGGAAAAGGATGAAACAATTATTTTGCCTGCAGGAAAAACACATAACATGTAGGACAACAGGGCTGTGATTCAAACTAATGCTGTAGGGTACGCAAGCTTCTTTTGCAACAATGACTTCAGTATCGCATGTTTAGGGGATAACCTAAGAAAGAACATACTGAAGGAGCTGCTGTTTACTTTGAGCTACCCTAGTAACACAGGAAGGAGAGGCCCCCGTCTTCTTGCACAGTGAATCTTTCTCAGGGGCAGTGTTCCCTCACTTCACCTGTTGATTTTTCTCTTCGCAATGTGAATTTAATAGGTGTATTTGAAGAAGATTCTACGCATCTCCTCTTCATAAATTTGACCTCTTCTTTGAAAATAATGAAAGCTAATAAAATTCATTCTTTATCAGCAAATAGCAGAGAAGCCACTGCTAACTCATGTAACAGGTCTTTTAATATAAATCACCTGATTCTTACAGCCTTGGTGTGAGGCTGCCCGGCAAAACTTTAGCTCTGTTACAGCTGCCTACATCTGCTCTCACCTTTGCGTAGCTTTGAGCATATCTGCAGGTTCTCTGTGCTGAGCTGTTCTAGAGATGTCTTTTGCAGGGAAAAAAAAAAAAAAAAGTAGTCTTTAACCAAGTTTAAAACACATTCAAAAGTGAGCCAACGTCTCCTTACGTGTAAGATATGAGAGTGGGCTTTCTCTGGGTAAGAAATGAGATTAGCTGTGCCACTTTAAAATGATTAATGATCACTGGCTAGCATTAAGTTGAACATCTAATCCTTGGCTGATTGGAGCATTTGAGAGAACAGCACTCAAAAAATATAATTTTTCAATAACAGAAATTTTGTCACACTTATATTTCTATTATGACACAGATGTTGCACTGGCTTTAAAATTTTACTTTGAGATTAATGGAACGTCGCCTGAATAGAGAATAGTTCGATGTATATGTGTTACCTGAAAATTTTCTTCTACTGAATAATAAAGGGCCATGTTTAGGTTTACAAAATCCTATTCAGTTTATAGTTCAATACAAATTTTGAAGATTCCCTTAAGCTTTGCAGTATCTAATTGTAACATCTATTCTGAGTTAAATCCTGAAGTGAATTTGGTATTGGTCAATTGACCAATTAGGCAATTACCTTTTGCTGTCTTGCACACAGTCCATGTTAAACTGACTGGGTCTTCAGGTCCCTTAACCACACCCTTTCAATAGGATACTAGTTGCGGTCTGCTAATTCCCTGCTAAGACAATTTTTTTTTATATTCTACAGAAATTGTTTTTGCATTTAATTTTCATTTCAGATACGAAGGTTTCTTTTTGTGTTTTGTGTTGTTTTGGGTTTTTTTGTTTTGTTTTTTTCCCCGAGTCGTGTTACTGGTTTCAGAAATGGAGAGATCAATTCAAATTATCTGTGACTGAGCTACTGTGTGTATTCAGGAAGATTTCACTTTTCCCATGCTCTTTCAGTAACTCACTGCTTTGCACAAATACAGAAGTATTATACCAAGTATATCCAAAATATTACTTAGGGAAGCAGTGAGCAAGATAACAAGTTCATTTGACTTACTAACAGTTTATACAATCATTCCACAACTTGATGGAAGGGGAGGTGGGAGTGGAAGGGGAAACAATTATCCCCCAAATACGAGGAGTTAGCCAAATGCCTGCCCTAAAGCTCATGTAAGTGCCATGGGTTGCAGTAACAAAGCTATTGTGGAGCATTTTAGGTATGCTTTTGAAAGGTAGAGTTCCAATGCTTTGCCATCTTTTGATTTAAAAGAACAATATAAGATAGTAACAGTCTTGCAACTTCTGTTTCTTTTTAGAAGGAAAATGCTGATTATAAGAACTTCAGGTGAAAGAAAATCCTGCCTTCCTTTACATGAACTGTACTTACTGTTAGTTAAAGTATTGTTACCTTAGTCTGAAGTTTTCTGACTTTTATGTAGCAGAAACATACCAAATCCAGCATTATGAAGCTGAAAAGTCATCCTTTAATATTCATGATACTCCTCAGCTCTCCTCTCCCCCTTTAGATATTTGTAGACAGTAACCCAGTGATCATTTGTTCTCCTCTTTGACACAGGTTTCTCATTCTTAGCAAGGCAAGTTTTCCAGGATTTGAACACTTCTTGTAGCTGTTTGATGAAGTCTTCCTAGTTTGAATACTAGTATAGTCCATTAGTTGTTCCTGTGGTAGCGCTCAGGGATCGCAGATATCAACTATAACCATGTTGTTACATGCCGTTTGAAATGGAAGGATTCTCTGTCTCAACATTGGTAGTGATTTATATAATCCTTTCCTATTGCCTCTCTGTGTTTGCTTCCTTGGACATCAAAGGATCTTTTTTGCTGCTCTAGTCAGGGTATTGCACTGTAGGCTAATATTAATTTGGTTATCCACCATATCCATATGCCTGTTCCTAGGTTGTTGTATTGTCTTTGTTTGGAATCTGTGCTCTTAGTTACTAGATAGACAGCTTTGTGCTCAGCTGTGTTAAAACACATCTTATTCAGGTGAGCCCAGACTGCCATGCAATCTGTGGAACTGACAACTCACTGGTATTTACCATTTTATTATCTTTTGTGTCATCTGCAAATTTTACTGGGAAGGATTTTATGTTTTCTTTCACATCACTGATTTATTCTCCTGCACAGGTACTCCGTAGGGAATAAAGGGCTCGAGGAGTTCTCTCCCTGCACGGAGTACTTGGGGTAGACTTAATCCATATTTCAGAGCTGCTGGTCATAATGGCTGGGAGCAGATTAGGGCTGCTGGCACTGATGAGTTGTAACAAAACAGGGGCAGTGAGTCATGAGCACACTCTCTTTACTTGCAGCAGTACGAGATGGCTGCAGCCTTTTCTTTAAAGTAATGTGAGGCTTGTTTTGCATAGTGATGCTGTTGAAATACAGAATACTTCTCCCTTGAAAATTTGTGTGTCCATAGTGATGGCTACTAGTAAAATCCTGTTGTGGGTTTGTTTTTTTTTTAAGTAAAAAAAAAAAAAAAGGCTGTTTCTGGAAACAAAGCTAGATTATTTGCAAATGTTTAGTAAATTCAACGACTGTGTTTATCCAAAAAGAAGGGCAAAGAGGTCGTTTTGTGGAAACCCTGAAATCTTTCATATTCATTTTCTTCCTAAATAAATTAATTTTAATTTCATTTCCAAATCATGCTTTTATTTAGAACTACATCTACTTTTCAGATTACTAGAAGATTTAATAACAATGTTATCAAGCATAATGTTTTATTGAAAAATAAGTTCAGAATTTACCAGAAATGAAGCTTTTGGGTTAACATTTTGTCCCTCATTTTTCCTTCATCCCCCAAAAAGATTTCTTTGAGCGAACCTCAAAATTGTGCTCTGAAGACTATTTTTGCCTTCAGTTCGATACATAGCAGACCTGTGCAGCACTGTATGTTTCTTAAGTTGTTTAGCAATCTATTAACTCTCCCACCTAGCCATAGGGCTTCATGATACAAAAGTGACACAGCTCATATTTCACATCCAGATGCAGCAATATCACTAAAATTCTGACTTATCTATGACAAAACTGTTGACTTACCACTATCATAAAAGAATTTTAGCAAAATCTGTAATCAATTTAAAGTATTTATACTGATTTGCTTTCCCTTTAAGACAAGTACTGCTCCAGTTAAAACATGCAAAGGTTTAGCAAAGTCTGCATCACCTTGAACTGGTTTACAGAAAACAAGACTTGCATTACATTTTTTAAAATTAATTTTTTTTGTACAACATTTTTTTTATGTGTTTATGGTCTTAAAGTTCCATGTTCATATACACACATGTACATATATGCACATACCCACACACACACTTTTGAAAAGAAATAAAACTCAATAATTTTAGGGAAAAAGACAATGGAAGTGTAAAGCATACTTCTACCTGAGTACAATAGGAAGGTGACATTTTTTAATTTATGTCATTTTTACAGATAAAACAATCTTCTGGTGTTGTTTTAAAAAACAACAACAAAAAAAAATGCAATACCATATGAACCAAAGATTATATCATTAGGATTTGCCCTTAATTTCTGGTAAATAGGAAATAAAATTCTCATAAATACCAAACAAAAAATGTGATCAACAAGAAGGAAAGAAATAATCTGTCACACTTCAAAGTTTGCTGCTCATTGAGCAACAGGAGACTCATGAAAGTAGATACCTTTGCCTGTTATAGTTGCATTGAACTTTGTCTTACAGTTTCATAAGTGACGTTGGGTCTGTGCCATCTTTGAGATTGCAGACTGTGATGCAGAGTAGTTTAAGATGCTGTATCATGTACCATTTAATCAGGCTGCACTATTTAGAGTATGTGTTGTGTACTGGGAATAATTTGTGTGTAAAGTCTTTCCAGCTGCATCTATATAAAAGGTGAAATTCCCCTACCTCTGCACAAAAGTCAGTTAAATGGACTGTGGGGAATGGAGCAGCAGTTGAATGAATTAATTTCATGTAGCTGTCCATAGCTGGCTGTGACACTGCAGTGTGCTTCCTCCACAGCTGACTCGCAGCCAGGGCCCGTACACATCTTTCTGGAGTTCTTGGGCTGCTGAATTTCTATGCATTGATCAATTTTCTCCTTGCCTGGAAGTGTCCTGTATAGTTTTCCACCCCCTTGCTAAATTCCAGTGACTCATTTGTATGCCTAGGGCAGTAGTACCGTAAATGTTGTGACTGCGGTGGACTTTGCTACCTGTTATTATTATCTTTGCTACCTCTAAGATTGGAGGTCATCACAGCGTTAGGTGAGGGAACACTAGCACTGTCCCCTTCTTCTGCATGTCCTTTCACATAAGCTACTGTACGTGCTGCTTCACGTGGCTGGGGGAGAGGGGCTGTTGTGCATTCCCCCTTTCCCCAGTGGAAAATCTGCCATTTCTGAGAGCACTCGCGGCTGGTGATTCTCAGTGATGCACGTATAGACAGTCTAGGCAAAGGGAGACACCGGAAAGATTTTCAAGCTGTGAAACAGCTTGTGTAACCAGTCACGCTGCAGGGTGCAAGGAGTTTGGCAGCCTATTAGTCCTGGGGCTGACTGGAAGCACCTCAGGGTTGCAGATGCTCCCTTGCACTAGGCTGTAAACTAGGCAGTCTGTCACCTGTATAATCGGTGACCAATGCTGATCAATGTATTGATGATAACTCTGCTTTGGTATAGCATGTACTGTTGCTTTGTCTAGCAGTATTTTCTTTGCCTCAAGAATGCTGCCATGCTCTGCATTTTGAGCTAGATGTTATACTAAAAAGGACATTCATATTTTGCTAACTTGGCAAGTTCAATTGAGAGATTTTTGTTATTCAGTAGGGACAAGAAAATGATCAAAATATTTTGAGTGAAATACTGAGCTGAGATTAAGAGCAGAATACAAGCCAAGTCTGTAGTATATTTTGGTATAGCTTGGTCAATTGGAGGTATTTAAGTGGTGTAGTATCCCACTTGGACAAAGCTGCATCAGCAGAAACCTCTATAGCAGATACTATTTTACTTGCAAAACTGCTCTTTTACTGATACTGCTTGTTTTGCCAATAAGTGGTGATTTGCCTGTATAAGTCCATAGCAGACCTTTGCTGATAAAGCTGATTACATGCTTAGTGCTTTGCCACAGTGGTGTACCAAGATTGCTCTATTGGCAAAATGCTCCTAATGCAGACCTCATCTGATTTTAGTCATTCACTTTTCCTGATTTCAAAGCTCAACAAAATAAGACTCCTATTGTAGAATTTGAAGGGACGTTAGTTGTTCCACGACTCTGTAGTGAATAATCATTGGGATAAAAAGACCCAAGAGCTGTACTGCATTTAAAAATCAATCCTATTTTTCATAATATAATTAAGTTTTTTGTCATTTGAGATATTCTTGTTGTAGACTTGAATTAAGGGTGAGAAACCTAATCTTCTGAGTTGCTTCACATATTTCACTTTTGGTCTTCATAGAATCCTGCTGATGGTGTGATTTGCCTGATTAATTGTGACAGTGCTATCCATACTAAATCCCACATGGTTGAGCTCCTTTGCCTTGAAATCAAATGATGTAAATGAAAACTTTCCAAAAGTATTCTGAGCTTTTTCACCCTCTCAGAAATCTCGCAACCAACATTGAGGTGAAAGGCCTGGTGATCATAACCTAGTCAGGCACAATGCATTGCTGTGTACTTTGGGCAACACCTAGACCTTATGCCTAAGAGAGCATTTTATGGTTATCATAGCAGGAGGCCTTCTGGCTTCCAGGGGTAGCAGCATGCTTTTAGAATTGCTGCATCGCTGCTTGACTACTGGGGATGGTTGTATTACATGCTGGACCCAGCGTGACAGAGAGAGGCAGCTCTGATTCATATCACTCTGGGGAGTATCAGGCATGTATCCAGACCAGCCATCAGCATCAATGGTAACTGTGGCATTGAAATTGCTAGAAAAGGCATGGAATCAGATAATCATCCATAAAAGAGTACTACTGAATGGCTGTGAAGTTCACAGCTGGTGGATTCATATCTTACGGGAGCATGATACTGTGTTAACAGGCAAAATCTGTTAAGTTTACTAAACAGGTTAAGGCAACTTCATTAAAAAGGTTTTTCCATTGTTGATGTTGGCTTATTTTTACCTCACCTCCTCCCTAAGTGTACTTGCAAGTTATAAACAGATCTTTTGTGAGATGTCAAAAAAACAACAAATCAACTGCTCCAGGCCTAGGTTGTCTCTTGGAGGTTAAACTGAAATCTAATTATTGACATTGTCACTAAATGGAATGAAATACATTCCAGAATGTCAAAAAATACATTAACTTTTCTGACTTTTGTACACTCCAAATTTTTTAATTTCTCTTGCTTAGATACTTTGATGCATTCCTGCAGCAATGCCTACTTTACAAGAGTAAAAATAGTCCAAGCAATGAACTATTCATCCTTCTCCCTAGTTTACACCAGACATCATCTATTTTAGGTTGAAAGCCAGGAACAGATCTTCTGCCTTCATTTGAGGGAGGCTCTGCTCTTAGAATTTTTTAAGAATTCATAAGAAATGTGAATAAATGTCATGTTTTATAGATGTTCAGATAATTTTTGTATGCGAATTGGCTGACCCTTCAATGCACTGCCTTTTATTAGGATAAGTGGTTGGATGGGGCTTTGAGCAACCTGGTTTACTGCAAGGTGTCTCTGCCCATGGCAGGGGGGTTGGAACCAGATGATCTTTAAGGTCCCTTCCAACCCAAACCATTCTATGATGATTCTATGAAGTGCCCTTTTCCTCATCAACAGTTTAAGGAGGTGGAGTCCTTCTCTGAGCTTCCAGGCTTGCAGAGCCTCCTCACTTGGGTGCTTTTTACAGGATAGTTAGCACTGGCCATACAGCTCTTGCAGGCATCTAAGCACAAGGACTTGGTGGCATGGCAGCAATATGCTCATGGTTGCAAGTGGGAGTTTTCTTGTTTTCTTTTACTTGCTACTGGAGAACACCACAGTCCTGATGCGTGTGGTCTCACTCCTGGCTGCCTATGAACAGTCTTTATCCATGTGCTGTTAGGATGTTTGCAATAAGCTGGAGTGTAACAGAAAATGCTATTCAATGCCAGGCTCTGCAAACGGGAAGTAGGGCTTTACAAGGGCTCCTCTGCTCTAGGAGTTGCTGCTCTGCATGTTCTAAGTGTGTTTACTGTAAAGGCATGGTGTAAGACTTATCTGTTTACAAATATATATTTGATAAGAGCTTCTTCTAGATTCACTTTTGTATATTGTTTTAACTTTTTCCACATGCTTACCTAAGACTAGTTGTAAATCTCAAAGTAAATAAATAAGTGCTTACTGATGGTCATCATACCCTTCCTATTTGTATCCACAATACCATATATGTGGTTTTGCAGGCTGGCTTGCTTTGATGACTCTTATGTGTAGATATTTTTGCTTGACAGATAACTATAAATTCAGCTTGGGTGACCAAATCCAATGTATGCAAATATCAGCCCTTTTTTGTTGTGTTTAAGCAAAATCTTACATCTGCATTTGAATGAAAAATGTAGTTTAGGTTGATATGGGTCTTGCATATTGCATAAAGGTACCAAGATGACATCAAGAACAGAAAATTATTATATTTTAGGCCAAATGCAGTAGTTACGATAAACAGGAAATTACTGGATTTTTTCCCCCGCTTTGTGCTTATGTTTTGATACTGAAATTCTCCCCACCACTGACTTGTATTCCTATTTATTTATTGCTATCCCCCTAGCTTCCACTGTCGCAGCCTGTGCTCACTGTTCCTTAACCTCCAGCCCTAGAAAGACAGGTACATTGTTCGTTACGGCAGGCACACCAGCACTGTGTAGAGCTGTTGGGAGCACTTGGGTAGGTAGATCAGTGCCTGATACTGGTTTTAATGTGCCCATCACTTCCAACGATGTTTCCCCTGGCTTGAGGCTTGTGTTTGGGAGACCACAGTATGCATTCCAGATGGCACTGCAAACAGCGTCTGCCAGGGAAAAAACAGGTAAATATAATGAAGCAGGGAGGTAATTGGGGAACTGTAGTGCCTAATTTGATTATGGTCTCAGATGCAAGGGACTCAAAAAATACTAGTTAAAACATAAATACTGGTGTTACAGTGTTTATTATATGGTAGTAAACAATCCACTCAATAAACATATGAAAATTTAGGTCAGAGCTGTAATTTACCACACTGGTGATGAAAAATGTTGTGGTAGAATAAACTATCATGCTATTGCTTACAGATTTTTTTGGCATGTGGCTTTTTCAATGATGTATTTGAAAGAAGATTTAGGATATGAAAATCATGCTGTTTTTTATCCTCATTTTAGTCAGATAAAAAAACCCCTTGATTTGTATATGCACAAGAGAATTTTCTAAAAACATGTTCTACTATGTGATATCAATTTTTATAAGTGTGCAGTGCATGAGTGTTTTTTCTCTGAGCCTCTTTATTTTTTTTACCCTCCTTGCTCATGTCCCCACCTTCTGTCAAGAACTGTTAAAAAAAAAAAAAAGTCTGGATACCTTGAATAAATTTTTTTGTCATTTAAAGTCTTCCATGTCCTTAAAACCCAAGAAACTGCTTTCTGGCTCACTAGTATTTCTCGAAAACAAAAAGTGGTTTGACAAAAATTCTATTTTCTTCCAAAGCAATGGTCACACATCTGGTTTTCAGTTTCTACCAGAGTAATCGGGTGGCTTTTTCCAGAAATTGTTTTTCCAGATTGTCAGAGGAAGATCGGATTTAATATAAATTCAATAAGATCTACCTTTCTTGAGATGCATGGGTCTTTATTAGATAGTAGCTGCTATTACCTTTAACTATTTCAGTTGCCATAAGACTGGTCTCTCGTTTGCCTTGTGCTTTGCATAGTCACTAACTCATGGGTGCATAAAATCCTGTCTAATTGGAACAGCAGCATTTTACATCTACTGCAGACTCTCTCTTTTCTTAGCTATATGTCATAATACAGTGTAAAATAAGTCTATATAAAATATCCAAAGCATATGGATCAAAGAATATTTGTGATGGAAGGAAGTTCACTGTTGGTAATTTAGAATTTCAGTGTAAATACCTAGTTATTTAGGATGATTACGCTCTGGATAGTGGCTGGTATGGGGGGATGGATCACCATATGAGCCTGTAGCTTGCCCTAAGTAGCTAATTACATCTACAGACAGGTGTGAGTTTGATTGTCACACTGGTGTGTGTATGTATGTGTATATATATATATTTAGGGACACACAAACACGTACAAGAGGAAAGTTGAATCATTCCTATTTGATTCAGAGCATGCCTACAGGAAGAGTGCTCAGAGCGGTAGAAAAAAGAGCACATGTTAACTTGAAGTCTTTGAAACTGTAGAGCCAGAGACTCTCAATCACTGGACTTGGACTTGGGAGGGATGAATAGATAACGTGCGTACTGAGACAAATGAAACTTGTGCAAGGTGCAGGAGCGGGGTCCCTCGTTAGCTGAAAGTCAGCTGAGGCAGCAGACATGTGGCCGAAGAGAATAGCACAGGCAGATGCTGACTGCTGTGGTGGCGAGGGAGAGAGGTGTATGCAAAGGGGAGAGTCCTACAGTCCTCAGAGGGCACTGCTTGAAGCCCAAACAGTTCTCATGGGTGATGGGGAAACTGGAGAGCCATACTGTCTAAATCTTTGTGTGCTGGTGAAAGTAAAGGGTACTTGTTTTTGGAACCCACGGAAAAATCTGTGTATGTTTTGCTTCAACTTTTACATATACTGGAAGGGGTGAGCTCAAAACCACAAGGGTTAGAGCTCTTTGCTTCTGCTCCTGATGGCTGGAGAACAAGGCCAGCATGGTCTTGCAGGAATAAAGTAGACTGTCTTGGAGGGAGAACCAGGAAAGCCCATGCCTAGTCATTGTCCCAGGGTAAATCACGAAAGACAGTGATACAGTTTTCTTAGACTAGAGGAGGCTTAAAAGCTCATGGATGTAGTGAAACCCAAACACAACAGTTAGATGAATGGAAAGAAGTCTTCCATGGCTGCTATGGTGTTATGCATCAGAGGGAAGATTGGTTAGATTGGTTGTGTGCCAGCTTACTGTTTGGATTTTACAGATAAGTCAGATACACTGAACGTGTGCTGACTGCAATTGTAACATTTCTGGAAAAGAAAACAAGACCTTTGAGTTCCATATCCATCTAGAAAACACATATGGAGAGATTAAACGACTCTGTGCAAGTAGCTAATTGCATTATCAGTTGCAGAGTCAATCAGGACACAGCAGAGGAACACTTAGTTAAGACACTTCAGTGCCCCTTCCATAATCACAAGTGAAACACTCTGTTTTGTGACTTCTCTGGGTTTTTGGGATTTTTGCTGTGGAGATTTTCTGGTGTTCTTCTGGATGAAGAAAGGTTTCCTCATTGTGTAATGCAGTTTTCTTCCTTCCCTGAATAGCAAAAGCGTAGGCCTTTGAATGGCAAAAATGTTCAAATCTGACCCAAGACTTCCACTTGTTATTAAACACTAAGCTTACCTATGTTTACTGCTGAGTGCTTGTGGCTACTTTTTGGTTAAATATATCAGGATTTTGTTAAAACTCCACTGCCTGGTTAGGGGCTAGAATCAAATAATGATCTTTAAAAACAGAATATTTTATTGATTTAAAAATTGGAATCTCAGACACAAAGACAGGGAAATCAGCTTTTTGTGACTTCAAAACTGGGATTCCAGATACTCCAGTACACCGAAAGATGTATAGAGAGTTTTCAGATCTAGAAGGTGGACTTGCTTCTTTTCCATTGAAACATTTTAGGAAAGCAGGATGGAATCTTAGGCTTTTTTTTTTTTTTTCTCCTGCTTTTATCTGTTTTGTGTTTCTAGACTTTCATTTTCATGTCATGCCTATTATTGCATCATTAGTGTTCTTTTATTCTTTTGTCTCAGAAACATGTCCCGAACATGCTTTTATCTCTCTTTATTATTGCTTGTAAACCTCATACTACTTCACCACTGTGGCACAGCTAATGCTCTTTTCCCTTGCTTAAGCCTACCGCAGTCTCTCTGGCCCTGCTGTCAATCACCAGCTGGATGCTGAGACAAATTTTTTATAGCAGCTTCTGTCAGTAAAGAGAAAATATTTTGAAAAATACAGTCTAAAAGCTGAATGTCAGCCTGCTGAGTGGCCTGGTTAAACAGGAGAATTGACTCTGCCAAGTTTCTGTTGTTTAGCTTTTTCCTTAATTTAAAAAAAAAAGTGGTTTGGGGTCTAGCCCAAATAATAAACAAAATAAGACTTTCTTGGCAAGGACTCATAATTGACTAGCTTACTAAAATTCTTAAGCATCTCCATGACTGTTTCTGTCTCCACCTTTCCGGTCTCTGTAATGCGGAAGTTTTCAGTCAGTTTTGGATGTCACACAGAGGAGTAGCAAAGAACCCATAAACTCCAGTAGCTCTGCCGGACCCCCTGTAGCCCCATTTTGTTTTCTTTTTCAGCAAAAGCTAAATGACTGTAAAAGTGTGTTGTTTCTGAGGTTCAAAATCCTACAACAAGCAATGCTCTGTGTTTGCAGGAAGTATTCCAAAAGAGATTCTGGATGTCCTGACCAGTTGTACTTAGTCTTTATGACCAGGGCAAAACACTCAAAAGATTTAGATAGGCAAGAAGCCGCACGCTTTTATAAAACCACTTTGAAAAAGGATGGTGGAAGCACATGGCATGATGCATAGTAAATCTTCTATAAGAAAGCTGCAAACCCCTTGTTGAGAAGTTGCATTGGTCTCTTGAGCCAGAGAATATTGCTGTCCTACAGATATATTGTTGGAAGCTGCATTGAGAAGTGCAGCCTACTTGTTAGTTGATAAATAGAGATTAGAATCATCTACTAGGCTATTTTATGCTGCTTGTTAACAATATTTACCTTCCTAAATTGATTCAGTATAATCCTCGCTATGGCTTTACCGCATTTCTGGAAGACATATAGATAATGTGGTACTTCGAAGTCTTGCATGTCACTGAAAACCTGCTGTATTTCCTTAGTTGAATTGTGCGGCAGGATTATATTAACATAGATTTTGAAATATTTGGGCTCCCATAGGGTATGGCGTGTGGTTGATATGACATGACTTGCCTTCAACAGTTGTTTTAACAAGATATCCTTCATATAAAATATACCAGGCTGAAAGGCATAACTGAGTGAGTTTAGTAAGAAACACTGTTGGCAAAATTCTTCACTTTCATCTTTATCTGATTAATTCAAGGCTGAATGTTACAGAGAAAGTATTTTTAACCTAGCATAGTATTTGGTATGTTTATTAAAAAAAAAAAAAAAAAAAAAAACCAAAACCAAATAACCTCCAACCCCCCCAAAACAAACAAAAAAACCCCACCCCCGAATAAAAACCCTTCTATATTATTTTGTACAAGATAATTTTTAATAAATTGTTAAACTCATTGCAAATGTATGTGCATTTACTCTAGTTGAAACCCATACCGCTTAAAATATCTTCTCACTCCTCCTAAAAACTGCTTTAATAATACATTAATTAACACTTCTGTAGTACTTGGCATATTTAACACACAAGATAATTTACAGTTCCTAATATTTTAAACTGTGTATTAAAAAGACTAGCATTAGCGAACAGGAAATACACTGTATGTGAATAAAGCATCAAATGCTAAACATATAATTTACATGTAGCTCAGTCTTAATTTATTAAAAATAGATATACTTTAATGTCTTGATAATACTGCTCATGTTGTTTGAATTACTATTAATGTTTTTTCAAATTCCTGCTGATGGTTTATTCTTTTTATTATTACCTTGCAGAGACTTAATATCTAATAACACCAATAATTAACTTTTTATATAAACAATTAATTTCAGATTTTATGGCAAAATATTTTATTTTAATTTTTATCTATTTTCTGCTTGCACAGGGCTTTTTGTATTGACTGAAAAATATTCAGCCAAATTAATATCTGAAAATTCATATCTATGTATTTGCATCAAAAGGCTTTGACTGACTGTGCACCTGAGAACAGATTTCAGATATAGACAGGTTTTTACTGTCTCTTGACTTTATGCTGCAAGGAAAAGCTTACTACATGAGGATACTAAATGGCTTGAGGGTTTGGTAATGGGATGTGGAGACCTTCACCTTAGGTCACTAGTTTGAATGTAGCCCAGGTGGGTGGAAACTAAAACCCATTATAATCTGATGGCTCCTGGATGGCCTGCGTGAAATGAGTTGGTGGTCCTAGTCAACTTCCTAGTAGAAAGATGTCAATATTGCAGAATCATCATTGTAGTTCTCGCAGACTGGGACCCTTGCTGGAACTCTTTGCAGAAAAATCAGTGGCCAGAGTGGGTTTGGGCACTGAATTGCCCTCTGCACCTCAAGTGGTTTGTGTAGGACAGACAAGAAGAATAATCATGTAACAGAATGGAGAAACCATTGGCATTTGCTAGGCCAGATCTGTCTGGCTTGTAAATACACTTCCAGAACCATTTAGCTATGGTTGAATCCCTCGACTTTTCTGCCTGTAATTTTGCCACGAGTCTCCAGTTGGTTTAGTGATCCTGGTATGAGAGGAAGAAAGTAATATATGTTGTATTATTGTCAGAGGCAGTGAAAGACTCTTAATTGTAATCACTGTATAAAATCAATGCTCAAAATCTAATTGTGGGGAATGGCAAAGCATATACCATTTTCCAATCCACTGAGAATTGATCTCTTCTTATAGCTTTTATGCATAGTGGCTTGTGTGTCTGTCTGGAACATGGTCCTGATTAGTTAATGCAGCTAACCAGGCTGGATAAGTGCAGCCTCATCAGGCACTCTCTGCTTTTAGCTGAGGAAACAGAAGGTGATCCCTTTGTTATAGAACCATAGAATAGCTTGGGTTGGAAGGGACCTTAAAGATCATGTAGTTCCAACCCCCTTGCCATGGGTGGGGACACCTTCCACTACACCAGGTTGCTCAAAGCCATATCCAGCCTGGCCTTGAACACTTCCAGGGATGGGGCATCCACAGCTTCTCTGGGCAACCTGTTCCAGTGTCTCACCACCCTCATTGTGAAAAATTTCTTCCTTATACCTAGTCTGAATCTACCCTCTTTGAGTTTAAAGCCATTACCCCTTGTCCTATCACTACATGCCCTTGTAAAAAGTCCCTCTCCAGCTGTCTTGTAGGCCCCCTTCAGGTAGTGGAAGGCTGCTATAATGTCTTCCCAGAGCCTTCTCTTCTCCAGGCTGAACAACCCCAACTCTCTCAGCCTTTCCTCATGGCAGAGGTGTTCCATCCCTCTGATCATTTTTGTGGCCCTCCTCTGGACCCGCTCCAACAGGTCCCTGTCTTTCTTGTGCTGAGGACCCCAGAGCTGGATGCAGTACTCCAGGTGGGGTCTCACCAGAGTGGAGTAGAGGGGCAGAATCACCTCCCTCGAGCTGCTGGCCACGCTTCTTTTGATGCAGCCCAGGATATGGTCGGCTTTCTGGGCTGCAAGTGCACATTGTCAGGTCGTGTTGAGCTTCTCATCAGCCAACAACCCCACGTCCTTCTCCTCAGGGCTGCTCTCAATCCATTCTCTGCCCAGCCTGTATTTGTGCTTGGGATTGCTCTGACCCACGTGCAGGACCTTGCACTTGGCCTTGTTGAACTCGTGATGTTCGCACGTGCCCACCTCTCAAGCCTGTCCAGGTCCCTCTGGATGGCATCCCTTCCCTCCAGCGCGTCGACCGCACCACACAGCTTGGTGTCGTTGGCAAACTTGCTGAGGGTGTGCTCAGTCCCACTGTCCGTGTTGCCAGCAAAGATGTTCAACGGCACCGGTCCCACTACTGACCCCTGAGGAATGCCAGTCATCGCTGGTCTCCACTTGGACATGGAGCCGTTGACCGCAACTTGTCAAGTGCAACCATTCAGCCAATTCCTTATCCACTGAGTGGCCCATCCATCGCATCCATGTCTCTTCAATTTAGAGAGCAGGATGTTGTGCACAACAGTGGCAAATACTTTGCGCAAGTCCAGGTAGATGGTGTCAGTTGCTTTTCCCTTATCCACCAAATCTGTAACCCCGTTGTAGAAGGCCACTGAATTTGTCAGGCACCATTTGCCCTTAGTGAAGCCATGTTGGCTGTCACCAGTCACCTCCTTATTTTCCATGTGCCTTAGCATAGCTTCCAGGAGGATCTGCTCCATGATCTTGCCGGGCGCAGAGGTGAGACTGACTGGCCTGTAGTTCCCTCGGTCTTCCTTTTTTGCCTTTTTAAAAATGGGGGTTATGTTTCCCCTTGTGCAGTCAGCGGGGACTTCACCGGACTGCCACAACTTCTCAGATGTGATGGATAGTGGCTCAGCAACTTCATCGGCCAGTTCCCTCAGGACCCATGGATGCATCTCACCAGGTCCCATGGGCTTGTGCACCTTCAGTGGGCGGTTCTTCATTCTCCCAGTCCCTGCCTTTGCCTTCTGCGCCTTGGGCGGTGTGGCTTGAGCGCTTGCCGGTGAAGACTGAGGCCTTCTACCTCAGCCTTCTCCGTATGCCAGGTAACCAGGCCTCCCGTTTCCTTCTGGAGAGGACCCACGTTTTCCCTAGTCTTCCTTTTATCACTGCTGTACCTATAGAAGCTTTTCTTGTTGCCCTTGCTGTCCCTGACCAGATTTAATTCCCTCGGGGCTTTAGCTTTCCTAACCTGATCCCTGGCTGCTTGGACAATTTCTCTGTATTCCTCCCAGGCTACCTGTCCTTGCTTCCACTGTCTGTAGGCTTTCTTTTTTGTGTTTCAGTTTGTGCAGGAGCTCCTTGTTCATCCGTGCAGGCCTCCTGGCGTTTTTGCCCGACTTGCTCTTTGCTGGCATGCCTCGCTCCTGAGCTTGGAGGCGGTGATCCTTGAATATTAACCAGCTTTCTTGGGCCGCTCTTCCCTCCGGGGCGTTATCCCGTGGTACTCTACCAAGCAGATCCCTGAAGAGGCCAAAGTCTGCTCTCCTGAAGTCCAGGGTAGCGAGCTTGCTGTGTGCCCTCCTTGGTGCTGTAAGGATCTTGAACTCCGCCGGTTCATGGTTACTGCAGCCAAGGCTGCCCTTGAGCTTCACATTCCCCACCAGCCCCTCCCTGTTGGTGCGAACAAGGTCCAGCATAGCACCTCTCCTTGTTGGCTCCTCTGTCACTTGGAGAAGGAAGTTGTCATGCACACATCCCAGGAACCTCCTGGATTGCTTATGCGCTGCTGCGTTGTCCCTCCAACAGCTACCGGGGTGGCTGAAGCGCCCCATGAGGACCGGGGTGTGTGAATGTGAGGCTGCTCCTATCTGTCTACAGAGGGCCTCATGTGCTCGGTCTTCCTGGTTGGGTGGCCTGTAGCAGACCCCCGCTACAATGTCAGCTGTGCCTGCCCTCCCTTTACTGCTGACCCATAAGCTCTTGGTCAGCTCCTCATCCATCCCCAGGTGGAGCTCTGTGCACTGCAGCTGGTCATTGACATAGAGGGTGACACCCCCTCGTCATCTGCCCTGCCTGTCCTTCCTAGAGAGCCTGTATCCTTCCATTCCAAGACTCCAGTCACAGGAGCCACCCCACCACGTCTCCATGATGCTAGTAAGATTATAGCCCTGCAGGTGTGTCTACATTTGTAACTCCTTAGAGTCTTCTGGAGAGCCAGTCTGTGGTATTAGTGGTCCTCATTTTACTACCCTACCCCCCCCACCCCCCCACCCCGCCCCGACCAAAAACTAATTCTTATTTTTTATACATGGGCCAAGGGGCCACACTACTAATGAGAAAGACCATGTTCCCATCCGTTTATGGATACGTCCAGTCCCACTCGCATCCACTGGGTATAACATCATCAGTCAGAGATGGTATTTCATCCTAGAAAAGTCATGGGAGCAGAGTGGGTGGGGTATTTCACTAGTTATAGTGAAATCCGCTTCACTTCTTTCAATTTTTGTTGTTTCATGATGGTGGCAAGATGATGCTGGTGTTTCAGCTTCATTCACATGCATCAAACTTGGGCTGGGTACTGGTGCATGCTGGTGTTCAGGTGGAATTACTGTAGAACAGAGACAGAAGTATGTGTCATGTTTTTCAGAAACTTCAAGCAAATATTTATTTTTCCTTAAAATACGGTAGCCCCATCTCAGGTAAGCTGAACAGTGAATTAACTAATATTAAGACGCTGGGCAACTTTCCACTGGATGTGTCAAATTTTGTGTTTCTAAATATACAAATATAAAGGGTTTATAGTCAGTATCCCAAGAGCCTATGTAACTTAGCATATTCTGTATGCGTTCTCCCTGACAAACAAATCAGATGCATAACATTAGGCTGCCTGAATACCCTCACTTCCTCAAATATTCAGTGAGAATTTACGGATATTCAGTTATTTGACTTTTCTCTATTTGTTATGATAGTAATGTATGCTTCTTTGCAGTGAACATTGTTTACAAAATTACTGGAGGATTTTTTTTTTCTTTGAGAACAGTTAACAAAATAAAAAGTTCTAAATGGAGTTTATGTTACTGTTTTAAAAGAACATTTGCCTATAATAGCAAATATTTTGCAAATTTGCAAATAATATTTATTATATCTGCATCTATTTTGAGATCAATAAGTATCAAAGTTTTAATAAAAGGATCCACAAAGCTTGTGTATTGTGTAATATAAGATGCTAACCAAGTTGAATGTTCCGTTAAAACAAAATTGCAGGAGGCTTGAACTGAATATTATCTTTTCAACACTAACGGGGAAAAAAAATTGGATTCATTTGTTATAAAGCAATCTTTATTAGCTTAATTTCTAAAATATCAAAATAATGGCATATTTAACCATATCTAGCTTGATAGATAGTCATAGGGGGTTTTGTTAGTGGTGTTGTGGTTTGGTTTTTTTTTGTTTTGTTTTTTTTGTGGGTGTTTTTTTTTTTATGAAATAGAGTTACATCTGACAAAAGGAACTGATAGTTTTTAATATTATCTGTTAGTTTTGAATTAAATGTTTGTGCATGTTTACTGTTGTGGCTTTTTTTTTTGGCATGGGTAGTTCCAATTTGTAGTTAACAGTTTTTCTGTCAATTTGCTTTTTCTTACCATGTCTTTTCAAAACACCAAAACCTAGTGCTGTGATTGTGGATGATGATCTAGAGACTGCAGGAGTTAGACAAGTCACAGTAGAGGTTTGTAACTTCTTTTAATTTGCTAATCCATGCATGGAACAACATTTCCAGCATTACCCAGAGATTAAGCCCCAGGGCCGAGGGCAGGGCCTCAATTTTAGTTTGCTAGTGATAGGCATACTGTGGTTAGAACTAGGTCTCTGCTGTGGACAATACCAAGCCTTTTCAATTTAGATTTCAATAACTGTAGCAAAATATTAAACATTGAGAACATGAATTAAAAAAAAAAAAACAACCAACCACCCTGTCTTTGCATTCAGTCATATCACTGGATAAAGTATATGCTGTAATATTGGAGACCAAAAAATTGTTACTTTTTTCCAAAAATGGAAAGAAATATAAATGAATACAGTATGTTAATTTTATGCAAAATATTTATTTCTGAGGGTGTGATTATTAATGAGCAAAGAACAAAAAAGATAATGATTTTTGTGTAGATGATTGCATTAATGTTTAGCAATGTAATAAGTACTGCACTTCAATACAATTTTTTAATAGATTTTTTGTTTACTCTGATGATTAACTGGTAATTCGTTCACATTAAGTTGGCTGTTTTTAATGTAAGTCACAGGAATGGTAATCACTTTACTTGTTGATAGTAACTTTATGATAGTGGAAGAATTTTTGGAGCCATAAATTCAAAATGTAACAATATTTTAGGTAGTAAATAGATGCTAGTTTATTATAGTACATCATAAAACCTCTTAAAATGAGAAAACATACCTGGTAGCATTCAGTTTTTTTTTTAATTACCTTCCATTTTAAATATATATATATAATTTTAAATGAATATATATATACACATACACAGATTTTTCTGAATTCAGAACGTTCAGAAGGAACTCTTCACTCGCATTAATTTCTATGAGCTAGAAGCAGTACATAGCTCAGTCAGACTAAATACAAATAGAAGGGCCATCTGTAATCGCTGCCTTTAGTATTTACTGGAATAATATGTGGTCAGCTATTACTGCTGTATGTATTATGAATGTAATTGTGCAATTAATTTCCCTCCTGTTAAATTCCCTGCAATGCCAATTTTTAAGGAGGTAGCAAAAATATTGCAATGCACTTAACCAAAAGGAAGCTGCAGTAGTATCTACATCCAAGTAGATGACACAGGGGTGGTGTCTCATATGAACTCCAGAAGCTTAAATAATGGGAAAGGCAAATCGAAAATCAGATTAATGAGTCCAAGAGGTCTTGATTAGTCACTATTCTGTAGAAATGCTGCATCCCAGGACAGAAGAGTCGAAGGAGGAACACATTGTCTGCTTTACTAAAGTGGTGCCTCTCTTTAAGAGGAAGGTCCTGGTCCTGCATGTTATGTATACCTGTGACTCCAGTTACCTTTGCTATGAGTACTGTACATAGAAAGCTTGCAGAATCTGCCAGGATGTAGGCTTTGTATTAGAGTTACATAGGAGTAACTCTTGTAGCTAGGTAAGAGGTATGTATGGGGTAGCTTTGCTATAGCTCTGTCCTTTGTGCAGTCTTCCCTTTCATGTAGGCTTTTCTGTTATACTCATTCACATCCTAAGAAATTTACAGCATTAAGCTCGTGTGTGCATTTGGTTTGTTTCCTGTCCTTTGAGTTTGGGAGCAATGACTGCAGATTTCGTTGTGGACATCTTTAACTTCTTTGGGATTGTTGTCCTTACTAGGTACTGAACTAGTAGAGGCTCATGGCAAAATTGTACTGTGGCTCCAAACTACATAGTATCACTGCTTAGCCATCAGTTCACGGAGGAATGGCTGTTCAGAAACGGTGTCCTGGAAGCTGTAGATTTCAGTCCTTTGTCCACTCAGATTCTTTCTTAGAGAATATAGTTCCCTATGATGTTATAAGATATAAAATCACCGTGCAGTTGCGATTTTCATTAAGCATAGTGCAAAAGGATGTTTTTCATCATCTTTTTCAATAATTGGTCATATTTTTCGTTGCAAATATAACCCAATCTTTAACAGGCCTCTGATTTTATGGCAAGTGTTATCTTAGGTCATAGAAAATATAAGGTAATGAGATGCTGCATTTGTTTGTTAGTCCTTGGCATCAATATACATGCTATTGCATGCTGCAGTTATCATCTCTGTATCTATTTTTAAGGAGCCTAGAGTAAATACTTCAAGTTCAAAAAAACCCCCAGTGGTTACAGACATTAGCTTTTCCCTATGACTGTCTCAGTAGTTTGGGAATAGAATAGTATTAAACAGTGAAGCAACTCTGGAGTGTTCAAAGGAAGATTTATTTAAATAGCTTCTCCTCATGCTAACTGAAGAGAGTTCCACTCTGGGTTGTTGCATTAGTTGGGTGTTAAAACCTCTCTGACCACTTCATAATGATTATGAAGTCATACTTAAAATAACTAAGTTTTAGGTCAGACTCAGTTATGACCATAATAAAACTTGTTTCCTTGCCTTTTAATGTTTGAAAGGTAGTAGTGCAGTATGTGTGTGGTCTGAGTTTTTTGCAGACGTGATCTGCATTTAATCTGGGAAAATTAATTCCCTAAGCTGCTGGCAGGCAGCATGTACTTGTTAATTATTCAGGTGGATGACAAATGCAGAGCAGAGGTTCTCGCAAAGACAAAGTTTGTATGATGCATGTTTAGTAACTGATAGGCTTGACATTCTGTGGTGTCTTATTCAGTGCTAATCCTAATAAGCTGCCTGATGAGATGAACGCCTATCCTCCTGTCCTTTAGAGAGAGAAAACAGAGATTTGAAAGAACTTCATTATAGCAATAAATCCCATACTTTCAGTTATTCCTGGTGAAAAGAGATCTTGTCCAGATGAATAACACACACACATGCGCGTGCGCACGCACACACACACACACAGAAAAGTCAGAATAGTAGTGTAATACAGAGTATTGAAATTAATAGAAAACTGTATTGTAAATGCCTCCACTGTAGAAGTAGCTGCAGTTTAACTATCGGTAGGCCAAGTTTATGCAGTTTAATGCCTCATTCAAATTCTTTGGCTTTGATCTACAAGTGATATAATCCTATGGATCTGTGATTTTGCCAAGATTTGCAAGTTGCCAGGGAAGTAACTTGAAAACATTTTCTTTACTGTAGTCCTTGTTTTCCTTCTCTCCATTTTTTGGTAATGAAGTGCTATGCTGTGAGTACTCTGTCAATCAGTTGCACTGGACAATGGTGAGGGTCAAAGGTACCCATGGACACTGGAAGCATTAATAACCGAGAGGCTGCCAGTGCAAGTGGGTCCTGGATTTTGCCAAATGCTTTTATTCTCAGTTGATTTCTCATGGTTTCTTTCACTCTGTCCGTATTTTTATTACAGTAGGAAGAATAATAAGAGATTTAACTCCCCCACTGCAGTGCAGAGCACCCAGCGCCAATCCTGAGTGACATTTCTTAAGAGATTCTAGGGCATAATGACCAAAGGTGCATCTTTTGTCTGTTCACTGCTCTCTTCCATATGACAGGCTTTTCTTGTGGCTAACTGAAAGAATAAAAGATGGTCTTTTTGAACTGGAATTTTTCTATAAACTGTAGGTACAAGAGATTAAGTTTCAAACAGTGTAACTTTTATACAAAAAGGAAACTTTCTGCTATATCACTTGTTTTTTTTCTAAATTTGGGCTTGGTGGATATTGATGGAGGATTCATGTGTTTTATGCTTTTGTGAAACTTATTTCTGTCTGTCTTTTCAACTGCATTTAAACATATTTTCTAGCTCAAATGAATGTGAGACTGGGAGGGAAGAGTTACTAGATTGATGTCAAGGTGGCAGTGCTTTAGCTTCTCTCACAATCCTCCTCCTTCTGTGTGTGTGTGTGTGGTGGAAGGGGAGAGGGGACAGCATAACAGGGTACTGTAGGTCCAGGTTCTGGTACATCGACAGAGGCCTCTGGTAAAACCAGAGTTGTTCCTGCTTTCCAGACTTTCCTGAAGTATGGTGGATACCTAATAGCAATCAGAGAACAGCATTTAAATATTTTGAGAGGAATACTTTGCGGCTCATGAAGGTTAAAGAATTACAGTAACATAATGCACTTGTTTATCTTTACAAAACACGTGGTGCATTGAATCCTAGCTCTGAGCAATCCTCCTGTCTTGAGGTGAAGGAAAATGTTAACTTAATTTACAAGCTAGCGGAGTCCTGGGCCTCTCCAGATTAGGGGCTTTTAATCAAATGAAATTGTAGCTAATAATTGAAACTAGTTTTCTGATGCTAACTGTGAAATTCAGCTGAAATCACCAAACTCATTTCCACAAGGTTTTAAGAGCTGGTTGAAATTAGAGTGTAGCAGGAAAGGGCTTTCGTTTGTTCCACCAATTTATGTATGCTCTTTTCTTTTTCTCTTGCACAAATTGTTGGGCATGGCGATTTAAGTTCTGAGACCACCAAACTCACTTCTGCTAAGATTTAAGGTTTGGCTGAAATCAGAGCATATAGGGATAAGGCTGTCGTTTGTTCCACTAATTTACGTATCCTCTTTCCGTTTTTCTTCTGCAAATTGTTGGGCATGGTGATTTCATTGCTGAGACTTAATTTTACCTAGCAGAAAAATGCATTATGTACTGTGTAAGTAATTGGTGTCTACAGAGTAATTTCATAAGGTACTTGATGCATAATAGCATGTACTGAGCTATTCATAACAGAAAAAAAAGTTATTTTAGACAGTTTAGCCCCTGTGGTTAAGCTCATATTCCAAAGGATAGCCCTTCCTCTTTGTGTCATTATCTCTTTCCTTTATATTTGCAAATGAAAACAACATTGCATGTATTTAAATTAGAATTAAATAGAAGAAATTGTAAGGAAAATAATAAATTGTAATGTGCGTTTTAGTGAGTATGTGCAGAAACTGTGACTTGTTCTTTGAACAAAAAAGCAAAACCCTGGTCACAACTCATTAATATAAAGAATCCCTACTATACTCAAGCAAACCTTGAAAATATTGTATGTTAGCAAAACCTCATTAAACTGTCATACACACACTTTGATAAACTTTACAAAATATAATATTTTAAGAATGCCCCATTAAACTGTCATGTACTTTTTCTGCATTTCCTTTACTATTATTGCTTGATTACCAAGATATTTGTATGCTAATTGAAGGTTTTTTTTTTTCTTCTAATCGGCCGTCTTCCCTCAGTCATTTAGGGAAGAATCTGAGATATGCAAGAGAAGCAAAGGTTTATCTTGGTTTCTCTGAGGAAACTGTTCTTATCTGTGAGCTTCCAGAAGAGAATTTGCACTGCCTCTAAACAACACATGCGTCAGTCCTACTGTTTCTAGAGATGCATGAATTTTACCCATACGAAGTTTTTTTTTTTTTCCCCCCCCAATAGCTGCACAAATCCATGACCTCATCCTATTTCTACCTTAGTACCAGGATCAGGTGCAGTGGCAGTGGAATGCCCCATGCCCTGTTGTTCCTTCCCTTTTATGTTTGCACTTGCAGCTTCTTATCAAATGAAATTTTTGGCAGCATTTTTATGAGGGGTATTCTAACATCTTCAGCTGTTCTTTAGACCAGCACCTTGGGGACAGTGTTTTATCCAGTTCCTGGCTGCATCCTAAAGTTGTGTTTGACTTTAGGAAGTTAATTGTTTGCCTCTTCTTCCCTTTGCAATGGCATGATTATGTTGCTGGTGCTCTGAAGTTTTTTGGTGGGAAAAAATGAGTGTAGGAAAAGACAAGAGAGGTAAAAGAAAAGATTGTTTCTGCCTGCTCTTCTGATGTTTCAGCTGGAAGCTCAGCTACCTCTGTACACAAAAGTATAGTTTCTTTTGCAGGCCATTCTGGGTAGGAGCATACCTGATCACTTTTCCCTGACAGGAGAGGAATGAAACAGAACTGAATTGGAGCTGGTGTTGCTGCTTTGACTTCTTGTTCCTTGACCTGGAACAAAAATAGTTTGAAGAAAGTAGCATCACTCTATCCACAAATGAAAAGAAAGTAGAGTCCCATGTAAAGGAACACCTGTTGCTCCAGCAGCCCTGTCTTTGACTACAGAACTGAGCCACTTCTCTACCTCTTCTGCTTTTCAAGCTGTGGCTCTTGCCAAAGCTAGAGAATGAAACTGGTGCCTAGAGAGGCAGTTTGAGAAGCAAGGCAAGATTTGGGGGACAGCTATCCCAATGGGGCATACATTAATAGATTTATGATATGAAGATGTATTTCCCTTTCACCTTCCTGAAATGCAGCTGTGGTGATAATCTTCAGTGCCTTGTTCCCCTGCTTCTCTCAGCAGAGTGCAGTGTGAAAGATCAGAACTGAGAAGAATGGACCATAAATGTGGCTTGGACTTGTGGAGCATGCAGCGGTACGCACACGTGATTCCCAAGGGATTCCTACTTCCTTTGCACAGGCATACTAGCAGACTAAACCAGAGCTAGAGAACAGCCAAGTGAGCAGAAAAAAAAGAAAGAAAAAGGAAAAAAAAAAACAACCAACCCTAAAACCAAAACCCAAACAAACCTGACCATGCACATATGCCTAAGTGTGCATATAACTATAAAACCATTCTTAAGATATCAATGCCTGCATAAACAAGAACATCTCTATGCCAATAGGTTTACATCTTTCCCCAGACTGCTTGAAAGAGAACAAGAGAAAGATAGTCTTTTTGTTGCACACAAGTAATGGAGGAAATACCCAGCTGTTGTCACAAACTGCTGCTGTTGGTTATCATGGCTTAATGACTGAGTTTTCTTTTCCAGTTACCACTGCAGAATCCTAATACCTAGGTCATCAGTCCCAGTTGTTGTGGCAGCTTAAGGAGTGGTTGGAAAGGAATCCTGGAAAAAAATCAGTGGATGATAAAGAGCTGCTTAGATAGCCCTTTTCTAATTTTGTTTGTGCCAAACCTTCACTCAAAGTTTATAAAGCCAGAAATTCCTCATCATATAACTCCAGCCTCTCTCACTCCTGAAGTTAAACATGTCTGTTTTACCAGGGAGTCAGAGGTTGTTTTTTTTTTTTTTAACTGAGAGAGGCCTTTACTCAACAGAATTTGTCTTTTCACTCTGCTGGTCGTTACCACCTTCCCAGTTTAGGTAAACAGGAATGCAGCCACCTTATTCCTCTTATGAGGGCCCTGGAAACAATAAGGTAACAAGAAAACCCAAAGACTGATTATCATTCTAACAGCCTCCCCTTGTTTTTCAAAAACTTCTTGCCAACAATGGCTCCTGTCAAGCTACACACTTCATGAGCTTTCTCATGGGAAAAGGGGAAAGAATCAAGATTCAAATCCATTTCAAGCAAGGAAAGCAAGCTCTGAAATCAGATACTCAGTTGGATCAATGCTGAACTATTGCAGTCAGATATTGAAAATATTTGAATGGTAAATTCAAATCCCATAGAAAGGAATAAAAATCATGTGGCTCACTGAAATAGTTCATGATATGTTGGACAGAATGAGTGAGGTAAACACTCCAATTGCATCAAATGTCTTTGGGTATGTCAGCCATTCTTCCTGGGGTAGCAGAGGTAAAGGATTTCAATACAGAAGCAGGTAGTGTATCAGTAACTTTGAGTCATTGAGACTGCCAGAGTTTTTCTAGAACTGATACTTTATTCACACGGAAAGGAATTTCAGGAATAAGTCCTGGTTTCAGCTACCCTGTATGGCCATGTATGAAATTATGATCAATACAGCTCAACCTGTTCCTCCTGTGAAAGGGACTGGAGGTGAGCAGAGCACGACTCTGCTCATGGCTTCCAAATAAGCTTGTAAAAAGGCTTGTCTTTTTATTTGTCATTTACCATCTTCAGATAATTTTTAGATTTTGTAAGGTGATGGAGCCGTTTTTATTTTGCTGACTTTGATCACAAGCATTCTTTAATATTCCTATGGTGTGTCTCTTGGGATTATGATACCAATAGTGGCTTTGGGGAACAAGGAAATGCATTTATCTCTTTCTAGCTCATTTTTTTGATCAGGGTTCTATACAGATGGAAAGTCTAAACAAATACAGAACAATAGAGTTTCTTGGATTCACATAGACAGAGCCATATGGTGCTAAAATAACCCAGTAATAATAGAGGAATTAGGTATGATATCACCTTGAAGAGGTCTTGTCTAAGATGACTGTTAGCATTGTTTGGGAAGACCACGAGGATAAACAGATAGTGTCAGAGAAACAAACAAAACCCCCCACAATTGTATCTCTCAACTCTTTTTCATTCTGAAGATTTCTTCCTCTCCTCAGATTAATGTCTAGATGGCAGACAGAAGGGTTATAGCTGTGAGTCACTATTATCTCTGAGATCTGTTCTTATCACTAGGAGACTTGTGTTGGCCATGACAGGCAAATGTGTGAGAGTTGTTTCACAGTAACTGGCATGGGTAGGATTGGTCCCGCTCAGGAAGTTCTCCTGTATCAGTCAAAGTGAGCTTCCTATCTCAGTACACCCAGGGTGAGGAAAAAAACCGCAAAGATTCACAGGGCTTAAGTTTGCTTCACATAATGGCTGCAGTGCTCGCAAGTGTCTCATTCATTTGAAATAAATTTGGTCAGAGAAAAAGGAGCATAAGATCTTTCTCCCAAAAATCCTCCTTACTGATATGTAATCTTTCAGTATTTACCAGGCCATAATTCTCATGTTATAGACTTCTGGCCATAGAATGACCTTTGATTTTTTTTTCTAAGTCTTTTGTCATATTCACATGCATACTCCCATATACTCCCAATTTGTCCAGTTCTGATTGCTTCTTCCACCAAAAGGAAGCCTCCGTGTCCCTAGCATTAAAACTCTCGTTATCTCTTTCCTTACTTGTTGTATTATCTTTTTTTATTCACTACCTATGTGCAGATAAAGTCGGGTAATTTCTAATGTGGCTGTATGGATTTTCTAATGCAGCCCAGGATACCATTCGCCTTCTTTGCTGCAAGGGCATATTGCTGGCTGATGTTCAACTTAGTGTCCACCAGGAGCCCTAGGTCCTTTTCTGCCAAGCTTCTTTCCAGCTGGGTGACTCCCAGTATAATATTGGTGCAGAACTTTGCACTTCCCCTTGTTGAACTTAATGAGGTTCCTGTCAGCCCATTTCTCTAGCCTGTCAAGGTCCCTCTGGATGGCAGCATGACCCTGTGGTGCATCAGCCGCTCCTCCCAGGTGTGGGGAGTGTCATCAGTCTGTGTCATCAGCACACTTGTTGAGGGTACACTCTGCCTCATCATCCAGATCATTAATGAAGATGTTAAACATCCTATCTTCTTTGCCTCTGGTATTGGCCACATATCCCTTCCATTTGAGTCTCTCTCTCTAATCTAATTTTCCAATTGAATAGAGTTCAAACTTTTCATCTCTGTCTTTAAGGATCATCTCAGTTCTTCGTCCCTGTACCTATCTGCTCTCATTGCAGTGCTGCCTTGCCTCCTGCTACTAGTGCAAGCTGAGAATGCTTCCTTGTCTCCTCACACAAACACCTCTTGCATGAGGAATTCAGTTCAACGAGTAAGTGCCAAAAAGAGCTGGCACGCAGCTGGGATACAGTGATTTACTGACATCTCGGAAAATTGTTGCTGTCTTGGGTAATAGACTAGTGGTGTTTATAACAGTCAAACTTGCCTGATAGGGTTTCCATAATAACTAGAAAGAGCATGATTAACCTTACCAGAGAAATTACACTGTAGTGAGTAAAGTCTCCTGTCTCTGAGCTGGCTCATGCTAGAGGTGACCACCACAGACAGCATTCTTCTTGAAGCAATCTGAAAAACTCACCTCTTAAAACATATCCTCAGGGTTCTTTTTTTGGTACCAACAGATGTTAAGTAAGTTTATCCATAAAACTGCGGCAATTTAGGCTTTCCAAGAATTGCATGAGTTAACGTGTGTAACTATCTGATATCAATCCTTTTGCTGTATTTCTCTTCTGTTCCTTGTCCATCGGACCCATGGTCAGCTATACTCGGGACGTAAGCATTCGTGCTTCAGTACCATTATCCCAGAGTTGTGTGCACAAGATGATAGAAACAATAATGACTGCAGCTTATACTTCAGCAAGAACATTGACGTAATAAAGTTCCTTGCTTCGGGGCAGGACAGAGCGTCAGAAGTGAGACTGCTTCTGTTGAGGTAGCATTAAGGCCATTTAGTTGAACATAAGTACCACAGTTTCTGTGGGGTGGAGTTTTGTTGTTGGTGGTTTTTTTGGTCTTTGGGTGTGGGGGGAAGGAGTTCAAACCACCTGCAGCATGAGTTCTTTTGGGGAGAGTTGCCAGAGTGAAGGCAGGCATGAAAATAAACCTATCAGTGCTGCTCAATTGTGATGACTCCCGTTGTAATGAATTTAGCAGGGAACTGAGCCTTCCCTTGGCTTGTATCTTTTTGATTTGGGATTCTGCTTTCTAAAGGATGCCACTTCACACACACTGTTTATTTCTGCATGTCAAAGAAATTATGATTAAAATTCTGAATGCTCACAAATACAAGAATTTTCACCACATAAACTTAAACATTTAACTGTATTGGGGAGGAGTGAGTGTACAGGATGTTATTTGTTTGGTGGGTATTTTATACAGAAGCTCTTTGCCTTCATAAAAAACTTTAAAGGCAGCCAGGGACAAAACGTGACTGGACAAAGGGAAGTTTTTTTTCTACACCAATACCGTAAAAGCAGGGCGAAAGTAGGGATGAGATAGGTTTGGGGTTTCTTTTTTGTAAATGAAGGGTATTCATGGCTTTTATGTAACAGTCTCATGGCAGCATGAGTTGGGCAGCCTAGGTGGTAGGGCAAAGCAGCAAGCAGTACAGAAGGGTGCAGGAGTTGCGAGAACACTAACAGTGGCATGTTTGTGTTGTGGCAGTACGAGTTTAGCACGTAAAACAACAATGGCATCAGAAAAGCAGACTGTGAGAGAATATATTTTCTTTTTTGTGATAAACTGAGGATAACTTCAAGTTTCACAGAACAGTGAAAATGAGAGTTGTGTAGATGAGGGCACAGAGCAGCCACTGAGGGCAGCAAGGAGTGGAAATGCTAAAGGAGGAACTGGTAGCAAAGTAACGGGATATTGGAAACCTGAGAGAGAAATTGTATTTGAACAGTACTCAGTGTTGAATATGAGATCCAGTCTGGATTGTTTTAAGGTTATGAAATGGTTCAAGGATAAGAAACATTTCCTGGAAATACCCTTTCCTTAGTAAGTAGTGTTTGTTTACAAGATGACAAGTTTTTGTCAGCTGTTGTAACACCAATTAGGACAGTGACTTTTAAACCAAAACTAGATAGTTCCAACAAAGAATATCTAGAATCAATAGTAAAAAGCAGTCGTTCTTTGCTCATCAGGAAAAGTAGAGCGTAGAGAAACACCTCTTTGTCTCATTGACTTACATTTAGATTATGCTGTGTTATAAAGTGCTCAAAATCAAAGTTTCAAGACTGAATTTTGATCAGAAGGAGGAGTCTTTTGGGAGCCTGCAGGGACACGTTCCCTGTCCGAGCTGGTCGGAGCAGTGGCCATGATTCAGACCTGCAGGTCCCGCCCTGCCAACCAGACACCACCAGGTTCTCGAGCCAGCCAGTTGCCTGGAAGGCTAGTAGATGTTAAACATCAGAATACTTAGATTCTTTGCTAAAAAGCCTGTCTTTTGGTCCTCTTACAGTGACTCCTGTGCCATCCTGCAGGCAATTCCTCTGAAGGACGTATTTAATTTTGTGTCTGTTGTTTGTAAACCGACTTCATTTTGGTTCTAGAATGCCGTCAAAGCAAAGTGCTTCCAGGTGGCATCCAAACATGGCTTAACTCTGAGCGCAGCAAGTGGTCCGAGTGTTCTCACAAGTCATGAAAGTTTCTCATCTGCCCAGCCACGTTTTAGTGTGCATACTTCTGATTTTACCACAATGGAATACTTTCCAGCTGCTGTTCAAAAATATTTGCTTCACCTTTTATAGACTGCATTTGCTCTGTCAAACAAATGTGTTTGATTTTTCTCTTCTCACTTATGTTGGGATATATGTTCAGCAAATGGATGGAGAAAAGAATGCACCATATTGCAAAAATCTTTTTTTTCATCCACTTTTTATTGTCTCTGTCTTTTAAGAGATCTCTAGCAGCAAAAAATGCTTTCTGTGATTATGTGATGTAAGGAAGTAATGTGTTATGTTGTTTCTTTTTTTGTTTGTTTGTTTGTTTTTTTTTAACCACTTTTTATTTCACATTAGCCATCCCTCCTGTTTCTGGGCAGGATGCATAGGTTTGGGTTGTTAGCTTGACTGCTTTTGCTCAGAAATTTTTCAGTAAACTGGAAGCTTGGAAAAGTAAACTTGAAATCAGTAAATGTTCCACTTGTTAAACTTGCAAGTCATTGTGTTAGTGAAGAATATAGAATATTAATAATGGAATATATGGTGTGAAACATGTTCCTTTTAATTGCAAGTGGATTTATAATCACAGTGTCTATATTCGACCATGCAAAACAGTGAAGATATTTGTATATTTTGTAGTCAAAGTTCTTTTCCCTCAGGAAGAAACAAATAAGCAAGCAACAGAAACCACCTCTGTAAACATTTCAAGCAGATCTAGCAGGATAAAGTACTCCTGCTACTGTTCTTTTCCTAGTACTGAAAATTGAATGGGTATACTAACTTGACATTATTTTTGCAAGTCATTGTTAAGACATTTTGCGAAGGTGCTGTGGCTAAATTTCACTTACCATGGCCTGTATTGTATGACTCTGTTTATAAAGTGCTGTCCAATATATGTAGTGAGACAACTTTCATCACTAAATTCAGAACACTAAACATTACTAGGTTTCAGATTTCTATCAAGGAAAACAGAGTGAGCTCATAAAAGAATTTCTCCCCATAATTCATAAAGTCTGAATGAGTTGCCAAACCATAGATCTGACTATAACCTCTTTTTATTCTGAAAAAAATTCTCTTTTCTTGAATAACCAAAAGACTACTGTAAAGTTAAAAGATTGTCTCAGGTAGGCCATAAAAATAACAAGTGACTGTGTTGTCTCTCAGCTACGTTATATCTGTGCTAATTTCAAGTCCAAGTAATCAAGGAGTTCAAAAGAGAGTGACATATTCAATTTCATTTTGACTTGAACAACAATTACAAAGGCAATCTTTTGGTTCTTTTCCAAAACTATACTACAATACAGCAAAACAGGGCAGTTGCTTTTACAGTTTGAGGAAGGCTAGATATTAACTAGGTACGTTACCAGACTTGGCGAGAGCTAATTTTCATTAGCTTTCAGTTATTAGACAAGTTGTAAGTTGCTACTGTTGACAAAATGCCAATAATGTAGTCATATATCAGGCATCCTTTGTTTAGAGGAATGTCGATCAGAACCCACTCTGGAAATTACAAAGTGGATGAGAGAGGTTGCTTTTGGATATAATTTGATAAAAATATAACATAGTAATAAGTATTGATTACCTAATCTAATTTTTATTCATTAAAACCTTTAAAAAGTATTTTATTAAAGGGTCAGATTGTTCTTTTGTGTAGAAATCCTTGATCCAGGGTCAGGAACCTTCCTAAAGCATCCTTCAGAGACTTTTTGCAGTCTTTTTTTCACCAGGAACCATTCAAATCATTCCACACCCTTTTTTCACCTTATCCACCCAAGCCTCACTTCTTGTTGACAGAGATTTGTGGCATCCATTCTGCTGCTTAGATGACTGATAAGTTCTCAAATTCCCTGGCAGCAAACCCTATAGAAGGCCAGGTTGGCAGCGTGTTACTGGCTATACAGTATTACTGGCTCAGTCAGCGTTTGTTATTTCACCAAGCTATTTAGGTAAAGAGGAAAATCCGTGTGTACTGAGCGGATCTGCAGGAAATGCCCAAGGATGTGACCATTAACAGAGACAGACTTAATTGCTTTCTAGAAAATATAGTGCTGGCCATTTGTCTTCACAGAAGTTTAGTCACCTTAATTTCAGGCAAATACAAATATTAGAAGGGAAATATATCTAGCATTTTCTGTGTTTTGCATGATTTTTTTTTTTTTTTTTTTTGACTACATCCCTTGGTTCACAATTTAGGAAACTTTCTCTTTCAGTGGACTTTGGCCACAAAAACAATTAAGCCTCTAATTTAGTAGATCTTAACTAATTTTCTAATTGGCTTAATAATGCATTTACTAGAGAAGAGCAGCTGCATGATTATGGTTAAACAGGCAAAAAATATTTAAAATCAGGGATTTCATTGCATTTTGTTTGATATTTGATATCATGACCCTTAGAGGTCCAGTCATTTTAAAAGGTTACCATTTTGCTTCTTGCTCAGCAAACCTTTCCTGTAGAACAAAGTGTTTTGGGCCACCACTTCCAGATGGGGCTCCTGCCACACCAAACTCCAGCATGGTCACAGAACTGCAAAACTGGCCCTAATCGTTATCTTCAAATGCTATGTCTGCATTCAATAACTTCTCCCACATTTCTTTCACTCATGTTTTGAAATTATGAAAGTTTAAACCAGCATGTCAGTTACTTCAGTTCTTTCTAGGGGTTGATGTAGGGTTGGATTTTTTTTGTGTGTGTGAGACAACTATTTAATCTACATCTTTAGTCACTTAAAATGTTTAATCTATTTTCCCTTTGTTAGTGTTTATTTAAATAACCCCCAATCAGTATGCTTCAGATACTTTGCACTTGCTTGACGTCTTATAACTAACAAACTACTTAACACGTAGTTTTACACAAATCAAGTATTTACACGTAGTTTTACACAAATCAAGTATTTACACGTAGTTTTACACAAATCAAGTATTCTTACCTCTGTGAAAGAGTGAAATTCATCCTGCATACTGATGGCTTTCTACAGGCCTGCATATCTTTAAAATCCCGCTTAAGCCCTCAAATAAACTGTAAGCATGTTTTTAGTAAAGCACAGGCACAAACTGTGTACTAGACCTCTGAGCATGATGATTTTAACCTAGACATATACGGGCTTGATGCTATCCTCATTGAAGCCGGAGGCTGAAATTTTTATTAGCTTCTGTAGTTCAGATTCCATCCCTAAGTGACTCTTTCCAGACACACAGAATAATTAGAAATGTTTCTGAGCTCAAGTTGCAGGGCAGTGTTGATACTGGTGCCACGTGCATGACTTCAGTGCAGTTCATTGAGCTTGCACTTAAGCTAGGTTTTAAAATGATGTATCAGAGGTACCTGTATTACAGTGAAGTCAGGGAAACTCAGTGCTGGCCAGAGGAAGGAGGTAAATCAGTTAAGAAGGATCAAGACAAGCTCTTTCTATTTTGTTCTATTTGCTGCTGTGAGCAAAATAAATATATTTCCCAATTAATTCTTGTAGCTAATCAGACCAACCCAACAGAAGTGGCTGGGTGGAAAGAAAGTTTTCAGGTAGGCTTGATTCCTTTCTAATTGAGTCTAGTTGGGCTTTGATGCTGATCATTCACACTGATATGAGAGTTAAGTTACTAGTCACGGTAAAGACCAAAATAGAGATCCAAGTATGAATCCTCTGCAGCTATAACTAAAGCTTAGCTTCCAGGTGAATGGCATATATGTTTTCGTCCAGGCAGGGAGTGTTGAAGGTGTGGTCCCCTTTCTGTGATTCATTAACGGGAGTCATAGGGGTCAGGCAGAGCATGGTCACTCCATGCCACGCTGTTCTTAAAAGCTTCAAGTGAGATGTGTGTGTTTGATAGGAAGTAAACTACATAGTTTCTCTGAAAAGTTTGAGTTTTTTCAAGCCCTTGATTTGTTATCTCTCTCACTGTGTTTTCCAGTAGCAGGTCATGGGGCATAATTGGCTATTGCTTCCCTTGTGAGCTTCACAGGCAGTTGTGCTGACAGCTCTCGAGTTGCCTCTGGGTCTGTCATATAGTAAAGCTGCTGATGGGCTTTCTGTGTTGCTTACCAAGCTACTGTGGATTTAACTGTGCCTCCTCCTGAGCTGTGATGTATGATTGAATTCCCTTATTTAAGCGAAGCACACCAAGATCTTGCAACTTCTGTAGTTCTATCACATCAGTGGATACAAGAGCAAAGATATTGCTATACTTAGTGCCATCACTTTACTTCCAGCGTTTCATAACAATAGGGATTTAACAGAAAGAAGTGGTTGGAATTATTAGTGAGCAGGTAGATGAGAAGCTTAACTATTAAATTTTTTACATTATTAGTAAGAATAGTAAAACACTAGAGCTGAAGATGTCTTAAAAGCAAGGTAGTAAAAAGTTGATTACTTGGGAAGAGGAAAAAAAAAAGAGAGAAAAGAAATACTGCTGTTGAATTTCGTTATGCAGAAAGAGCATTGAGTTAAATGGAAGGAAAAAGGAGTTAAGTGGTTTGCAAATGCAACTGGTTTTCTAGCACTAGAAAATTCTTAAGAGAATTTTGTGATGTGCAGGAGTATAGGAGTCTTGAAAAATCAGAGCTTTGAAATAGCTATTAACGTGTTTACTGTCCTGTGATGGTAAAATTTTTATTTATTTAAAAACAGTTTCCAACTGTATCAAATCTGCAACAAAGCCATTGAAATCAGCAAATCTAGCCCCTGACTATTTTTTTTAAGGAGAAGGTATGTTTAAAAAATGCTGTGACAAATCAATATAAAAATGTATCTAAAATTACAAGTACAAATAGAATGTTGTTCTTGACTGGTTTGCTTATATTGAAACTATATTATTTTATGTGAAGTATGTGTAATAGAGCATTAGATTTGAAAACTCTGTATTGAATATTATTTCTGACAGCCTTTTTTAGGGTCACTAAAATTCCAATAATTCAGTACAGAATTGAAGTCGATTCCAGAGTAAAATTTAATATAGTCTGCTTGCCTGCCAGCTTCAACATACTTCCCGAGTATTGAAATGGTCTGACACATTGAAATATAAAGTGCATTTGTCATATCTATTGGTGGAGTATTTTATGTGATCACATCTAACAAAACGCAAGTCAGAGTAAAACTTAATGCTAGTCTTCTATTTTTACCCCCTTCTAAAAGAAAAAAAAATCATTAGGGAGTATAAACTATTGTCAGTAGTGAAAATACAAAGTCTTATTTGGTAATGTCATATTGACCCTCAACTAATTTCTGTTGTATACTGTTTGTTTTAGTGGTTTTATATGATAGAGATGTTGTTATGTTGCAGTGATGCGCAAGTGTTCTGTAAACGTTCATTCATAAAACTTCCGTATCCTCTTTCTCTGTCCTTGCACAAGCAATTCTGCATTTTACATGCAAATAATTTATGAATGTCCTGAAGAGAGATTAACTTGTGGTGACCACTGCAACATAAGTTCACAAAAATTGGTATCTTTTTTCTCTTTGTTAAAACATTAGATTTACTGATTACCTGCTCAAACAAGAGCAAAGAGAGTAAAAGGCAATGGGAATGTATGCTATCCTAATAGTTACCAAAACATCTTCATGTTAGCAGAAGGCTTGGTTTAACTTCTGTGGACTTTGGGTCAAGCTCATGGTTCACATGGAGCTGTAGCAAGACGGTTAGGCTACGATAGAGATACCAATGAACAACTCTGAAGCAGACAAGTCCTAATAGTAAGACAGCAGGAAGCCCATGTTAATGGCTTGTCCGTGCATTTCATGCACGGAGGCCTTAGAAACATCAAGGTGTTTCATAAGTGTAGGTGCCCAATTTCATGATGGTATAGCTGCCTGATGCTAAACATGGACTTAGCAATTAGATTAGATTTACAAACTACCTGAAAAGCATGTATGGTGTGTGTTCACACACTATAGTTCATGTCATTATGAGGCAGGCTCTGCTGCCTCTTTAAAATGTCACAGGGCTTTCCCAGGGAGGAGAGCAGAGCAAAGAAGTTTCCTTCCTGAGGTTCATGGCCAAGCATAGACTTGATTGTAAAATACATTTTTAAAAAATTTTTTAATTTAATCTTCAGAGGCAAAAATGACAAGGAAAATACCATAAACATTCTGCACTTTCACACATACTCTAGTCCTTTGATAGCTTGGTGGCATTATTTGCAGTAACTTTGCCTATTGTTTACTAGGTGATTATATTTCTTCCACTAGCTATTTTAGTGGTCTTCAGTCTTCTAAGTATAATATTCCAACTTAAAGCATTCCTAAGCAATGCTTCTCTATTAGCATTTTGTAGTCTAGTGAAAACAATTGTTTTTTTTTTCTGGGTATGACGGCAAGTCTTTTTGACCAATAATCTATTTGTTGTATAGAAAGATACCACATGAATCATCTGGGCCAAATATTTTTCCTTATAATATTACAAAAGGAATACTTTTTTTGTGGAGTTTAAAAAGTACACACACTTTAATAGTGTGCCTCAGTACAACCGGGCGTACACAAAACTTTACATGAATTTGAGGATTCAGGTTGCTTGCTCACTTTGCGTGGGGGTTTAAGATTCACAAGTTACAAGCAGAAATACACCTATTCATTATTAAACATCTCTGTTGCAATATAGGAAGCATATTGAAGAGTGAACTACCTATTTTGGAGGGGCTGGGAACATGACAGGGGAACTTTCAAATAAAACTTGGTGGACCTTTTTGCTGTAGATTTGAAAATAAGTCCAGAAGGCTGAGCTTAATATAACATGTGGCAGGTGGCCTGCATTTGCCTGGAGAATTCCTCTAGGGCAAGACAGCTCAGCAAACACATAAATCCTTTTTTCTCTGTTATCTAGTAGCACATTTAGTTGCCATGGGAATTTTATTTATGCAGCAGATCCTCTGCAGTTCAGTTTGTGCCTAAAGTTTAACTGTACAGCTGTTACCGTAAATACTACATGGCAATATTTTCAAAACACAGCACCTTTGAACAAAAAGAACATGTCTTCTCTATTATTGATTTTGTTATATTATCAAAATATCATTTTGATTACCCTAGGATAGTGTTTCCCCAAAAGCTTCGTAAGTTGATCTAAAGTGTGCACCTCCTGTACAGCTCTTCCTAATAATTATTTATTTATTTAGAAAAATACATCCAGCATTTTATCTGAAGAGTATATTACAGCAGGTGGAATTCGGTAACTTGCAGGAGAGAATTTCATATGAATACAAAGTGCATATATAGCTCTCTGCTTACTTTCAGGCTATTGGTTTTCCTTATTTGCCATATGTAATAAAATATTAAACATGGATCTTATTTTAGATGTTTTTTTGTTTATTTGTAGTTCTACTTTGCTCACCAGGGACATGTGAAGAGTTCATTGGCTCTGGTCTGATTATTAGAAACAAATTTGTTTTAATCCTGATTTGTGCAACAACAAATCACCAAAGTTTTCTTTGTGCAAAACAGCATGGGTTTATGAATGAAAAATAGAACTTGTGCTTTTTTAGGAGTGAATGGATTATCCAACACTGTCTGTATCCTAACCCATTCTCTATAATCTCTAGATTGCAGAGTATATTAACTAAAGGAATTAAAAATAAATAAAGTTATAGTGCTGTGAATTCAGCAGTATCTTGCTATTGATTGGAAAGTTTTCCCTGTCTATAAATGAAATATTTACTCTTTCCAAAAAAATTGTGGACAATTTATTCTACAGTGCGGCTTTATATAAATACAACTGTGATCAAAATACAAAATTAAGGCTTCAAGACAAAATTTTAATGTTAGATTTTAATGCAGTTTTTTTTGGCACAAATCATACGAGTTTAAAGTCAAACCATGTTCCTGCAGTAACAGTTATTAAACAGGATTCCTGGTATGAGCACACGACTTCCAGGTATTTCCTCTTTCAGTATAGACTGTCTGAATATTCACAAAATAAATTCCAGCAAGATTAATAGAATAAATGAAATGCTTTAAATGGCAGCAGTTGAGTTTTGCTGTTCAGGTGGTGTTTTGGGTCTCTTCAGCTTGTTTGCTGCTAATCTTGGTGCTAGAGAACAAAAAATCTACCTCTACCTGCACAAATTTCTGCTGGAACTTATTGTGTTAAGCCAGGCTGAATGGCAAATGTATGTAACATAACAGAGCACTTCTATTCCCTTTTCACTGGTAGTCATTTAAAAGTAGATGAGAGGGAAAAATGCATATATTTGCTAGCGGCTTTACTCATTGCCTGTGCGAAAAGGAGTTTATTGTTTGGCTGACTGACGGATGCTGTGTGGACAAAGCCTGGTCAGGAAATTTTCCTGGCCAGGATTTGAGACCTGCTCAGTTTTTATTTCCCTGCAGTACTATTGATTGCTGGAAATCTGGTATGGAGGACTAGGTCAGCAATCCTAGAGGGCTGGAGCTGCAGCTTTGGTATGCTGTGAGTGTGTTGGTAGACTTAATGGGTTTAAGAAAATTTTGCGTGTTTAAGAGCTCACTAAACTGATATGCAAACTGATATAGCCACACCTACTGTAGCAGATACAAATCATACTTTCTGCTGTGACACATGGGATCATATGGAGTATGGGGACAGGCTCTTCTTGCTTTCAGACTGATGGAGAAGTTGTCTGTGATCTTGCTCCTATCTGAGGTGCTCCTCAGAACTGTCCATGCAAGAATAACCCTGGAGGTTACTCAGGAGCAACATTTATAGTGGACTGGAGAATGAAAGATTCAGGCTGGGAGCTGGAACCTGATGAGTTTGGCAGTGAAACATGGCACATGGGAATTACTCAGAGAAAATGGTGGTCTTGCCATCTGTACATGTCTTGAAATGTAGATTGGCTAACTTTCTGTAGGATATACGTTAGCCAGCAAAGTCACTGGTTTCAATAGAGAAGTTCAGAAGCTATCAGCTGAAACTTAATGATTGGTTATGTAAGAAGCCAAAAGCAGATAACCTAACAAGTCTTTCTGGTCTTAAATTCCATTATCAATGAGCTTTTACAGGGATAAACTATATTGTTCTTGCACGCTTGTAGATTCTCCTGAATGTGATCTGAACACAGAAGAGGGGAACCTTCTTCCTTTACATGCTGCAGAGGGAACGTACAGAATTCCCAATAGTAGATCTCTGAGAAGTGAAGTCTTAGCAGTGTTCCCATGAAATTCCCAGACCAAGGCAAGAGGCATATGTATTGCTTTCTCTCCATCAAAAGGGCAATTTTTTTTCCTTTAATAACAGGGGAATTTTTTATCTGATCATTTTGGAAATGTCTTTATTGGAATTAACACATTTAACTGGACATTCAGGAATTAGACATCATTGCTGCTCTCAGTCTGGAAGTACTTAGATGTATAATAATAACACACAGTTATTGCCAGACAACTTAGTGTTTCTTATCTAGATTTTTTTAATCATAGAATCATAGAATGCTTTGGGATGGAAGGGACCTTTAAAGGTCATCTAGTCCAACACCCCCTGCAATGAGCAGGGACATCTTCCACTAGGTCAGGTTGCTCAGAGCCCCATCCAACCTGGCCTTGAATGTTTCCAGGGATGAGGCATCTACCACCTCTCTGGGCAACCTGTTCCAGTGTTTCACTATCTTCATCGTAAAATATTTCTTCCTTATACCTAGTCTGAATCTACCCTCTTTTAGTTTAAAACCATTACCCCTTGTCCTAGCGCAACAGGGCCTACTAAAACATCTGTCCCTGTCTTTCTTATAGGCCCCCTTTAAGTATTGAAAGGCTGCAATAAGGTCTTCCCAGAGCCTTCTCTTCTCCAGGCTGAACAACCCCAACTCTCTCAGCCTTTCCTCATGGCAGAGGTGTTCCATCCCTCTGATCATTTTTGTGGCCCTCCTCTGGACCCGCTCCAACAGGTCCCTGTCTTTCTTGTGCTGAGGACCCCAGAGCTGGATGCAGTACTCCAGGTGGGGTCTCACCAGAGTGGAGTAGAGGGGCAGAATCACCTCCCTCGAGCTGCTGGCCACGCTTCTTTTGATGCAGCCCAGGATATGGTCGGCTTTCTGGGCTGCGAGCACACATTGCTAACTCATGTCCAGCTGTTCATCCACCAGTACCTTCAAGTCCTTCTCTGCAGGGCTGCTCTTAATCCCTTCATCCCCCAGTCTGTATTGATACTGGGGGTTGCCCCGACCCAGGTGCAGGACCTTGCACTTGGCCTAGTTGAACCTCAAGAGGTTCACATGGGCCCATTTCTCAAGCCTGTCCAGGTCCCTCTGAACGGACACAGAGCATTAATGTAAGAATATACGTGGTAAAACTGTAAATTAAGGAAGCAGCTCAGATTCTCTAATACCACAGGATAGAAACAGAAGAAAAATGTTTACTACCGCATATTTTTCAGAAAGAAGAAAAAAGCTGTAGGCTCTTCATCAACTTGAGAAACGTCTAGTTTTGCATTGTATAACCTGTTTATGTAGTATAATTCTAGTAAAAGTAGGACTTTTTTTTAAAGGTACATTCAATGATGGAAACCCTGATAATAGAGTTTTAGAACACATGTATTTTATAAGTACCTGGTTTTTGTTAGTATAGGTTCTCTATTGAGATAATTGATGTGCAATAAAGAAAAGTGATAAAAAGACAATTGCTATGCATACTTGATGTAGTGACTTTGCAAAATTAAGTAACTTATGCATTTTAAAATATTTTAGTAATTTCCAGTATACTCCTGAAAAAGCTAAAAGGTAACTTAAATACCTTTTTCCACTTTGGTTCCATCTGTGCATGAAAATGCAGTAGAATTCAGTAGGTACAAACATCTTCATCAGAAATTGAGCATTTGCAGTGACTAAACACAGTTAATGAGTGCTCTTTCTGACTTTCCCAGGTACTAGTTTCTCTTATAACTTAAAACATGTAATAAAATAGTAATTTCTCAAATTTTACTTTTCTTTTTTAGTGGTATGTGTTATTTTTAGAGGAACTGGTGAAACAAAACATTAAAAAGAATTAAAGTATCTATATGAAGACGTTCATGCTTTGCCTCACTCATGTTTTAACGCTTGCTTTCTCAGTAGAGTGTGGCTTCATACCTAAAACTGAGGGGTTTTGAAGGATGTTCAGTCTGTGTGGTATGCCATTTTTTTTTTTTTTTCTTCAGGTATTTGTAGTTGACGGAACTGCAGATATGCTATGTTAGATTAGTCAGAGAGAATATAAAATTAGCAACATTAGGATCAGTTCCCCCAGGGCAACAGAAACTTTTCGCACCTTTCTGCTTTAGCAGACCCAAGGTACTCAGTGATAACCCCCAGGGTAACATTGGCTGGAAATACTAATTGCTTCTAAACATAAACACTAAAAGGAGATGCTAAGAGGAAAAAAAATGTGAGGAGATAGTATGTTTGGATCCTGGACCCTGTAACCCATCCTGTAACAGAACTGAAGAAAATCACACCAGAAAACTTGCACCACTCCTGCCCTTTCTGAGCTCAGCAAGAATCTGTGATGCTGACTCTTATACATGAATGTACATATTGCTGTCTACATTACAGGTTTCTGTACCAGTTTAGATGCCAAGGTTATTGCTTTTTTAGTGCTAGTAGCTGGCAGAAGACACCAAATTTTGAAGAGCTTTCACTTGTTACATTGAAAGGGTGGTTTTGGTAGTCATGTTGCCCAAAATAAGAAAAATATAGGGAGAAACCTGCAAGTCAGCAGCATGCATGGGAAGTAGGAAATGGAATACAGGAAGGATGGGAGGAGACACCATCAAAACACCCGTGCCAGTCCTGTCTCTCAGAAGCTATGCCCTCTCCTATTTCCCCCCCCTTGTTTCTCTCCCTATTAAATCAGTGTGTCAAATGTAATTGCATGTTTTAGAAAATGTTAGCGCTTGTGTCTCTGTGGGGCAGTGAGAATGGGGGAGGAATGATCAAAGCTTTTTGTCTTGGGGCTCATGATCACTTTGAGCACTACTGATAACCTGTTCTCCAGTCAGAAGAGGTGGAAAGACCCCTCAATGCCTTAGCTTGTGTGAAAAATTTGGGGCAGGCCCTTACTGGGCCAGAAGCTGCTGGTGGTTGCTGGAGCTCTGTCAGTGATGTTTGGAGTTGTTATTTCAGTGCAGCTGCTCTCCATCAACAACTATGTTTTCTCCCCTTGTGTCTGATATTTTTACTTCAGTGAATAATCTTCTTCCCTTCTTGTTCTCCAGAACCTGAAGCCCAGTTTTCTCTTTATTTTTTCTCTTCACCAAATCCTTTGAGAAAGCCAAGTAGCATTCTGCCCATTTCCAAAGGGCATTTATTCTACCTATTTGTTGTCCAGAGAGGCTGAGAACAATTACTTTTCAGCTTTACTTATCGCCACTTTGGTGATAGGAAGACTAGTACTTTGAGAGCTATTCTTACCACTTCAAACTGTCTGTGAAAGGCTCAAGTATACTTTTTATCTTAAAAAAAATCAACTATATTACAATGTCATCCATTCTTTTTTCACATTTGAAGCCTGAAATCTTGGAAACATTTGTGTTTTTAATCAAATTTTACCTTTTAGCAAAATAGAAGAGAAATGCTGAATAGGTGTACTAGAAAGATTATATAAATATATGTTTTGCAGTGCAAGCTTGTGATTTACTAGTATAATTTTATATTTTCCATATGTCTTATGATCTTCTATAAAATACTTTTTTTCTGAAAGAATCCTACTAATCACTGGCAGTTTCATTCCCTTGAATAACGGTTATTTTTCATAAAGTTTCCTGTATCCAATTGGCAATTTGTTAATTTTTTTAAATTTATTTTGGCATTTTCTTTTCTCTTTTATTCTTTTCTTTTTTTTCTTGATTAGTCTTGCATTCTTGAGCTCTTCACTTTTGACAGCACACTCAAGGAATTTGACTTAGAAGTCAGTTTGGCTTTGAGGGTGTGGCATCAAAGACATGAAGCTTGTATATTATTTGAAGACTGAGCACTTTAAGGAATGTATAAGCCACTGCAGGCAGCATGTTGGGACACCAAGGAGGCTATGGTGCACAGTTCCTCCTGGTAAAAATCCCTGGGAGAAGTCTGTGTTTACATATGCGACTGGCATACATACAACTTTTCTTCATTCCGTATGATATCAATTAATAACAGTTTAGCATGTACATCTTATAAATACATACTGTGTAATTAAATAAATCATATACTTAGCTCTAGTATGTTTAGAAATATCAAACAGTCTTAGTGGTAGCATTCTTGTCTTCCTGCTACCCAATATCATACTAAATAACAATGATATATCAGAAACAGAGAGAACAAAAAAAGATGTCTTCTGTGAGATTTTATCTGCCTGGTTTCTTCACTTTCTTAGTTGTACATAAAACGTCTTGAGGCTGTGGACTTGTATTATTGATGTCTAGAGAAACTTACTGAATCATTTTGTTCAGGAATTATTTATCATTTATTCTGAAAATACAAAAGTGTTATCAGCCATTTTTAGAAGAGAACTTGTTGGGTTTATATTTTTATTTCTGTGCACAACTTAAGCTTGTTGGAGAAAGGGCAAGGCTCGCTTTTGTCCTGCTTAGCTTATACATTGAATCTCACATTTTGATATGAAGAGGGTGTTTCTAATAAATGATGAAGGAATTCGGGTGACTTTAAAATTAGCACTTAAAATATCATTCTGATATTTCTTACTAAGTGTTTCATCCTGCATATTTATGTTTTATTGTTGGTTGCATGGTTGATAGTGCATGACAGGACAGAATATGGAACAATATGTCGCCTCGTTACCACTTTGTAGGTCTCAGTGGAGTTTGAAGTTGCTCAGGATTGGGCTCCATATCTGTACTGTTTTCTCACTTGTACAGCTGTTGCTAGCTGCTTCCTTTTCAGTTGGAAAAACGGAGATTTAGAAATTTACATAATCTGATCTACAGTCTGTACAAACAGAATTTCAGATGCTAATTTTCACTTGTTTGTTAATCAAAGATTTTGAAAAGGCAATGTTAGTGTATTATTAATAACTTTAAAGTACATCCTGTTTATGAGGTAATAACCTTCTGTCATGGGCTGAACTGACTTTGCGTTTAATTAGCTCAGAATTTCTTTAATGCAGAGTTAATCAACCTCACAGTGGCTGTGGAGGGGTTTTGGTTTTCATTTGTTTTTTACTGAGCCAAGCTTCAAAAGATACAAAGTAACAAATGATGGATGTGGCCTAAGAAAATAAATATATGTAATATGTGTTTAAAAAACCTCAAACCTATAAAATCAAAATTCACTATAAAAACCAGAAACTCTTTAAATTTGCTTTTTTTTTTTTAGAGAAAATCCTTATTACTGTACAGTTTCACAGAATTTTATTGCTCAGCATGAGAATTCAGAAAGGAAAATAAGACAAGGAAATGGCATTATATGGACATATGTATATGTCTGTATGTCCATAGATGATATAGAGTTTATTTGATTTGAGTTATATTGTATTATAAACAGTAAGTCAATACATTTATAATAGTGGTGTGGAACAGAAATACTTCTGTGCACTTTGAAACTGGAGTGGCTGTTATAAAATGCTGAGAGAGTATATCCTTGTCTGTTTAGAGTAAAAAGATTTGGCTATAGTATCTTAATAACAAACCAGCACAAATGGTAGTGATTTAATGCATGGAAGTTTGTTACATGAATTTGAACTAACAATAGGACTCACATTTTTAATATCAAACTTTGAAACAACATCAGGTTTTGGGAGATTTTTCTACAGCAGTTAAAAAAAAAAAATCAGTTTTGATGTTTTTCTAAGGTGTGTGCAGTAGTTCAAACAAGAATTGGTTTGAGAATCCCATTATCTGTGTTATACAGGAATCTTCTGGTTTTGGAATCTAGACATCTATATAGCTTATCTAAATTAACCTGTTACTCTGTACTTAAATGTAATGGGAGAGTTCAGTGCAGTGTATTTTTGTTTGTAACAGATATTGGATCACAGTATCATATGACAGCTGAGGCTGAAGGGACCATAGGAGGTCTCTAGTCCAGCCTCCTGCTCAAGCAGGGTCAACTGCCAGGCTGCTCAGGGATTTTTCCAGTCAGGTCTTAAAAACCTCTAAGGATGGAGATGCTACAGCCACCCTGTACAACCTTTGGCACTGTTTGACTGTCTTTGCAGTGAAAAAAGTTTACTTTTATATCCAGTCTGAAACTCTTTCATTTGCACTTATGCCTGTTGTCCCTCACCACCTGCCATGTACCACTGTGAAGTGCCTGGCTCCATCTTCTCTGTGCTGTTCCCATAGGTACTGGCAGGCTGCTCTTAAATACCCACCCCAAATCTACCTTTTTCCAGGCTGAACTAGCCCCAGTCCTGCAGCCTCTGCTCATAGGGCCAGTGCTCTGGCCCCTGACCATCTTAGATAGTCCTTTGCTGAACTCCTTGAGCTGACCAATATCTTTCCTGAATTGGTGAACCCAAAACTGGACACAGCATCTAGATGTTGTCTCCCAGGGCTAAGCATAGCTGGATAATCTGTCCTCTCGATCTATTGGCTGTACTCCTGTGAATATTGCCCAGGATGCTGTTGTGCAGGAGCACACTGTGAGCTCTTGTTCAGCCCACAGCTCACATGAGTCTTCCCCAGGGCCCCAGGCTTTGTCCATGTGCAATTTCACAAGGTTGCTGTTGACTCAATCCTCTGGTCCACCTGGGTCACTTCGGGTGGCAGCCCTGCAGTGCATCAACTGGCCCCCCTCAGTTTGCTGTCATCTCCATAGTTGACAAGAGGCCACTCCGACACTTCCCCCAGGTCACTTAATCGGCTAGACTAGATCCTTTTTGTTTCCTCATTGCTCCTTCCTGGCTTCTTCGGAAGTGTTTAGCTTAAGTTTATCGGTGTTAACTCCAATCTAACAAAACTTCTTGAAACCAGTCCTTAGGAAGACAGAATGTGGCAAGTCTTTAGCGAACCTCCAAGAGACACAAAGCATAAGAAACCTACAAATATTTGCAAATGTAAATTCCAGCATCTTGATTTTAGAATAAAATGTAAATTAGAGATGGAATCCATTTCATATGGATGGAATTTATTTTAGTGCGTGAAACCAATGAAGAACTGTTCTTGCTCTGAGGGAGAAGTAATGGAAATGTTTGCAAATTCTATGATTCTCTGTTGCAAAGAACCAAATCATAATATGTTTGTACAATTTCTGTTTTGTATCTGTTAAAACATAACCCTATCACCCAAATGTAGTCTCCAACTAAGGATTGTGTTATATTATCATCAGGAAATTGCATGGCTATAACTTTCCTTGGACCTTGATGTCCTGGTAATCGTCGTTCTCATCAGTGAGTATTTTCCGTGCCGAGTTATAAGCCCTGACCTACTGGTATCCAGGTACAAACTTTAGATTGTATATGTGCACAGTCTCAGTGATTTCAGTCACACCTGTGTCCAGTGTTATAACGAATACTTAAATAATGAGCTGAATATATGCCTTCAGGAGGTATTGTATAGGCAAATTAAAATCCTGAGGGGGAGTGTTGAAATTAATCTCTTGTTTCAATTACCATTTATGGGTTTTTTTCAGTATGGCTTCCAATGCTGTCAACTCTGTTGTCCTTCTGAGGTTACTAAAGGAATTTTCATCTTGTAAGCAGTAAACATCTTTGAAATCTGAAAAAACTTACAGACCCATAGATGAATGTTTTGGTTAAATACTCATTTTTAGGCCAGTAAAGAAGACATTCCATGTAGCTGAAATGTTTCTCTGCAGAATTTTTCTTGCATTTTATTCAGAATGCAAGAAATATACTGGGCTGTCTGACATGCACCATCTCAAACTGGTCCAAAGCTGATGGGTTCGTCAGGCAGTGTTATATTTATGGGGGTGATTTCACATCTTCCAATATGATAGTGCAATGTGTGCTCGCAGCCCAGAAAGCCGACCATATCCTGGGCTGCATCAAAAGAAGCGTGGCCAGCAGCTCGAGGGAGATGATTCTGCCCCTCTACTCCACTCTGGTGAGACCCCACCTGGAGTACTGCATCCAGCTCTGGGGTCCTCAGCACAAGAAAGACATGGACCTGTTGGAGCGGGTCCAGAGGAGGGCCACAAAAATGATCAGAGGGATGGAACACCTCTGCCATGAGGAAAGGCTGAGAGAGTTGGGGTTGTTCAGCCTGGAGAAGAGAAGGCTCTGGGGAGACCTTATTGCAGCCTTTCAATACTTAAAGGGGGCCTATAAGAAAGACAGGGACAGATGTTTTAGTAGGCCCTGTTGCGCTAGGACAAGGGGTAATGGTTTTAAACTAAAAGAGGGTAGATTCAGACTAGGTATAAGGAAGAAATATTTTACGATGAAGATAGTGAAACACTGGAACAGGTTGCCCAGAGAGGTGGTAGATGCCTCATCCCTGGAAACATTCAAGGTCAGGTTGAACAGGGCTCTGAGCAACCTGACCTAGTGGAAGATGTCCCTGCTCATTGCAAGGGGGGTGTTGGACTAGATGACCTTTAAAGGTCCCTTCCATCCCAAAGTATTATATGATTCTATGATAGTTGGGTCTGATGTTTTAGAGAGTTCTATTTTTGGCTTGTTACTGTTAACGCTTGTATCCTGCCTTTGGGCCAGATTAATCATTGGGTTGATATTGGGTTTCATTTCTGTGCTGAGGACATGCTAATTCATTTGTCAGTTAAAGCAGCAAATCCAAACTGTGCTTTTATTTTCTGGATCAGTTCCCTGGAAAACATTAAAATATAAGTTATGTTGATTTTCTTTAGTTAAATTCAAATAAAATTAAGGTTTTTCATTTTGTGGCTCTAGCTATAAGCTTAATGCCACCTCAATTTTTGATGTAGCTTTTATGTATATATATTATTCGCAGTGCAGGATTACCACTTCAACAGCCATATTCCTGTTGGAATCTGAAGTGTCCTTTAAGCATCACATTGGGCAGATTATTAAGACTTCCTACTGTCATTTGAAAAATGAAACCATATTTTGTCCGTATTTATCCTTGTCTGTTTATGAGAAGCTGGCTCAGGGTTTTATCTCTTCCAAGCTAGACAACTATAATGTTTTGCTCGCTGGCCTGCCAAGTGGTCTCATTACCAAGCTTGAGCAAAACTCTTTTGCCAGAGAAGTGTATCTTGCAAAAAAAGACAGCATATCTCCCTAATCCTAGCATCTCTGCATTGGCTACTCAGAAACAAAGGATTGATTGTAAAGTTGACCTGTCAGCCCCTTCATGGTCAAGGTCCTGAATATATCTCCTGATTTAATTTTGAGATATATCGCTTCCAGGCCTCTGTGCTCTTCAGTGCCCTCTTAGTGCAAGTTCCAATTATGAAACTACAAACCTTGCGTGATGGAGGATTTCACCATTATGCCCAACAGCTAAGGAATAAGCTGCCTTTCTCAGTTTAGGAAGCTCATGCTCTTTGCTTAAATCTCCTCTTCTGAAGATTTGCTTGTCTGTCTTTTTTAGTGAGTAGCATTTTATACACCGTAACTCCGTCGTTTGGGGACTGTAGTATATTCTGTGCTGCTAAGCAGAATGAAGTGGTAACTGTAGTTTTAACTAGAGCTACTTAAGATTTTTTTTTTCAGTTGGTTTGAAAAAAAACTTTGACAAATAAATTGTTATTTTTGTCAAAAGACGAAGCAGTTAATAGGAAAAGATTCTTAGATTTAGGAGGAGGGAGCAAAGAAGAGCGTCTCAAGATTACTGCACTCTCCAGTATCCAATAATTGGTCGCTTATTTGGATTTGGAAAGCTCAGAGCCAAACTTATTTCCCTTTACTGAAATGTTTTAATTATGAAGCTGTTGACTACTCTGGAGTGAGGCTTCATCACTTTTGTGATGAATTTGTTGTTCATATAACTAAGGTTAATTGCTGCTTGGACCTGAAATTAGATCTGATGCATCTTGCTGTATACCATATGCTATTCTAGAGTAAATATGTGTATCTTACTTGCACCTTTTGTTGTACTGTTGGAGGAAACTGAAAAAATTCTAGTTTTTTATCTCAGCATGGAAGAACCAATATTTTTTAATTGCTTGTTGAAAGGTACAGATACTCCATTTTCATATAAAGAGACCGATTTACTTTTATTAACTTTTTTTTGCAGAAAAAAGTGCATTGTTGTAATGTTTAAATTAAACACCAGAAATTAAATTGTTAATGTTTAAGATATTTTAACTCCTCCAAGGTGGAGGAGTATCACGGTCAAAGAAAAAAAGTGACCTTTGTAGCAACCTTCCAAATGGACAGAAAGAGGGGAAGATGATGTTTCTTAGAGACAGAGAAAAGGGGGCTGTAGTAATATAGACAAAAAATGATGACAACCTGGATGAGACTTTTAGCTGTTTGGATCTCAGAGATCTTATATAAAAAGAATGGGCAAGATTTAGGTACAAGCTGAATGTGACAGCTTATAAAAAAACATGCTGAAGCAGCCATTAGAGAGGTAGAGGAAGAGTTAGGATGATGCAGTAATGGAAAAAGTGAGAGGGTGAAAAGGAAGAGAAAGGTTTGGACAAGAATATGGTCAGTGTTGAAGAGAAAATAAGGTGTGAAGATAGACTGCTGACTGTGGAGGGATTAGAGATTCTGGTGAGAAGAGTTATAGTGAGTGCTATTGTGGAAGTCAAATGGAGATTGTCTAGATGGGTGAGAAACTCAAATGGCAATTTTAAGTTGCGTATTCCATACTTTGAGAGGAATGAGATACGGGATGATAGGTGGAAATGCTAAGGAAGAGAGTAACTGTGAAAGTTGTCTTGTGGCATCAAGGTGACTGCAAAGATGTAAGAATGCTAGACATCTTTGCTAATAAGTCTGTATCATATTACAGATAGAGCAAACCATAATAAGTCCTGAAGAGTTTGATGCATCACATAGTAAACAAACTGTGAGTTCAGCAGAACTGGGCAGGTCACTGGGCAGGTTTCATGGGAAAGATGGGAGGTGGCAGATGGTCCTTCTCCCTCCTCCCAGGGGGTGCTGCTTGTCTTGGTAGGATTTGTGCTGTGCTACCTACAACAGCAGTACCTGCTAGTGTCTACATGCTAGGCCTTGTCAGGGTATGTATATTTGGCAACACAATGGTCAGTTCTTGCCAGTTATGTATCAGTTTGTTTTTTATCAACAAGGGTTTCATTTCAACAACCTATTAATAGCCTTAGATATACTGTATAGCAGCAACAGATTCTGTGCCACTGCAGCTACTAGCAAAGCAAAGAGTTTGAAAGTTTATGCAGTGCCCAGATGGGTGATGAGGAGGTTTATGCAAAGACAGAGACTATGGCATAGCTCTGTGTTAGTCTAAGCAGGCCTACAGGAAGGCTTTCGCAGTATTAAAACTTTTTTGGCGGTGCTTATGGGGAGGCTAAAAAGAGTTAAATTCTATATATTAAAAATTTATATAATATTTATATATTTATATGTATTTAGTTTTTTGATAGGAAAAAGACATGTTTGTTGTGTCAGGAAAGAAAGGCAGGAGTGTAGGATTATGGAGAAGAAAAAGGGAGGCATTTTCAATGATGTATCTGCTTCTGTTAAACTTGGTTGGCTGATATTTATGTGGAACTTCCACGGTCATTTTGTTTTATATGCTAATGTGAAATCAAATTCTGTGGTGGTGGTAGTGATAGGTTAGGGTTTTTTTCTACAAATTAGTAATTATTTGTAAAATAAATAGTAGTTGCTATCCTTTCGCTAGAGAAGATGAGAGAGTGGAGGAGGAAATGAGATGTTGTTAAATGGAAATGTATGTGGTTCTTCAAAATAACTGAAAATATTACCCTCAAAGAATTTAACTGAATTCTAATTGTACTATGGTGTGTATATATAAGCACCATTAGTGCATAAAAATATGGCTTAATGTAAAAAGTTTTATCAACATAGTATTTTCCTTTCACCTGAGCTTCTAACAAGTTAATTTCTTACTTTTTCCCTTATGGATTACAAATAAAATATTGTAACATGGGAGGTATTAGCAGTCTTTTGTCAGACAAGTGAATGCAAAGTTTCTGCCAATTAAAACAACATGTATAGTTCATATAAACTCATCCACTTCAAGTTAGATATTTAAGGAGGATTTGAGATGTTAAATTATTGCAGAAAGCTTTGTGTGTATTGCATATACAAAATAAATTTAACGTAGTAGTTCTATAAAATGAAGTTGTTCTTAGTTTATTTTTGCAATAAGTGACCATTTGGGGAATTCAGGTCATATTACAACTTTTTTAAAACAAAAAAAAAAGGTGGTACTGATTCTTTTGTTGTTTGTTCAAAGTGAAGCTACAATGAAAACAAGCATTCCGGTATTTTAAAGGAATGTGTAGAGAAAGGGGTTGATCTCATTGTCAGTCCTGTTGTATGTGACATGTTGGAGAACTGAGCTTTTGTAGCTCGTTCACAAGGCTTCATCTTCGCTTCTGAAACTATGACTTTTTCCAGTAGACTTCTTTAGCTTTTCTGCCCTTGCCCAAGTAGATGTTTGTACAATGCTTTGGTTTTGCATACCAAAAACTTCAAGCCAGAAATTTCCCAACAGGCTTCCCCCCCCTCCCCCGCCCCGTGATTTCCTAAGCCATGTGATACATTTTCAGGGATACATTTGCAATGCAGTTTAAAAACCAACCAAACAAAACCCCAAAACAGCAACCGGAACACATAGCCCATATAATGTCTTGGAGAAAATATCTTCACCACTCTTCACGCCTTCCATTTTTCTTTGACCACATACTTTGTGGTTTTCATTCATTGTAGTATCATTGGACAGCAATCAAATAAATGAGGCCTATCAGAGCACAAGTGCCTATTTAAATTAAAGGAAAGCAGTTAAGAGTTTTTAGATGCTAATACTTTGTTCAGATGTTCGCAAATGACTTACACACATGTAGGCAACAACAAAGAACAGTACATGCTTTTGGTAATACGTGATCTGGGAAGCACAAAAAATAAAGGAAGCTTGGAAAGTGTAGTGTAGCATTTTTGGCAATATTTTACTCCACACAGTGCTGCCAGAGCAAGAACAGTAGCGGACATTGTCTAAAGCGTCTCTGACCATCCTCTGAACTCTTGGACCACCCTATGGATGGATGGTTGCCGGGACATTTCTTTCAGGGAAAGAGTCTCTTCCTCTGCTGTTGCATTTTGGCTGCCTTCTCCTTAATCAGAGTGTGTTTCTTTTCAAGGTGTTAATCTCTCTGCTTCTCCCACAAATGTTGTCATTTGCACTGTAGGCACTCACTGAATTCCTCTGTCCTTCAGGGTGCAACTTCCACTTCAGATTTCAGTCTTATTTTTACTTGGCTTACGAAAATAAGTCTGAATGTAATTCATAAATCCAGGAAACCTTCTGAACAGTCTGACAGGCACCAAGCACCCAGCAGGAATTAAAACCTTTCTCTTTTCTGATAGCGTAGTTTTTTTCATTTCCTGGTTTGCAAGAGCAGAGAAATGAGAAGGAGGTCCAGGGAAGCCGACCAGAGCACGGGACAAAAGTGCTAAAGAAAGCAAGACACCTTAAAAGCTGTTAGGAGCAGCTGCATTTTGAAGTTGATTAAGGAAATAGAAAAAGCTATTGACTACGGCCAAATGCAACCTGAAATTCCAGAAGTGACCTGCTGTAAACCCACTCAGCAAACTAGCGATCTCCGGGTGTTTAATGCTGACATGCTCTGGGGTATATGGAGAACAGCCAAGCAGCACGATGGCTGTATGCTAAGAAAATAAGCAAGTTCTCTGTGTTTTTTTGCTGTTTTGCATGTCACTGGAGTGTAGGCATAGGGGTAAAGGATGTGGCTCTACAGCACTGCTGAAACTGTAGTTAGATAACTGCTGGCACTGATAGCAATTCATTATTTCTAGGAGTAAGGGTGTGAATCAGATGGTTAAAACAATTCAGAGGTTTTTTGAAGCAGATCATAAAATGCTTCATGTAATGCTAAACCCTGCTTTCATTGGCTGATGCTACATACTCCTGAGGCCTTTGCCTTCATATCATCAATTTTGGTATGTCAACGATAGCTGAGAAGTGTTCCTGGTTTTATAAATGGTCTGCAAAATATTTCTGTCTTACAGAAAGTAGCAGACAAGTGGTGGTTTTCTGACCTCTCTAGTTTTCACAACTGCATGCGTCTAAGCCCAGTCCATTGGTACTCTAGCTGACAATTACAAGTTCCAATGCATGGTCTACTTTAAATATATAGTATCTGGAATATTTTTAAAATAGTCTTTTTTCTTTTAATGAATAGAAAATAACACTAAAACATTTCTTTTTTAAATAAGTGAAAGTAATGCAGACAAAAAGGAGATTTGCTTCGTAAGTTCTCAGTGAAATATAGTCATGGTTCTTATGTAGGCATGGCATGATGTGTACATTATAGCATACTATACATTTGTGGCTAAGGTAGAGGGAATGCTTTTGCAGACATAGTTTGTGTGGTACTGCAGAAGACTAAGGATTTCATTCTGTCCTCTTTATATCCTGAGTGAATTAAACTTGTGAGAAAGAAGGGGGCACATAATAGGGCTCTCTTGGGCAGAGCTTGGCAGGAAGGTATAGTGGCCTTTGAAACTTTAGGAGGTATTCTTTGATTCCTTCAAAACTGCAGTTGTGTGGTGGTTTAAAAAAAAAAAAAAAGTTATGTAATATGTTTTCTGTGACATAAATAAACTTGTTTGCTTTTAGCCTCTGAATAAATAATACATTCTCAGTCTTACATTTCCTGTAACAAAGTGAAATGTGAATAGCAGTATAAAGTCCCAAACATTTTGATCCCTTTATGTTTTTTCTTGCCTTTCTTAGTGCTTACTCAATGCTCAGAGACTAATACCAAGTGGAATTGAACACCTGCAGCTCTCACTTAGAGTTATGCTGTATATTGAAGATGAAGGGAATTGCAGGTGTTCTGTATTTCCCAGAACTTATGCCACGTGCCATTGCCTATCTGGAAGGACTTAATGCTCAGGCAATCTCAGAATGAGCTTTTTGTTGCTGGGTGTACTTAAGGCTTTGAATATCTGACACTTTATGCCTATTCTGGGTTTATTCTCCTCCCCCCCTCCTCCCCCCCGCCCCCGATTCATTATTTTCTCTCATTTTTTAAGTTCTTAGGATGGTTTAAAGTTATTTATATGAGAAGATCTCATATTGGGATGCCCTGTAACTTTGTTACAGGGAATGATTATTTGCTAGCCATCAGCTAATCCTCTCTGTATCACCTGTTATCTCCTATAACCTGACTTCTTTACCCTTGTTGCCCATGATTCTACATTTCTACGTGAATAATTGGCATCTTTTTCAGGGTGAGGAAAGAGTGTTGTTATTCTTGCACATCTGTGTAAGGAATTGATTTTGCATTTGATTTTAGTTCTTGGAGAATAGTGATACCAACCATCCCATTATTATAAATTTGTTATTAATAACAAATAAAAGAGAGTAAAAAGCATTCTGGTTAATGTTCTCTGACTCTGAGTTGCATCTTAGATCTGGGTACTCCTTTCTCATTTTCCCAGAACTATTTTCTGTTAGATTTAGTTGAGCCAGACATTCTTTCTAACCTTTTCAGCTTCAAGGAAAAAAAAAAAACCAGCTAGTTTTGCTGTTTAAGAATTCTGGCCTTTCACTGGAACCTTTGCCTGTATCTGGGCCCAAAGTATATTATTTCAACCATGTGGTTTAAATGCAGAGCTACCATATAGTACAATGAGAGCAGAAACAGGGCATGTGGGTTTTGGTGCATAATTTAGGATACTTGTATTATCATTAAAAAAGGAATTGCATGATCTTGCACATGTTGCTCAAGGAATGAGTTCCGACATTTGAACTGAACTTCAGTTCAAAAAGCATCACATAAGAAATTAAGGGTAAATTATGTGGTAAGGAAAAGTGGGAAACAGTACAAATATTAAATTTCAAATTAATGTCATGAAGTTAATAATCATGAACAAACAAAAGGTTTTCTGGGCAGATCAAGGGAGGATATAGCCCTATATGATCATCACACATCAGCAAATATGAAATGCATGTTTTGCAGACCATGCTAGTAGATGGTGGGAGAGGGACAGAAGATGGGACAACCCTCTTAGCTCTTCCAGCCAGCCCTTCCATTGCTGGGGCCAGTGAAACTACCTGTATCACTATTTAAACAAAACAAACTACCCCCAGAGCACTTAGCATCTAAAACTCTTTGCAAACAATTAATGAATTTCCACAGTTCCCTTTTTGAGAAATTAATTCTCAAAATTGTTTCTAAAATTAGGTGAAAAGCCAGATAGAAGTACAGGCCTTAGCTTTGAATCAGACCCTAAATATTTTTCTACATCTGCGGTAATACCCGTATTACCTTGTTGCATTTGATCTTCTTTACTCTAGTGCATGTCAGAAATAGCTCGCGGAAGTCAGAGGAGTTACACAGCTGTACCACTGGTAGATGTCATTAGCCTGAGAATCACACTCTGGACATTACAGACTTTTTTGCAAATTTGTAGGTTTAACTAAGGGTACACTGGAATGATATTTCATAGTTAAGTTTCAGTGTCTTTGGTTTTGATATCACTGGAAAGTCATCTATCAAGTTTGCCTCGCAGGGCCTTTTTCATGTGTTTTATAACCTAAACGATTCTATGATTCTGCTAGATCAGAATATAAATCAGCCTTACTTGAGTTTTGCTGACTATATTTAAATCTGTTGGAATTCTTTGGAATTTTTTTTAAATTCTCCTTTTACCATATCATTATGAAAAAGAGACAGAAAACTCTAGTCCATATGTAATATGGACTATTTCTGATATAGATTGGCAATACACAATATAGTCACATAATGCATTTTCTTCCTTGCCTTTTTAAAATCCCCTTAATTATTTACAACAAGATAAATCATTTAACATTTTAAATTTTAATTATCTGCAGAAATCAGCACTTAGTATTCTATGCCAAACTTTTAAACTCTGCATAGATTCTGAATTTCCTCTAAATAGATTTCAATTAGGCTTCTTGCTCTTTTTTGGTGGGGAATAATTGAAAGTATAAAAGACCCATTTAAATCACCATCCCCCTTCTCCAAAAAGGGGCAATATTACATACCCAGCAGCCTTTGAATTCTTGATATGCCTTCAGAAGTTTTCAGATATTTATTTTAATAATTAAGAATTTACTATGATGCATTGTGTTCTGTGTAAGTTATTAAATAATGAGTTCAACATATAAATCTTTCATGTTATTGTTGTTAATGCTATATTTAGGAATGAAGCATTAATTAAAATAGTCCTTTAAAGGTTTTTCTAAAAGAAAGCAGTATGTATGCTTATCAAGATACATATTTGATCTATGGGGAAATGATTGCAAGGAAGTTTTGATATAGCATATGCTGAACTTGAATTAAAAAGATTTTGGTTATGTAGAGTTCAAATTACCTTTGACATATTTTTGCAGGTTAGTTACAAATTCTCAACTAAACATAGAGCTCTTCTTTATCGTAGAGCCTAACATCAGATTTTAATCATATTTTGTACCCACAGGGTTTTAGGTTTCCAACAGGCCACCTGTCTCAGACATTAAAAAATTCACAGGACAGATGGGAAGGTGAAAGTAGTTGTCCTTGGATAAAGAAATTCTTACACTGCAGGAACAGTCACAGTCAAGGCTGGCCAATATATCACACATATACCTCTTTCTTCTAGCATTGCTGTATCATGATTGCAAATTTCCCTTTAGTAGTATAAATACAGAATTCATCACTTATCCTTTTTGAATAGCACGATTTGCAAAACCTGTCTCTTTTCCACGTGATCTATGAATCACTGAGGAATAACATGACATGCATAGTACTTCAGCAAATATAGTGTGTCTTGTACACATACCAGAGCTCCTAGAATTCCTGTGTTGTTTATTAATGACACGAGTGTATGACTATTCATTTGTGCAGACCTCTGGCACTGGCTTGATAGGTGTGATGTATTTTAATATGACAAATGTACCAACCTAAAGAAAAGTGGTTATTGGAAGGAAGTGTAAAATGATGATGCTTCCTCCTATCTATTGTCACTGTTTCCTACAGAGATAATAACTTTTGAACACCACTGGCCAGTACAATGTTGTGGACTCACTCTCAATATTACATAGCAAACACTTGGCAATGTTTTAAAATGCAAAGGGCAAATTCTGACCTCAGGTGTAAGGATCCAGTTTTCATTGACGCAGGTATTTAAGAGCCAACAAATCAATTGGAATGATCAATTTGCTATGTTTGTGATGAACGAGAGAGCAGGCCAAACAGCAGACCCCCCTGTGTTTGGCTCCCGTGAAGATCCCCTTCTACTTTGGGCTCTTTCTGCTCTGCCCTGACACTAAAGAAGAAAAAACATTAATGGCAGTATATAACGTTCAGCAGCTGTTAAGTGTGCACAGGTTCAATAACAAGCATTAAGCCTGTGAGGTTTCACGTTACCTACATGACAGAGGTGTGCTACCATGTGGCCTGGAGAAAGGTCTGTGCAAGTGCCCCGAAACTGATTTCTAGCCTGTAGCACTGGGAAAGCTGGGTTTCCCTGCCTAGCAATTCCTGTTTCTAGATACATTTTTTAAAATTCTAAGAGAATCCAAATGCAGGAAAAAAAAAAAAAAAATCTTGTAGTAGTTCTTGGAGGTTGCAAGTTTATACTGTAGATTGCTTTTTCAGTTTATCTTTTGTTGTATACCAGCTACTAATTTAATCCTTGACTAGGCTGGAATCAGAGTCCCCCTACCTGCTTTCCAAGCATATGCCCTCATCACTAGGTAAGGAGGCTGTGCGTGTCTACACGTTTTTTCCTCTCTGGCCCAATTAATGCCGATTCTTTTGTACAGAGTGCAGGTGGGATTAAGAGTGCCCACCCACTGTGAAAGGGGTGATGCTGATGGTTAGTGTGGGCTCTTAGGGTTTGATCCCTCAGGCAGGGGAGGAAATTGAACCTGCTATCTCTATTTTTCATGACTAGTCTAACCAATAAGCTGCTGTGTGAATAGAAGTACATGTTCTTCTCTTCTAGCTTCTGGTTTTGAATATAGTCATAACTGCAGTGGTATTTTGTGCAAAACCTAGCCACAGAGATGTGATTTAGGCAGGATCTGAGGACACATCAGATCAGGGCATGTTACTGGAGATAGGTGTCAGGTAGCTGCATAATGATTGTGCCCTTGCTTGGGCGAGAGCGAGGATGTTTCGGGCATGAACAGAAGCAGAATTGTAGAGGCCTGGGGAGCCTATGGGAACTGAACAGTCTCTGTTTTTTAGAAGCTCTCAAGATTTACATGGAGCTGAAGGAATGCAATTCTGATCCTAGGTGCCTTCCAAATTTCCAGCTCTTTATGCCTCCGTCCTGTGGCACATATTTGTTAATTAATTAATGCTTGCAAAGAGTTTTACATGGAAAGTCCTCTGGTTATTTTGTTTAAACAGATATATAGGTAGTTCCATTCCTCCCAGTAATGATGTGTCTTGGTCTAGGTCCTCTTTGTACAGATATGGATCCACTTCAAGGTGCTTTGGTCTCTAAGAATCTAAGAAATAGGTTTGGAAAGGACTTGAGTTTGGGGGGAAAAAAAACCCAAACACACAAAAAACAACAAAAAAACAACAAAAAGGGTATTTATTTCTGGGCACAGAACTTTGCTATCAGACACAATCACAATCGTTCTTACAAACTTGCTTGGCTCCCTCTACAGATCATGGAGAATGCTTGACTCTGTCTCTACTGATGTCTGGCCCAAATCGTTAGTCTCTTGGTAGGTAGGAGACCAGTGTATGAATGAACCCAACACAGGAAGATGGATGGCAAAGCTCTGGTCCTCTTAACGAATGTGAGAGAGTTTTTCCTTTATAGTCACTGGGCTGTCAGTTACGGTGTTTGTGGGATACATCTGGGTCACTAGCAAGCTTGATTTGTTCATTCTTTACCTACTGATTTCCCTGAAAGTTTTTTCTCAGAAGCTTGGATGCATTAAATCTTCTATGAGCAGGGCTCACTGAGAGTTATCCCATGCTCTGAAATCTTTAAGAAAGTCTATTCAGACAAATAATTTCAGCTCTATGGACTATAATAATTTTTTTTTTTTGCTCTTTTATTGTGGTGCATATTTGCATAGAACGTAATCTTTAATTTCTGTCCTTTTTCTCTACCCCCCCACGTTGTCCTTAATAAATACGTTTGTTTAGAAATAAGGATGTTGAAAGACAAGCATGCCTAATAATGAAGGACAGTATGCTTGTGCCTAACACATTAGAGCAGTTGTTCAAGAATAATTCATCTTACGTGAAGATTACCCCTGTAAGGCTGCCAAGGTCACAGGGACTTTAGATTATTGGCTGCATAAATGCTGCTTTTGTGTTTTAAAGGGGTAGCCTTAACATTTCATTAAAGTTCTTTGAAACAATTTTATTTATTTGTTTATTAAGTTTTGTATTCCCTATTTAAACATTTGGTACATTTTTTTCTTTCCTTTTTTTGTCCTTGTCTTTTTGTTATTCGTATCATTGTGGTACAATTACTTCTAGACTACTTCTTTTCCACTCTAGAGCAGCAGCTCCCAAATGTGGGGTGCTGAGCCCAGAGGTAGGTTGTGGATGAAATCCTCGGAACTGCTGCTTTACAGTGTATAGATGTTCCATGAGATATATGTCAATCAACCTTGTACAGAAAACATGAGGAGTGAGAATGTGAGCCTACCAGAACTGCAGGAGCACTCCTCTAACTAAGTGTTCTTAAAAGAAGCCACTTTCATACATTTAAAGTAGAGGAGCCATAAGTAAGTTTTAAGATTCAGGCATTTCAGAGACATGACAAAAGTTTAAACCAGAAATATGAAATGTTTTGACAAATTGTGCCCTGCACCTCTTTTAGTGAAGGTAGCTTCCCTAAAGATAAAGGGCAAGACCTTTGTTTTCTGTAAATCTAGGAAAGTCTATTTAGATTACTAGAGCTAAGGTGCTTTACACCAGCTGAGAACTGGCCTATAAACCCTTTAAATATATTTGCATTTTCTTCCTTTGAGCTGTTTCTTCTCCCTGGAATGCCTAGTATCTGCAGTTTTTGTAGCAAGCTTTGCGTCTAGCAACAAAATGAAATTAATTTGCTTTGTTTTAGAAAACAAATCTGCTGTGGACTGCCTGTGACCCACTGGTCTCATTGGTCTCTCTGACTAGTTTTAGACTGCTTGATCGTATTAAAAGAGGCTTTGCAAACTAATTTAAATATTTTACACTGGTACTTATATGGATAATAAAGCTGTAGTTTTAACAGGGATTTATTTGATTGTGAACTGGGAGTGAGATGGCCTGCAGCATCATATTTAAGAGGGAGAATTTCTGCACAAGGCTGTCAGGTAGAATGTTAGTTTGCAGCTGGAAGATGCTTTGGAAATCCTTGTCAGCATTAAAGAAAAAACGTTGAACGTGAATCTCTACATTATAATTACTGTGGGTAAATCCTATGACTGTGATATCAGTATAATCCCATCAGTGAAGAGTTTGCACATTATATTTGTGAATGAATTAATGAATTGATGCCAATTTTCTAGAGGTTTGCTACCTGTGTCGTCAAAATCTTGATGTGTTCATTCTTTACAAAATTGAAACGGAGAATGAGCAGTTGATGAACTCCCTGACATGGTTACATTATTGCGTAGGCTGCTTGCATTATCTTGTACAGGGAAGGAGAGCCCTGAGTTCCTATCATCATCACCAAAAAGAGCACAGACCTCTAAGACTGTTACTGTTGACAAAGAAGGAGACAGGCCCCATGACACCAGCATGAAATCATGACAGCATCTCAACTCTTGAACAACTTGCACTTAAAAAAAATCATGTAGAATTAGTTTGGTTAGAAAACCTCTGCACCGTTCATTTATTATTTAATCTTATTTTACTTTGTACAGACAAGCTATCTGGCCTAGTGTGAGGCTTCACACAGCCAATTACTTCAAGGTGTTTAGTTCATTTATTATTTAAAGCATAAATCTTGTACAGGTTGTCCATTGACGACCCTGTGAGGAGTCTATAGTAAATGCCTTTCATCATTGCTTTCTGACTCATGCACATGGACCTACCTGCTGAGCTTAAATAGGCCAGGAGAACTGATGGATTTGTAAGATATTGGATTTAATAGCCTTTTCTTATATGCTTAAGTGGTGGAAGTTAGTACATATAGTTGAAGCCCAGTGTTAGGATTTAAGAAGAAATGAAATTTTATATAGTGTCATGAATCGTATTTGGTTCTGCTAATTGAAAACAGTGCATAATTCATTTTGTATGCTTCGTACCTTAAAATGTATTTTTAAAGCAATCACTCATGTATTTGAATAAACAAAATGTTGCCATAGGAAGCTACCTAACATATTTAGTAGAATATTCATAGAAATTCCCTTTTTAAGACATAGGTTCTGCAGCTGTGTTTGTTCTCCCCCTCCTTCCTCAAATCATTCCTCTGAGGCTGATTTTTAAGCCTAGTGCAGTGATACCAGCAAGGTGCTCTCTGAATGGCTTGGAAAGAGACTTGCTCAAGTAATGCACCGATTGTATCTGATGGGTTTATGTGCCATTAACAGTGTCTGTCCCACACTGAATGTGCCAGGTATTTAACTGGGGACTGGTACTAATTTCAGAGCTAATATTAAGCTGTTCCACATCAATGCTTACAGCAGGTGGTTTGAATTGACAGTGTAAAGGGAGAAAAAAAAAAGTGAGAGAAAATTACCATTGTACTATAGAATTTCTCTGATTGAATTGACTGATTATACTGTCAAAAGAGCATTGGGAAACTGGCGGTGCTTATGAAGAGGAAAGAAACGACAGGATTCTTTTAGAAAAAGGTTCTCTGACTTTGCGCAGTCAAATAGTTCAAAACGATGATGAGATTTGATGTTAAAGGTTTTAATCTAGCACTTAAGAAGTCTCTGTGTTCTCCAATTTATGACTTTCAAAGCTAGTATCTTGTGTAAACTGATCCTGCAGTTTTCTTACTCTATACTGTCCACTTTCAATACTCATGAGGTGATTCAGCATGAATCAACATAGGTGATTCAGCATAGTGAATCCCACTTTTCCGTATGACCTTTGTTGTTGCGTTTAAAAAAATCCAAACAAACGAAAAACCAAACAACAACAACAACAAAACAAAACCAAAACCCACCACAACCCGCCACCTTCCAAAGCCAACAGCATTGTTGTATTTGAAAAACAAGTTGTGTAAGACACCTGGAGAATGTATATAAAGTTGTCAAATATATAAATAATGTCTTAAGTGAATCTTCTTAACTGCATTAATAACTAATTCCACTCACAATTGAATTTTTATTTTAACACTTGATTTCAATGGAACAAGATCAGACACAAATCAGAAAAATAGCTGGAATGGCTTTTTAGTAACGTAAATTAAATTGTTCTGTAATGCCCAATTATCCTGTTCATTTTAAGTTATTAACTATGCCCTATGATAGCACTGGGATTTTTTTCTTTAAGTTCATGTCTGATGGGACAAATTTTTTCTTGATTGTATAATCCCACTGATTTCACCTGGTGGAATTTGGGATTTATTATCTGCTCCACTAAGAGGTTGTGCCGCTCTGTGCTGATAGCACCAGTGACCAGGAGAATTTTCTCTCTACGTAGGCTCCAAAATTGGATGATGACAAAAGCAACTTTAAAAAGGCCTCCAATCTGTCCTTGCATGGGTGGCATAGAATTTCGTGAATGTAAATAAAGTAAATATTGCCCAGTTCTTTCTGACATTACAAAACGGAGTTGACTTAAGAATTTTTCTTCTGGTTTGTTTAAAAAGAAAGTTGGCTTATGAAGAATAAGAACTAAATAGAAACAAAAGTTGATTTCTCTGTCAGATAGATCTTATAAATCAATCCAGAGACTTATTAACCTGTTGGTTTTGGAAATCATGACAGTTAAATTTATTAGTGAAACTATGTTCAACTTGTGAAGAGAGGACATAGTATAGGCTGCCCGAATATATACTCTCTCTCACTTCTTGTACAAATATGAGTGTGTTTTCCTTCATGAGCTTTGTGGCTTATATAATTGGGGTGCCATTGAAAGACAGGCTACAGGGCAAGCTGTGGGGGGGGAAGTGGAGAGCAGTCTGCTAATCTCTTCAGTCATAGAACAGAATGCTATATATAATCTAACACACATATGATGACATAGTATACATAAATATAATTACATTTGTATGTAATATGTAAATATAATGCTAGTAGGAAGCTTAATTCTGCAAGGGAAGGAAAAATTCTCTATTTGAAAGTGTATTAGAACATATACGTTTTTGATGCACCATTTGTAATGTTGAAGGCTATGGCTATATTATAGCTATTCCAAAATGCCATTGCAAACTAGTGGGAAACTACATTCCATAGGATTTCTACAGTGACTGTGGGGAATTTGTTCCGTTGCTTCCAGAGCAACCAGTTGTAGCTTATAGTAGCTTTAGGGCTAATACACAGACCTACACAGTTCTACTTGCCTTTGAACTGTAGCACTGCAAGCAAGTGCAGCATAAATACAACAGGCAATATATTTTATAATCTGCAGACTTTATCAGACCATTTGTAGTTTGGCAAACGTAGCAGTAGAACCTGGAAAAAATACAATCTCTTTAAATTGTTTTCTTATGTCAATCAAATTGTACAATCGTTTCTTCTCTTTGCATTTGAAAGAAACCCAATTCTTGCTTCTTTGGGCTTTTACTAGTTGTAAATGTTGATATTACAAGGGGAAAAGTATTTTGTTTAGACCACATTTATCTAGGAGGCATATTTGCTTTAAGTTGGTGTTCAGGCTCTTTACCAATTTGAAAGGGAAAAATAGTATGAAAGAATGACTAGCCTTACTGCTGGATTCATAAATTTAACTTCCCTTTGTGTATGGAATGAAGAGATATATCTTAGTATTTCATAGCTGACAGCATGAATGGTGTAGATTGTCATCTTTATAATGTGAGAGGAAAAGAGTTAACACCATGTAGCACGTAAAACAAAAATAAAATGGCCAGTGCATTGTACACAAGGAAAAGAGGTTAAACTGATTGCTATTCATTGCTCTGAACATATTGCTAGTTGGAGATTAAGGATCAATCCTTCTTTTACTAACTGTCACTCTCCTTACCTAGGATTAGGTTTTGACATAACTTAAATTGAAGATCTCAATAAGTTTTATTTGGCTGTCAATTTAATTTGATGCAAGCTGATGAAAGTTAAGTCCAGTTCTACAAAAGGAAAATCAGTTGTGTGTATTAAGCTTTGTTGGAAAATTTACTCATGACCTCATTCTTTTCCTCAAGAACTTTTGTATGTCATTATTTATCTAACATGCACATTTGTTTCCTATTCTTGCTCTCCTAGTTTAGATTGAAACTTAATTTCTGCATGTGTCATAGTTTCTTATTCCAACTTGTGGTGTCACAAGTAGGAGCACTCGATAGCAGGGAAGGATGAATGGCGTGTGTTCAGAAGCAGTAGGGTGTTACATTTGTGGACTGAAAAGCAAAAACTTTTCATACAAGACAAAAATAATTGCAAATAAATGGAAACTTTTTAATTTGGATAATGTGCAAGGTGCAGCTCTATGTGGTAGTTGTGCAAAGTAGGTGAAAGTGGGAGGGATTTTCTCCATTTTTCTGAAGACAGAAATGGAAACATGAGCCATGGACAATGCTTCAGGCATGTTGAAACCATTCTCTAAATCTGCCCCATCTCAAATTTATTCTGAAAGCGTGTTTGCCAATTGCAAAATGTTAAAAAGCTCTACTGAATTTTTTTGGACTTCTCTATAAAAATCAGTTGAAAACTATGCTCATAGCAAATTGGAAATGACATACAGAATGTAGTTTACTTTGGAAAGGTTGGAAACTTTGTTTTTCAGTGTTTTGGGAGTTCTGTAGCCCTCTGGTGGAATGTATGGAGAATCTACAAGTAAAATATTTGTTAATCAGTTATTATCCAATCATGTTTTACCAGATAGCTGAGTAATACATTCTTTCCCCAGCTGTTTATACAGGAGTGGTGCAATCAGCTATAAAGCTTAAGTTTTCAAGCATTGCTTGATAAGTCTAGATTGTCTTTTTTGTTAAAGTTTTGTATCTTGCAACAGTGCAGGACACGAGGTAAAAAGTCTTAAATAACTCAACTGGCTGGGGAGAGACTGCTTGATGAGAAGGGTAAGAAGGTGTTTACATGTCCTGACCAGAAATGTTCAGCCTTCCTGATCAGAGATGTTCAGTCTGTGTCCCTGAAAAGATGGCTCTATTAAGAAAAACTTGTATTTGGTCAGGAATTGATACTTAGCTCTGACAAAGAATTTTAAATTTCTTTTTCTTGCTGAGAGAGTGAGTGAAAAGCAATATGTCTTCCAGGGTGCTGCTCTGGTAACAGGAGATGAATAAATAGTGACATACTAGTAGTGTGGAGTCATGCAGTCTTAATAAGAGAAAGTAGAAGCTAGTTTCCTTGTAGCTAGTGTAGCAGAGGTGAAAGAAGAAGAGCACAGCAACAGCAGGCTTTTTGGAGTGGAGGTAGGGGGACAGCAATAGCAGAGGTCCTGCAAGAAGTGGTTGGGTGTTAGCAACTTACTTTTCAGGTGGCATAGCCTCATTGCAATTGGTTTTTAGAGAAGACACTGGGGCATGACTGCTATTGATGTACATAGAAGGGGTCATGTCAGAGTGAATAGAAAGGCAAAAGAATATAAAATCATGGTAGGGAAGAATAAAAATTTGGAGTTTTGGGAGTGGGGAGATCTGCTGAATACCTGTGTGAAGATGAAGGGAAGACAAACTAGTCGATTCTGCTGGAAAGAAGCAAGTGATTCCTCTGGGGCTGGGCCCTGAACTCTGATTTTAGAAGAGCTGTGTTTGGAAAGAAGGGAAACGTGGGTAGTTTTGGGGGAATGGGTTCTGAAGGCAGGACTTGAAAAGTACTCTATTCTTGCTGCATGGCCCAGCTGGTAGAAGAAAAAAACCAAAACAAACAGCTGGCAAATCTGAAATTTCAAAGAACTGGCAGTAGCAATTGCTCACAGAATCTCAACTTGTACAGCGTGGGAGTTGGCAGTGGCCAGGAAAAGAAATAAATGGCAATTCTAAGTAGTCCAACCCTTTTCATTGTCGACCTGGCAAATTTTAATAGTTTCCCTGCTTAGATGAGAACAATTTCCATGATGGGTCTACAGACATATAAGATGTTTACCAGTGTTCCTGGTCTCTTAAGTGAATTCGTTATCTGTGTTAGACAGAAGCAGCAAATTCTGTACTATGGCAGGAAGAGAGGTAAACTATGTCTTCAAACTGGAAAGATGGTAGACCAGCACTACAGGGTAGGGTTTTCCATAGTCTCTATTCCTCTACTGCCAACTCAGTTTCTGCAAGAGTCTAACATCTGTTTCTTGCAGAATGTATCTACTCAGAAGAGTTTCAGAGCAGCATAAAGATCTTGAAATAGTTGTCAGGATTTCTCGCGTGAACATTAGCTTTGTGACACAGTAATTCTGTACGACTCCAATACCAGTCTAGTTAAGAAAAAACAATCAGAACTGGGAGGTCAGTGAAGCTGCAAATAAAACACGACTATTTAAATTGAAACTTATCCTGATATTGCTATGTGGGAAGAATGCTTTTAGATGAATGCACTTTTGGAAAAGTGCCATTCTGATATTTGAAATTGCATGCAAAATGTATACTCGTTGAATTTCCAGGTGCTCCAGATGTTGCTGAGATGCCCTGCTATATTTGTTTGATTGTTTGAAATACACACAGCTGAGCTGCCCAAAAGAATAGTAGTTTGTCTCTACTCTCCCCAGCTCACTAGCACTCTCCACCTCCCGCAGGACAGTCTTTTTGCCTTTATTCATTTCTGCGCAAAACAATTTCTAAGATCTGCCAGCAGAACTTCATATCTTAAAAGCATGAACATGTTTCTTTCTCTTTTGCAGAATTTCAAGACTAAATCCTTTGTTAGCTTTTTCAGAAAGAAATTTAATTGCTCCCAAGCCAAGATGCTTTATGCCAAGTTTCAGCCTGTAGCCACTTCTTACTGCCAAGTTCTGAACCCCTGAAAATAAGGGCTATAGAACTGCTGACACAACCTTAACTATAATAATGCGAATGACACCACCATAACACTAATGATAAATGGCATACATTTTAAAACATTTAAAATGATCATAGCCTTAAAGTCAAACACATCTGGGAAATATTAATGGTATATGAACTGCCCTGTGTGGATCTGAATTATGAACAGCACAGAGATGGAAAGAGATAAATTGCATAATAAATCACTTTACTTATTGTAGTGTTTACTTTAAAAAAACCATATATACTTTCTGTTTATGCAGCATGTCAGCTGTTTGAAAAAAGATTAATAGTTCTAAATTCATATTTATTCCAAAGAATGAATATTTAGCACTCTGTGGTGTCACACTGACTTCAGAGAAATAATTACAGTATATGGTTTTACCAACAATGATGCTCAGAGGCCATTGAGTTTGTATATATTTAGTATGGTTTTATCCTCTGATCAGTTTGTTCTTTTTCATTTCATGAATTTATAGAAGTCAGGTATTTTTCAACCCTCCTTTCTAATTTGGCAGAAATGGCATAGACAGCATTGTCTCTGATGGTGCTAAATGGATAATTTAAGAAAGTATTCCACAGTGTTTCATCATTTACTGTATTATAACACCCTAATTCTCAAAATGTGTGTAATAGTTCTAGATCTTATTTTTTCCAAATGTCACTTTGCCAAACTGATTAAGCACAAGGGATTCAGGGAGCTTTCCCAATCTATCTTATCTATAAAAACATTCGCTCTGTGCAAATAAGTCAGATGGACTTATTTTAAAATGCTTCTCTGGGTACTGAAATGATAATAATTTATAGGCAAAATTCAGATGTGCACCTGAGGCATGAGGATTTTTCAAGGGGCTGTCTATGGGCCAAAAGCCCCACAGTCAACGTAGACCCATCATGATAAAGTCACAAACATCTCTCCCATCCTGTTCATGCATGGATCAGATTGTGGTCCACTGATTCTTATCCTTATCCTTTTGGGTTTTTTTTTGGTGTTGTTGGTTTTTTTGTGTGTGGGTTTTTTTTTTTTTTTTATCTCCCCCCCTCCCCCCCCCGCCTTCTGTCCTCCAGTCTCCTTACTGAAGAACACTGATGCTTTTTTTTTTTTTTTTGGATCTTTTCTTCTTCCTTATTCAGTCTTTCCTTATGGTCGTTGGCTCTGCCTAGGCCTTCAGGAGGGCTCTCATCTCTTTGCTTCAGGTGTTGAGGAGCCCAGCACAGAAGCTTTCCTTAGCTAGGACAGATTTAAAGGTGACATGCAACCTGAAATCTTTCAAGCATCATTTTTTGACAGCTAGTACAAATGTATATATGGAGGAGTAACACTGTAGAGGCAGTGAACACTGAGCACTGAACAGTACTTTTAATACATTCAACATGATAATTGCTTTTTCCTTCTTGAAAGCATGAATTTTACTTTTTGCATTTGTTTTTGATTTTGTCTGCTTCTGATGTCATTTGTCCGTTTGTCCACAGCCTAGGCGCTTTTTGCTCTTTGGGTTCTTCAGATGCTTCTCTCAGAACTAATGCTTTTTCCTCTGGTCTTTCCTATCCTATTTTTGTTTTCAATTCATTGGCAACGTTTAGTTCTTCCCCAGCTGACAGTTCTGGAAATTTTGTTTCCAGCATATCATTTATTAAATCTGCTATATTGAAGAGCTAGGCAGGCTCCTCCCCTTTGTTTCCTGCTGTCTTTAGAAAATGCTTCATTTCTTATGGACGATGATATTCTCAGTCATCGTTTTTCATATAGTCTTAGAACAATAACAGAATGGTAGGAAATGTAAGAAGAATTAAATCTAATAAATATCATAAGGCTGTGAGTTTAAAACACGCTATTCTCAAATAGTGGTTTTTTTTTTCTTTTTTCCCTACCTTTTTTCTTTAAGCGTACTTTTTTTAAAAAGTCATGAAGTACAGAGCATGATTTTCTGCTTCTCTGCTTTTACTGTACTGTAAAGTGTAAGGAAAAATATTTTCCTTTTGCAAAAGTATAATTTGGAGGTAATGTTTTGCTTCTCAAATGAAACTTAGCTGGAGGAAACTTTTGCTTCAGTACAGAAAAGGCACAAATGAAAGTTCCACAGAAAAATGCTAACAAAATGATCCCACAGTTCCCAAATTAGTTAAGTTATATTGAAACTCATAAATCTTAGACTTTCAATTTTATGTTATTCTAAATATAAGTGGTAATCATTGTTGCTTCTTTACAGTTTATCACGTAACAAATTAAAGAAGTGAGCATTCAGTGTTCAGAAAAGTAAAAATACTATGAAAAAAAGAAAATTATTTTGAAAGGTATTAACATTTAAGAGTATTTTTTTATTATGAATTAGATGTTGATATCTAAAGGCCAGGTTCTGTGAAATGCAATTTAGCCTAAATAACAAAATAGCCCTATTTAATCACACATTGTGACTTAAAAGAACCAAATCCTTAATATCCAAGTTTTCAAATAAAAGTAGCAAGATCAGCAGTTCTGAAAGATGGAATGTCTCCCAAATTATTTTTTATGTGAGAAATGGGAGAGGAATTTATTTTTTTTTTAGTGTTGCTAGCAGTTATATATAATCTTGTCATGGCTTAACCCCAGCCAGCAAATAAGCACCACCCAGCCGCTTGCTCACTGCCCCCAGTTGGGATGGACGAGAGAACCAGAAGATTGAAAGTGAGAAAACTCATGGGTTGAGATAAAGACGGTTTAATAGGTAAAGCAAAAGCTGCGCGTGCAAGCAAAGCAAAACAAGGAATTCATTCACCACTTCCCATGGGCAGGCAGGTGTTCAGCCATCCTCAGGAAAGCAGGGCTCCATCACGCTTAACGGTTACTTGGGAAGACAAATGCCATCACTCCAAATGTCTCCCCCCTTCCTTCTTCTTCCCCCGGCTTTAGATACTGAGCATGACGTCATATGGTGTGGAATAGCCCTTTGGTCAGCTGGGGTCAGCTGTCCCAGCTGTGTCCCCTCTGAGCCTCCTCGCTGGTGGGGTGGGGTGAGAAGCAGAAAAGACCTTGGCTCTGTGTAAGCACTGCTCAGCAGTAACAAAAACAGCCCTGTATTATCAGCACTGTTTCCAGCACAAATCCAAAACATAGGCCCATATGAACCCTACTATGAAGAAAATTAACTCTATCTGAGCCAAAACCAGCACAAATCTGAAGGTTATGTTCAATTTTATCTCTTGAAACATTTGTAGTTTAGATTGATTTTATGTATATTGCCAAATCTTATTGCAGTCAGTTTGAGAGATTAATTTGGAGATTGTTCATAGCATTCTAAGTTCTTGTGTTTCTCTTCTGTTTATGGGAATTTTCACCTGATTATTCTTTCTTTAATCTCTTTCAAAAATCCTTGCCAAAATAAGAGTTTGAGTCTCTTGAAAAGATCTGCAAATGTGTTCACACCTTGAATTATGCTGGTTGTAATACTTAAAGGCACTGAAACACTGAGCTGGTGCTCCAGGTTCTCTATCTTTTCCTCTATATTCTATACAGATCATTGTACACTGCTGACATATTGTGTGTCTGAAATGTGCTGCTCCTGCACAGGATCCCAATAAGTCTCTGAGTACATTTATTAATTAAGAGATATATATCAAAGCCAGAAGAATGTTAACATGATTCACAATATCCCTTAAGATGGTGACTTCTATTTTATTAAACCCTTTGCTGTATTTTTGTATAAAATGGAAGTTAATATGGGCTGTGGTCCAGAAAAGCACTTTAGACATGTACATAATGTTAAACATAAATAGTTTCATTGACCTCAGTGACACTGCTCATTAGCTTATAATTATTTATATATTTTTTCTGTATTTAAACATCCTATGGAATCAAGCCCACAGGCAATGCATCCACTAAAGGGAGCCAGAATGGAGGGTAGAAACCTGCAGATTTAATTTCTTTTTTGTTGCATCATAACTGCTACTTATAACCCAATCTTATTTTTGACATTTATTGTAGTGAATGGAAAGGAACTATTGCTTGGTACTTACCAGTGTGTTAGAAAGGACCCAATTCTGGTTTTTATTTAAGAAACATTATTATAGAACTAATCTGTACAATGTTATATGACTCAGCTTTTACTTGCTGGAACTCTGAAACTTCAGGAGAACTTTTTCTTCTTTTTCTAAGTAAACATAAAAAAAGCATTATGATTAGTTTTGTCCTGAAGTTTGCAGTTGCACAAGCTGTAGCATTCAAAAGATTACGCCATCAGTGTTATTTTGAGCTGAATTTGCAGAGACCTTGATGATTATTTTCTAAAACTGTGGTTGTGATTTGGTGGGGGAGGGGAGGGAGAGGGGAGATAGGCACGCACAGGTGCCACAAAGCTGTGTGGGTCTGTGGCACCTATGTGTGCATATTGTTTGCTTCGTGTTTTTTCTATACGTAGCTGATAGAGATGATGTCCCGTAAAGCCCATTGTGGACTTTATTCAAGGTTACAGAAATAAGTTGAAAAACTTCTGTTGACTGTAGTCTTTGGATTCTTGGCATAAATCAATCAAGCACTGATTGATATAAACACATTTTGACACCGAAAGATTCTGTAATCTGAGTGCCTGGGATTGATAGAAGTGGCCGTGGGCAGGTGGTGTCACCATTCCAAATTTTACTTTCTCCATTTGAATTGCTTTATAATACACTCACGTGTACTGTGTGCATAGTCATTTTTCAAACAACATGCAGCAAGCAAGCATCCAAAGTGATCCCTAAGACTCCTCTTCGAAACTAAATAATCCAGTGTGGGTTTTTCCTTTCTAAATTAAAAGCAAAGAAACCTGTTACACACGTGTATGTGTAGGAAAGTGTGTACGTGTATACGTGTGCGAATACATAGGCATGCACACTTCTTTAGCCAGTAAGCTGTTGCCTAAAGAAAAAAATATTTCCTAGCCACTTGTCACAGGCTCCTTCTACTCTGCCGTTACAGGTGTGACTGTAGCATCCATAGGCATACCCAGTCTAGCTTTAACCAAAAGCAGTCAAGCTGTAGCAACATGGATTTCAGTGCATGCTAAGTGCCCAAATATGCAAATAGCCTGCTGGCTGCCGCTCTGCAGCGCGCTCTGGGACCGGTGATACGCAGCTTTACCATCATTCATACCACAGCTAGCTTTGGTCTGCCTGCACTCGCACATTCGCACCTCTGCTTGCTGCGGAGACAAAGCCCTGGTGGATTATTTGGAAGGCAATGTCTTGTTACAATTTTCTGTAAATGTAAAAGTGGTCTTTTTCTAACTCTTTTCTGAAGGGAAGAAATCACATAAGACTGTATTACGAACTCTAATACAGTTTCTGTGCAGCCTCTAATGTTGGGCAAAGCACAGGAACCGCATGGATTAATTGAATATGGGTCAAAGAACTGTATCCAAAGAGTCTACCTGTGCTCCTGCTTCTGTCATTTCTGATGCCTGAAAAGCTGTTGCCTCCACATGTTCGGCTTCAGATGCCAATGCATGCTCCAGGGAGAAGGACATACTTTGCATCTATGCATATCAAGATGAGAATAATCAATCAGTTTTTCTCCCACCCAAATAAAAAGTGTTCGGAAGATTGAAGTATCAGTTCCTTTGCAGATGAATTATTTTGCGTTAACTATTTTCTGAGGATCTCTGCTTCAATAAATAATAACAACGAATCAAAGGTAGAATAAGATCCTGTATTTTTCATAGTCCTATGACAATGGAAATAGGATATCATATAATTCAATAAAATCAGATTTTCTGTTTAATTAGAATCCATTTCACTGAAATAGTTCAGAATCAAAGACCTGCCTTCTTAGTAAAGGGGGAGAAAAAACAAGCCTAGTTGTGCTAAAAATGTGAACAGTAAAGAATCTGACCATGTAATTCTTTATAGCAATAGTGCAATGTACTCTCTAGATTCAAATGTTTAAACTTCAGCAGTTCTCATGCAGATTAGGTAATTGTTTGCCTAACTGCCAGCTGTGAATTCAACTGCTGGTTAACTAGCCAAAAATGTGGATTTGCAGGTGAACAGAAATACTTACACGTTTTAATAATGGTGGCAAGTGCACCAAATTGAGATTTTAACTTGCTGAATGTTTTTTAAAAAGTCACACTGCTAAGTCTATTGAACACATTTTCTCCTACCTTTTCATATTTCATCAAGCAATAGTTTCAAATGCATGCTTTGAAGATCTGTAGAAGTGAATGATTCTAGAAACTGTTAAAACTAATTTTAAACCTTACATCTTTCAGATAATAAAATTTTACTTATGCATAGCTTATAATATTCTAAATCAGTGTTTGATATTGCTCTATGACCATTGCTATTGATTTCGTGACCATTTTACTAAATCATCCTTTTGTGTTTGAAGAAAAAAGTTATTACTTTGGAATGAAATAACAGGAATGGAGTGGTATCAGACATTTGGCTGGACACACTTTAAGCAACCAAAAATTTGCTGGTGTATCCCCTTCTGGAATAAGTGTATTTACTAAAAGTGTGGGGGGAAAAAAAAAATAAAAAAAATAAAATCACAGCCCTTGCTAATACCTCTGTGGCAGCAATACTGGAAAGGAAATGGAAGAGTACCAGAATAAAGGTCTAATAGTTTATTCCATTTAGGGAACATACGTAATGTAATTTTTTTTTTTATTTTTTTTTTTTTATTTTGCCAGTGTAGGCTAAGCTACAATTACACAGGGTGTGGGGGCAGGAGGGAAAAAGGACCTTAGTAAAGATCTAATGATATAACTATTCTAACTCTTAAAGCATATCCATGCTTAAGTTCTCATATTAGGGTTTTGGGAAGGCTTGGTTTGTTTTTTTACAAAGCGTTGATTTGGGGATGTCTATAAAATAATTCAAAGACCATCTGTAAAATGTGATCAAAGAGCCATGTTAGCATTCAGGTTGGACTGAATATGGAAACTTTCTTTTTTTTTTCTTTTTTCTTTTAAGCCTATTCTTATTTTTTCATTCAAGTAATGAGAAAATGAGCTGTATAAAAGACTGCAAATTCTTTCGATTTTGTCTTCAAGTCTCTAGTCTTTCACATGTTTTGTAAGTCTTCTTTTGCCATTTTGCATTATCTCCAATTAAGTAACATTTTCAGTACAATGTATTTTGAATATTCTGTATGTTCTCGTTTTTTCAAGAAATAAGCTTATACATTGTGACACATAAAACAAAAGCAGAGAAGACACAAGAATGCAGCTGTTTATTACTAGCTGATGAAGAATTAAATAACTTTTTTTGGACCATCTGCAAAGCTTACTCATATGGCCTCTGCTTTTTACCGTCATAAAATGTAGCTTTTGAATTAGTGGCGAATTGGAGCTCTGAAATTATCACTACTAATCATGTATTGTGAAAGAATGGAAAATACACTATTCACAGAATCACTAACTATGGCTTGATTTTATAGTTACTGTATTTGCTTTCTATGGCAGTGGCATATTCTAACATGTCTTATCTCTTGCCTTATCTCTTCTTAATTTAAAGTGCTAGTAATGAGGGAAAGGTATGCCCCTAATCCAAGGTTAGGAGGTGATAAGGATTAATCTAAATGGGGTTACAAGGTTTTCACCTCTCCCTTCACTATGGACTTATAGCAGACAGCCCTTCACGGGGTAAGGGAGAATTACGTGAATCACAGAAGCAGTAGCAAGGTGGAGCAGGGATGCATATCTGGCTTTTTGTTCTGAATGCTACTGTTCTCTAGCTGAGAAAAAGATTATAGGGAGCCACGGTTAAATTTTGTGTCTGTGTGGGATAGCAATAAAGGGGCAGAAACAGCTGTCTGACTATCCGGCAGCCCAGCTGCAAAGGTCAGTTAAATATCTTAGGATTGTGGAAGAATCAGTTCATCTGTCAAACACGTAGGAGGGAGGGAAGGACACGGGAGATACCTCTATTGGTGCTCCCCCAATTTGGTATTGTTTAGGAACTTGCTGAGGACACACTTCATCCTATAATCCAGGTCATTAAAGAAGACATTAATTAGTATTGGCTCCAATATTTATCTCTGAAGGACACCAGTAGTAAATTAGTTGTCAGCTGGACTTTGTACCACTGATCACAGCCTTTTGAGTCTGATGGTTCAGTCAGTTTTCCACCCACCTTATTGTGTGCTTATCCAGTCTATATCTCACTAGTTTGGCTAGAAGGACCTATTGGGAGACTGTGTTGAAGATGTTTGTAAAGTTAAGGTAAACAATATCACTGCCCTCCCTGTACCCATCTTAAACAATCATCTTGTAAAAGGCAGTTGAGTTGGTCAGGTGTTACTTGCCCTTGCTAATTCATGCTTGCTGTTCCCAGTCACCTATAGTCTTTCACGTGCTTGGAAGTGGCTTTGGGAAGGATTTACTCCATAGCCTTATTGAGGAATACCAGGGCTGCAGTTGTGAAGCTTCCTCCAACTCTATAAAGCAAGCTTCATCTACTTCCTTTTCTTGATCAGGTGGTCTGCAGCAGATGCCTACCATGATATCACCCATGTTGCTTTGTCCTCATATATATACCTATAAGCTCTCAGCTGACTTGCTTCCATTGTTCTCTTTTCTCACTGTTACCTCTGAGCTTCCCTCCCTGCTGTCCCTGAGCATGAAGGGCTGGAGCATGCTAGGCTGCTCAAGCTGGGCAGCAATCAAATGGAGCGAAGGCATGGAGGGCAAAAAGGGGAGACATGCCCTTGATGAAGGGGAGAGGTGCATCTTTTCTGAGATCTCCCAACTTACCTCCCCTCCCAACTGACCTTAATCTCCACCCTTTGCTGCCAAAGGTAGTCAAGCCCTTCCCATGAGATTGCTCTCCTTTTACCCTGTCTGAAGATCTTAGAGTCAAAAGGCCAGATATCCCCCCCCTAATTATCCAAACCCCGGGTGGGAATTTGAGAGCAGAAAAGCACAGCAGATCTGCAAAAAACACCCAAATGTATGTAACTCAAGCTTTATAGGAACTGAAAATAGGGGGGAGCAAAGCCAAATCTGTATATACGATCAAGTGTGTGTAGCACTGCATAAAATGTTGATGCTGTCTTTGAACACAGTATCTCTGGGAGCAATGCACCTCCCTACCTAGAATGAAGATGCAGGTCACAGCAGAGCTCACAGAAGAGGGGGAGGCAAAGGGAGAGGGTGGGATCCATTCCAGGGAGCTGAAATTGGCCAAGAGAGTCAGCCAGTGCTCTTGGAAAGGCACTCTGACCACAGCCAGCTACCCTGACAATGAACATGTGTAATGAGGAACACGTCTTGCACAGAATGCATTTGTTTTGAGGGAAAGGGAGTAAAAGGCACCGAAAGGAGGATTTAGTGAAGAATATTACTTGTCTGCTGAGTGAACTTTTGTCTGCTGAGTGAACTTATGTCTCCTGAGAGTTGGAGTACTCGGTGATCCATAGAAAGGGATTCTCCTATTACATGTGAGGGCTGCTAAACATATAGAAGAGGTGCTTGCCAACAGCCTGATACGTAACTCTGATAGAGGGAGGGGTTTTATGTATGTAGTTAGAGGGCCAAATAATAGAGGTGAATTACACCTGTCTTCCAAGCAGCAGTCCTAAGAGCTGTGGCTTTTTCTGCTTGCGCCTTCAATATCTGGGCTGGGGTGATTAAAATAAGATCTTTGCTTTTGTTTGTCACCAAAAGACACCACCACCCCCCAAAAAAAGAAAAAGAAAAAAGAGGCAGTACAAAGATTTGATGAAGCTGACATTGTTCTCTGGTAAGCTACCTTTAGTTAGATGTAATTTGAGACAGGAAAAGAGAATTTCTGATTTCAGTAAAAGGTTGAGTAGAGAAGGGAAAGGGGTCCAGAACAATCCCTATGTTTTGGGACTTTCATTTGTATATTTTCTTGCAAAATAAGCTTTTGAGATATTCTTGATTGTGGAGTTCCATGCTTTAAGAAAAAAATCTGTGTGTATTTCTGGATATGCTTCACTTGAAGGTGTGCACGTTTAGGAGAAACTGAGTATTGCAGGGAACCAGATGTTGTGACAATCCCCAGCTGGGTTTTTGGCATCTAATGGCTATAGTCACCTGGTATGAGCGAGAGCAGAACACGCCGGGCTCGCCTCTGAGGGTGGGATGGGCTCTGCACAAGGGAGTTGGAGTTGAGCTATCATCGTTTGTGGTTAAGTTGTACTTAACTTGCATGGAGGTGGATTCTGACATAATTCTGACAGAACCAAGAATAGCATGTTTAAAGTTAGTGGGTTACTAAATTGTGAAGAGGTTTAAGAGATCATAACTGGACCTGCTATTATAAAAGAGTTAAATAGCACTGACTATAAAATACTGTTAAATATTAAAACGAACTAGCACAAAATGAAAAATGTACTTGAATGCATGGATTAAAATAATGCTTTTATTAATTTAAGGCTCCACAGTTCTCCCAGGAGGTCACGGAGTCACAAAATATGATAAAAAGCCGGCTTTACTATCAGGACCTCTGACAGCTTAAGGATATGTAAACAGTTCATAAGGCCAGACTGGTCCCAGTTGGCTACACATCTGAACAGCCTCATATGAAAATGTTATTGCAGGTAACATCTAGCTGTTTTTAACCAGGATTTGGCATCAGTCAAACTTTAGTTTAATTCGAAGACTTTGCTGCATATTTTAAGAAAGAGAAGCAAATGATTCAAGTGAGAGAAGTTAGACTAGCATGGTATGAAAAAAGGTTTCAGCACAACAAACTGTTTCTGAACCTGGAAAGCAGAAGTAATTAATAAGTGAATTTTGCTGTATTTGTTACAAACCACTATGAAGGGAAAGAAATCAAGTGAACGGAGGCCCTGAGGAACCTGGCATAGATCTGTTCTAAGATCCCATTAGAATGCAATTCAGGAAGTTGGCTGATGTTGTATTTGCCGTGGTTATCACTGGCACGCTATGTATTATTTATTTCTATCAGCTACTGAATAGAGATATAGAAACGTATGCTGTCAATTATATTGAAATCTATTTTCTTCTGTGTCCGTGGTTTCAGTATACAGTTGAGTTCCACCAAAGTCCAAAACAAACCACTGCCCCAGCACGGCCTTAGGTTACTGATGGAGCTGAGGGAGAATTTAAGATATTGACTGGCTGTGTTTATTAATGTTTAGCACTTTTCATACTTCTAAGTAAGCATTTCTAAAGGAATGGTAATTTTGGCCAGATTCCAAGTGGGCAGTTTCATTCTGGCAACCCTTATTGTTCTGACAGCTTCAGCTGAGTATGTAGTCTTGCTCCTATCGTCGCCTTTCCTTCATGAATATGTTAAGCTGGTAGTGCTTAGAGATGTGTTCTCACTCATTCTGTGCCATCCCCGCTTATATAGGCATTTATATATCCATGTGGTAAACTGGATTAAGGAACCTGTAAACTAACCCAGTCAAAATCACTTAGTAATTTTAACCTTACCTATTCCCAAGACAGGTGATGGTGCAGAGTGGGAATACAGTAGCAGTGTTGAGAGAAAAGTGATTTCTTTCAGCTGTAATGCTAGTCTGTGCCAGTTTAATGTGTTTGTGTAGCTAGGATCTTGTTATTTATTCGTGTACACAGCTCCCAAATATAACATATTTTCAGTAGTGTATTAAATGATATCTATATTCACTGGTGTCCAGCTGTTTCAAGTGAAGGGCTAAACATATTTCAGAGAAGTCAAGGGGATGCAGTCTGTGCTTTGAAACAGATTCCTACATCTGTTCTGTTTGCTTTGCACAGTTCTTTTTGCTTTTGTTCTTTTTCGGGAGAAAAAAAAAATATATATCCCACCCCACCCCGCCTGAGTGGAGAATGGAGAATTCAGAATTCAGTAGCTAATATAGGTAGAGCTAGCTTCTACACCTCGTCCCTAATGTATGTGTATGTGTGCGCCCTGGAATCTGAGACTGATGGGAGCTCACTATGCACCAGCAATTCCCAGTTGGCCTATGGTGATGTGGGTACCAGGGCTAACCCCTTGTCTGTCTTTCAGTCTCCAATAGGAAAGCTGAATGCACTTTCTTTTCTCAGATGTTCCTTGTTTCCTGCCCCTCCCCCCCCCCCCCCCCCCCCCCCCTTTTCTTTGGCTATTTTATCTATGTTAGGGGAAGAAGAACATCCTTGAGGAAATGCTCCCTAAGACCAGGTCAGCTCAGATTTCCTCAGAATTACTGAGAGAAACTGAACAGCAACTGTTTTCTGTGTCATGATATGGTATGATATGCTGTGATACGGGGCCAGTTAGAAAGCTGATAAGCAGTCATAGAAAAGGAAGGAAAGCAGCTTTTTGGAACATTCCCAGCTCATATGAGCATTGCTCCAGCAGCTGCAGTAAAAGCAGTGGGAGGCAGCATCCCATAGCAATGAGACTGATTCAAGTACTTAGGTTTTAAAAGTATGTGGTGCAGGGATTACATCTTCAATTCAACATCAAGTACACACTTTCTTTATAGATAAGTTTTCAGGACTGCAGTTCAGGTACACCAGAGCTCAGTGTGACCTAACCCACAGGCTGAACTTGCCTGTATGGGCCTGAATCATAAATTCTGATTTATTCAAGAGATCCCTGTATAATCTTACTGAAATTAATGGATTACTTTTTATGAATAAACTTTGCAGGTTTGGGATCTGTGAGGATTTGAAAACGTATTACAAAAGCTAAATCTCAGAACAGTTTTTCTAACAGGCTGATATTGCAAGTCTGTGGGTCAAGTCAGTGTTTTGCTCTTGATTATACTAGAAATTAGTGGTGGGACTGAAATTAGAAACTTGGATCACTGACAATCAGCCTCTGAAACTGGCATTATTTGTATAATTTAAATATATAAGCATGCTCAGCGTGCCCCAAAAGCATCTGCCAAAATATGTAATACAGATTATATCGTCTTTGCAAATGGATGAAAGAATACTAGTAGCTCATGTTTTATACTCAGAGGCTGATATTAACTGCTCAAACAAGAACCATGTTCCAATATTACAAGATAGAGTGCAGATCCAAGGGCAAAATTTGGCTCTAAAGAACTGAATAGAAATTATTCTTAGAAAGGCTTCAATTATCTCCACAGTAAAACTACTAGAATCCTCATTTTCGTCACTACAGACACTTGATGAGAGTAGCAGATGGCCACACAAAGCATCCATGCTATTTTATTTGAGATTTTAATGTAAACTGAACTCATAAAATATTTTAAATAAGACTTTTAAAATTGGCACAAGAATTCTTGGCTTTTGAAGGCTGTAGGTCTGAACAAATCTTGAAGTAACCTGAAAATCAAACTTCTACGCTGATTTAACTTGTTCTGTTATTGTTGTACAGTCATTACTTTTTACTGTCCAAATCTCCTCCTAATGTTTATTCTTCTTGCCTATCAGGCTAATACCTTCTTTTATACTGGCCATTAATAGAAGACTCTAAAGCTGTTTAGTGTTTTTGTCATTTCAGTTAAGAACTACTTGGTAGAAAATGTTTCTTCTACTCAGCCAGAATTCTAGCACCGGCTTTGGTCTGTTTGTGGCTGTCACTTCTCAGGGATGCTGGAGGCAATTATGAAATTCCAGTTCTCTGATTTCTCTCCAGGAGACAGCCACAAACTGGAGGATTGGTACACGTGGGTGTATCTTCAGTAGCCCCTGCCACAGGTCATATGAGCACAATAGTCAAGATCCCATTTTGTCATGTCGCTAGTATCTGTCAGCAGGCTAGCGGTGTGGGAATTAGCATTTGCACCTTATTAAAGCTATAGTAAACCCTGTTGCTCAGTGAAGTCCTCAAGTGCCTGGAAGGCATTAGGCATCACACAGATACATCGACTCCTTCTGCATTATGGGGAACACTTCAGCTGCTTTTTCTCCCTTGCTCTTAAAAGCACGATTTTTCCCATCATGTGTTTTTGAAGTAGGCATTCCTAAGAATACAAATAATAGCTATATAAGCTGAAATCACAGCAACTGCTGTTATCAACAGTCATGATTTAATTATAAAGATTGACCCTGTGTATCTCTTCATCCCTAAGCAGAGATGAAAAGATATGTGAGGTATGCTACACCCAGTATACAAAGGAGTTTAGAAAAGACAGCAAACCTGAAAACCCTGGTGTTTAAAGGGTACTAAGTAGACAAATTCTCTGAGTAGAAACAAAGTGTCTCATAAAGGTTAATTCAACATAAGTTTATTAAAGTAAAATTTAATGTGTTTTATCTTTCTGGGGTTTTGTTCTGCATTCACTTTTTCCAGACATTTAGTCACGTTGTTGAGATGAGCACGTAGCCTAGTCAAAGTTATAGGATTATTAGTACATGATTCCCACTTGACTGCAAAAGGTTGGAGATTTAATTTGTTCAGCTGCTGTAAGCTTGCTGAAACAACTGTGTACCAAAAGAAGGATTCCACAATTTTTTCTCATTTTGTTTTTCAAATATTTACCCTTATGAAATCACTTAACACTAAGGGTCCGTGTTGTCCTTTGAAATCAATGGAGTTGGGCAGGCACATCTGGTGACAGAATTAGACTCTGCTTATATTTTTTTTTCTTCTGCTCTTAATTCTTCAATGGCAGGAGTTTCCAGGACTAGCATTTAAGAAAAACAAAATCCCTGTCATATTTGAATTCAAAATGTATCATTTTGACTAAGACGTTTTTTCATATTACAATATTACAGTTGCTTACCTCTCTCTTTTGTAGTAATAGCAACAACTTTAACTGATGCCAGATTACGTATTTATATCAGGGATCAGGCTGCAAATTCATTCTTTTCCAGAGAGGCAGAAAGATCATGTAAAACTGGTGACCACATGTTGACAGGCTGCATGATTTAACAAAACCAGAGGCAATCATTTCAAAGAAAAATGTTTTATTTTCTGCCAGCAGAGTATAATGGAGAGAAATTGGCTGGTATTATTTTTAAAAATTGCTCAAATCACTGTAGTTAGTATAAAATTGTCTCTGGAACTATTTCCTGTAAGTTAACCAGACATATGATTGTATCCTTTCTATTTTGAATACTGAAGCTCACATTTCATCTGTCTTGTGTAGAGCCCGTCAGGTATAATAGCTCTTTGTGATGGTTCCTTCTTTTCCTATTTCTTTTCTGTAGCTAAACCCCCACCCACAAACCTAATACAATTGCTGGTTTTAAGCATCACTCAGTAGCTATTACTAGCAGTCTAGCAGTCGATGCCTCTCTTTTCCCTTCTGATGAGCTTGTAGATCTATCAATAGGTAAGTTCCAAGATTAACACGCAGTGTTTATGGATGTATATTAGTTTTATTTCCACTTGACTCCAAAGTATTTCTGATTTACCTGACTGAGGTTATCCCAATGATGACAGGTTTTAAATAGAGTAAGGTGGTGTTTTCAAACACAACTTCCAGGGCATCTTTTCACTAGGAGCAGGATTATGCCAGCACTGTGTGGTTTTGAAAATCCCTCCTTAATTGTTCTATATGTTTTGAACATCTGTGTGAATAATGGCTTTTGGGGATTATCTCAAGAATTCATTATTAAAACCATGGCCATAGGAATATTTTGTGACAGAGGCTCACTCTAGTGTATGTGTCTGGGTATACTAAAAATCCAATACTTGGGCAATGACTTGAAATGGAGAACATGAACAACGCCACTACCGATGTTTTTGAGGCCTGGGTGTACTGTGCATGTTGAGTAACAGCACTGGTTTGATGCCTAACAGCAATCTGAAAGGTTTTCAGCAGACTTTGAGGAATAATAATATTCTGCTACCAGCCCATCTGTGACAAATTTGCTGTTTGCCCTCAGTGATTCACACTGGTGCTCTTAAATACTCTCCATCCCTGTTCACCTTCACAGGTCAGCCTCATACCGCTGTAGCAGTCAGAGTACTAGGGAAGACGGCCAAAAGGTTAGGAGGAGAAATGCTGGTCCAAGTCAGATGAGTTTAAAAATGGAATAATTTTAAAGCATCATGCTGTGGCTGAATAAGGAGGGAATAAAGTTTTCTTAATTTTTATTTCTTTCTTTATTATTATTCTTTATTTATTATTATTGTGATTGATGGAACTGTACCGAACAGGCAACAGTCTGGTCAATCCAAGTGGTCCATGCTGGGAAACATGGGAGCCTTTCTCTGAGGAATTTCAGTTCATTTGGAAAACAAAAAAAATTAAATCTGGATGAGCAAAAAATGCATATTTCGTACTGAGGGAAATTAAGAAACTTTCACAGAAAGTCTCTGCTTGTTTCTGATTTCTGCCATTTTAACCAAATTCTACCATTTTACACCAAAAATTCTGAGGTGTTATAAAAGAAACTCTTGCCTGGTTGTCTTCGGACCGAGTGATTACTTTACCCCTCAGAAATAAAATGAAGAAATGATTGCAGAGAATCAGTCCAGATTAGACTGAGATAATTCTACATGCCTGGCAGAAAATATGTTGGTTTCTGGCATTAATGAATTAATGTTTTTCTCTCATTTTACATGCTCTATAGCCTATGGAACTTATCAGATCTGTTTCCATTTCTGAAACATAAATACCATCGCTGGCCAGGAATAACATACAGGGAGAAACGCATTACTGCCATTGTAGTTCATAGTTACATCTCAGTGACTCACTCTTCTGTGAACCCCAAATTGAAAGACATGAATAGCAGAGCACCATAGCCCTATGTGATGCTGTTTCAGATATAGACTAAAATAATCTTTAAATATATCAATTAAAATGTTGAACATGGAAAATGGTGTTACCTATTGATGATTGCTACTGGGTTCAGTGTTGAAATTTTTTAGTTTTTTTATGTTGAAAAAAAGGGACTGCTAAAATGAAGAGTGGAAAACATAAAATGACTGAGTTTGTTTAGTCAATCGAGTATCTTGTCAAAGGGAAGGTTAAAAGGATGACTTGATCATGGCCTGTAATTACCCAGACAGGAAGAAGATAGCAGATATTTGGAGTTTCTTTTGTTTAGTGGACAAAGGAATCGCAAAATTCAGTGATTGAAAGCTGAATTCAGCAAAGTTGAAACTGGAAATAAAACACAAAATGTTAATGGTGAGTCTAATTTAAACATTGCAGCTGCTTAGCAATAGAAATTCTTTACTTCTTTGAGTTTCCAGATTAGGATTGATACTTTTGCAAAAGAAACAGGAATTACTGGGTAATGTTATATTGCCTGCCTCATGATGAAGTTCCTAGGTAATCATAATATTCCTCTCTGATCTAGACTTATGAGACTTTGCAGGGAGGTACTTCACCTGCTGAGTAATTAATAGGCCACTCGAGGCAAGGAGCTTTTCAGAAGGGGACCTTACCTCTGGATCTCACTTTCTTTTGTGGTTTGCTGTCACTCACATTTGAGCTCTGTGGCTGGTTGGCCCTTTCTGACGAAGTGTTTTTGCAAGGAGCTTTACTCCTTGGTGGAGGTGTAGCCTGGGCAGCCATTGGGCAGTATTTTAGAGCACTGATAATTTTAATGCCTTTGATACATGCAGTCTGATGAGTTTAGGACATTGCTACTCTTGCTTGTAGTTGAATATTACTGAAGAAGGTAAGCATTACTTAGGACATGAGATTTATGTCTCAACTGTTAAAGCTTTGAGGCTTTTGGTTAAGAGTTGCTTTTTACAGTTTTAGGATTGTATTTGATGGTGCGTGTGTTTTAAGGAAAGGTTTTGGCATTTCACTGCTTTGGTCATAAAATGCTTGTAGCATCAGGTCTACTCTGACTAATTAAACTGGTCTCTGAGGAGAATTGGGTTTGGCTATACCATATCTGAAAACCTTATTTAGAAATTAGATCTTGGGTCTGCTACAAGTGCCTGAAAACTAAAATATGTAGGGACATACCTCCAGCACAGCAATTACCACGGTGTGAGGCAGTTCATGGTCTGGGTTGAGCGCATAACCTCTGACAGCAGACGACTCTTGGCATGTCAGGAAACACATGAGCCCAATAATGCCTGTGGCCAGTATTGATATCTGTAAATGGAACAAGGAGGAACTTCAGTCAATGTGGGTTTCATTTTTATCTCACTGTATCAAAACTGCTGAAAACATAACAATATCATGTCTTTCTTGTATGCCCTGTAAGTCTTTGTGTTAGGCACCTAAAATCCACAGAGTCATATAACTAAAAAATGATTCAATGAATTTTTATCTATCTGCATATAAAATTTCATTTTAGGGACCAGCTGAGAACCAGCATGAAAAAATTGCACTGAAAAGTTATTTCTTAAAGAATGTTTTAACAGACTGAAAGTAGAAAGAATTTCCATCAACCCGTTAGACTTACCCGGTGCAACTATAATGCACTGAAACATGATGATGTAGGCAGTGGGTTTTTTTAATAAAATGTTAAATATAAAATTGATTGCTTTGGGGACTAAGCACTGTAACCCTTATGTAGGTTTTCTTTTATTTATTCATTTACTGGAAATGGAATGGAAGGTGGAATTGAAGAAAGGGGACAATATGAATTTTTTGTGGATTTCATAGGTTTCTGGGGCTCACTAATGTATTTCATACCATTTGAAGCGGTTATTTTAAGGGCATGAACATTATTTAGTTTGAATCTGTGAGATGCACTTTGTTTTTAAACTATCTTTTTATGACTAATAAAAACTGAAAGTTTGTGAGCTGAGGAGAGACTTGTGGAGCATGGTGCACAGTAACATGTTGCTTCATGAGGCTTTTTTTACTAACCTGTAAACTATAATGCTAGTTGTGTGCCAGTGGAAACACATACATATGGTTGCCTTGACATTCTGCTTAAAGTTTGGGGAAGGGTTTCCGCTTGCTAAACTAATTGTAAGATCCTGCAGTATTTGGCAAGTCTTTCATGTTCCTTAGGAAGTAAGGACATGTAAGTATAGCCTGATTCCCTCAAGAAACAGGTAGGAGGTAGAAAGCCACTCTTGGAAAATACATGTTAATACCGATTTATGGAAGAATGATGGGGTTTTGTGTATTGTTTGGGGTTTTTTGTTTTTTTTTGTTAAGTCGTCATTCTGTGTCCAAACCTATGCACTTGTCTGGTTTTGTTTCTTAGAACTTCAGACCCTGATATAACACTTCCAGTGGTATCTAAGCCATTACTTTAGACTTGAAGAAACAGGTGGCCTAAAAATTCCACGTTTGCTTCTGTTCGATGAATTACTGTTTTCTGGCCAGACTTTTTTTCCCCCAACTTCTTCTTCCCTTCACCAGTGTTTGCATGACAGTTACAGAGTTGCCACGTGTCCCAGAGGAGAGGGTTAAGTAGAAAGTAAATGTAGTCTCCTCTGCAAGGGAAGTCAGTGGAGATTGTAGGCTGTCCTAGAATATGTAAGCAGTAATAAAAGTTATGTCACTGATGGTACACACGAAGGAGACACCTGCTTGTGAAAATCTTGCTGTCTTGTGCTCTACTTTAAATTAATTTACAGTGAACTGCTCAAGGTTCAAGCCAGGGGCTAAAAGTGAAAGGCCTTGCAGCTCATTCATGAGGCAATGGTTCAACAGCTAATGCTGCACCTTGGAGAGTGGAGCTTGTGCTTCTGGAAAAATGAGCTTTAATAAATCCATCAGTGAGCTTCTGGAGATGGGCACAGGCAGCAGGGTCTTCCTAAGACTGCAAAAGAAAATTTTGCATGCACTGCTAGGTTTTCAGCGTTCAACAGATGTATCTACACCACCACCGAGACTGATTGTCGCATATGGGTGTTTTTGGGGGTTGGTTGGTTGGGTTTTTTTAGATGTGCTGGAGGTATTTTTAAACTAGGTAGCTTGAGTATCAATGACACAGTGACCTCTATCAGTACAGGTTTTATCCCTGGCAGCAAAAAACGTGCAGGGCTCAGGGCTGACATTGGTCATGTAGCTCATTGTTTGTCCTGTTGAAGTGATATTGTTGTCAGTTTTAAGATAGCTCAATTATGTCTCTGTAAACTGCAGCAGCTCCTTTGGATTGCAGTGCCAGTGTATCCTATATCCCTCCACCACTTTTTCACAAAGCGTCTTGTCAAGTGTCCCATTGGTATGGTTTGAAACTGCAACTTGCATGTGTTCAGCATAGACCCATCAGTGTAAGCATAACTTGTTGATGGGAAGGAGAGAATTATGAGATGATGAGGATGATAATTTTGAGAGTGGCTAGGGAGATAAAGCATGATATTTTCTTCAGAACGGGTCTTGGTATTACAGTAATTGAGAACACACCACCAAGAGATTATTTACGTGGCGGCAGTGAAAGAGTGTGGTTGGAATTCTTGCCTTTTTTTCCTGGCTTTGGAAACTAAATTGGAGCGGATAGTTACAGAGAGCACAGCCAACTCTAACAAAATCCCCATTTAGGTCATCTGTAGAGAGTAAACATGGGATGTCTGAATGCAACATTGTGCTCTTAGGCCTTTCAGCAGTGGTAAGACTTCATGGTATAGATAAAACTACCTAGCACATACACAGCTTTTATAAAAAAAAAAAAATATTTTTTTTTTTTTTTTTTTTTTTTTTTTTACCTGCACAGCTGTTTATGGCAGAGCTACCACTGGTAAAATAATGTTACGGAAAATAATAGCTGTAGCTGATAGAAATGTTCCAGCAAAAATCTCTGCAATAGCTCTGACATAGGTGAGGAAAACAGCAGCTGTTTACTCATTTTATAAAATATTAATTCAGAACCAGATCAAAACCCCCTAATCTGAAGTGTTCCTTCCTAACAGGAACAGTGTTCCTGTGACAGTACACACAAAAGGAGTATAATCAGAAATTTGGATTCTGTTTGTTCATTTCAGAGTGATTTATTTATGTAGTAGCTGCTACTTAGCCCAAAGTATAAAGCTCATATTTAATCTGCAATGTGCTATATAGCATATTTAATATGGTATATGAGATAGCGTATTTGGAGAACGTGGACTAAAGCTATTTGGCTTTGCAATTTAAAGTACTACATTTACTTCAAGTGGGTAGATGTGGCATGCAATGACTTTCTGTCTCTTTTGTCCTCTTGTTTTCCCTACATCACAGAATGGGTGCGGTTTTCTATATATTTGTGAGATTGTGAGCATTCAGGGCTATAGTCGCAATCTGGCAGCAGTGTACCTGTGCTATTTCTTTGGTTACCCATAGAAATACTATAGTAAAATTGCACTTTTCATCTTAATGCTGAATAAATTACTTCTTTACATATTCGGTAATATATTCTCCTGTCACATAACTCTTGTTATTGTTAATTGGAATTGCTTATGCTCATTGAGGGAGGAATACTTTTCATCCTGTTTTGAATGAAAATCTGTAATCTTGAATTTGTTCCTAAACTTCAGTCATGAGGAGAGCAGTGCAGGAAATTGCTGCTGTTCCACCAAATTAGCTTCTCAGATATCCTTTTAATTGGAGACCATAACTCAGATTCTTCGTATTTTAGGAAGCTGAACAATACAAATTGAAATACAGATATTTCCAGTAAGGGCTCAGTTCAAAGAAGGCTTTTATACACAGATGAGTCTGCTAACAAATAGCATGTCATATGATAATGAGACCATGTTTTCTTCCGCAGTTTCACATTTCCTAACTGCACTGCTGTGAAATAAGTGGAGTGTTTATCTACTCTCTCTTAAACTGACAAATCTCTGCTAGGGACGAGTGTGCCCACTATAGACAGAACATAGGTATACAAAAAAAGTCTAAACTCTCAATCAGAAACACACCACTTCCAAATGCAATATATTACACTTGTCCAGAACATTCATTTCCGCCGAAGTATTCTGTTTTTAATGTAAAGACTTCAATTTATGTTTAAGAACAAGCAAACTATAGTACTTTGACAGCCGTTCACACTTAATTTCTTTGCATTAAACCAACAGCATTCTTTTCCACAAACATCCATTGTTAGGACAATGCTCTCAGACGGAATTTATGAGAAATGGAATTATGTTACCAAGGAGATAGCATTTACTATAATGAAGAGTAGATCCTAGAAAATGGCCCCTTTTACAGCAGCTCAGAACAGAGCCACAAAAGCAATTGATTGGTCTTGGCATTTAGTCTTATATCAGCTGTGTCATCCATAGCTTCAGGAGTGAGAACACTAATCTGAAGTGACATTTCTGTTCTGGCGGGCTTTTCTGCCCTGATGAAAGCAATTACTTCATTCCTAAATGATAATTTGCAGGAGTTTCAACCACTTTAATTGATAATTTTTTGTTCTGAGAAGTTCAATTGTGAAGTGATTAGCTGATTTGGTAAATAGAAATTTAAGGTGTGAAATGTACAAGTTGCTCCAAGGTAAAGTGCTGTTTATTGGGTGCTGCAAAATTGCTTGATAAATCTGCAGTTTCTCTATTATCATGAGGCTGGCAATTGCTTAGTTCAACGTAGGAAGAAAAAAAGATCAAAATACTAGTGTTCCAGTTGTGGAGTTTGGGTTTGAACTGGTGTATCACAGCTCACTTAATTGTTGCTGTATCAAAGTGTACTTTAGTTTTAAAAGATTGTGTAGGATGGTGAGTTTGTAATCCTTAAAAACCTACAAGGTTCCTATTATTATGTTCTAATCATTCGCTTTGGAAGTAAATCCTGTTATTTAAATGTTGCAACAGAGGTGCTTGTTGGCGATATAACGTTCAATTTAATGATTAGTTCAAGCATACGCAAACCTTTTCCTGAAAAAAAAAAAAAAAAAAAAAGATGTATGTCTTTGAACCACGTTTACATACTGAAAATAAAATAAAAGGAACCTCTTCTGTCAAACAACAACCCCTAAAAAGCAACCTCAGGTCTCACTGATATAATAAAAAGCTTGGGTTAATATAGGTATTATTTTGTTCATAACTTGCACGTTATTTTTACAATAATTGTTAAAGCATATTTGGCAAAATGTATTTTTGCTACCTACAAGGAAAAGAGGCTTTCTAATAGAAACCAGTTCTGTGATATTTTCCTATGTAGTGAAAAAATAATGGTCATTTCATGTGTTAAATGAGAAATATAAAGCAAAAATGAAGGTCAAACTGATTTAGCACATCAAACAGTCTTTGTCAGCCAAGCTTAATATATCCTGAGTTTGTGGAACAAATGAAATTTTGCTGCTATGTTACACTTTGCTTCCAAACAACCATTACAACTGGTTTTATATATTGTGTGAGCATCAGACCATCAAACAGTGCATCTTTACTGACGTGTTGCTGCAGTGATGATCTACAGCAGCAATCTGCCATTTATATAAGGGCAAAATGTGCATCTATATTTAGTTGTGAAATTGGCCTATTATACTCTTGATGTTTACAGAGGCTAACATAAATTAATGATGACAGCTATGAGCAGTGCATTAGTTAAGCAGCAGAGTTTTTACCTTGAACTTGAAGGTTCCAGCTTTAACTTCCGGCATATACTATACAGCTTTCTTCACACATTAAAGAAGGTCTTCTGAAAACATTAATTTTTCTTGGACAGCATTAAATGGCTTCAATTTGTGGAGTGTGCCATTGATGGTAATGTCAGGTAATGGTTTCATTTACATTTTTGGCAAACTTTTGCCCCATAAGAATGGTGATATATATGGTGTGGAAAAAATGAACGCCCCTGAAAAGTGTTTGTTCATTGAAAGGGTCTGATTTGACTGACTTTGTACTTCGTCAGATGTCAGATATCCCTTGTCTGATGAAAAGAACAGTTTGAGGAAGCCGGGTGGCTCACTAGATTATGTACTGCACTTTCACCTGAAAGTCTCCTCATGCAGCTCATGTCAGAGCAAGTGTAGATACTGTAGTAACTATAGATTCCAGTTAACTATGACCACAGATCTGACAAGTATGCAGGTGTTCAAAGGTTCACGAGTTAAAATGCTGAAGTCTTTGATGAATTTTTGATGGATGAATTTTTAATACAGGTCGACCTTTTTCCTTTGAGGCTGCATGCTGGATTAATTGATAAATAGTGAGACTGAGCAATGTTCGGATCTCCTAAGCAAACAAGTAGAAAAATCCATAAAACTCTGCCGTCTGACTTCTCAGATGTACTTAAAAAAGAAAGAGGGTAAAATTTAATGCGGCTTTTGATTCTCCTCCTTTCCTCTTTTTTGGAGGTTTTACCCTCACAAAAGTACTCTTCTCTTTTAAACAGCGTAACTGTTTTTTATTAGTCTTGAAGCTCTTGTACTCTCAGTTCAAAAACAATCTGTGTGAAAAGGAAGTCTATGAATAGGACAGCAGAAAAAAAAAGGAAAAGCAAAGAAAGGGAGAAAACATCAAGTCAAAAAGTTGTTTCAAAAGAAAGAAATCCCAAAAGATAGCAAAATACTGTGTAGAAATTAGAGGTAAACATATTAACACACTTTCAGTGTCAATTATTGAGGACTAATTGAGTTAGTCTTAGGAAGTTGGAGAGGATTTTTTTCTTCTTTTAATTTACATTCACGTCTACATGAACATTAGCCCTCTTGCTTCATTCTTTTATACTCACTTGGCCACTATACTGAAAAAATATCCAGTTTCATGCATATTTGTGAGCTCTCTAGAGCATAACATCTAGAAAAACAGACCAATAACAAAAAACCTTGACAATAGGAGGCTTTAGGCTCCTGCTGCCGACAGTGGTGATCCTTGACTTGCTCGACTAGACTTTTCAACTGCAACATGTGCAGTTATGTAGTGCCGGTTACTCTGCTTTACTTCCTCTATCTCTCCTCCAGTCTAAATCTTTTTTTGGAGTCTGAAAATGTGTACTGCTGTTCAGATGTGTATCCACCTGGATTGCACACTGTTTTTAAGATGTCACTCTTAACTGACACTTGAAAAAACCTCAGGCATAAGAAGAATCACATAGAAGCAAAATAAATAAATATTCCAGATAATATTTCAATATTGATGCTATTCCATTCTTTGAACTTCTGATTAAGTATAATTGCCCTGCGAGATCAGTCAACTGAAAACAGGTTTTTATAGGCCAGAACATGGCCTATGGGTGGCCACCTATAGGTGGACTTGGACATTATCTTAGTGAATTGCCCAGGTGTCAAGACTCAGCTTTTCTATGTATCTGTTGTTATAAATGGGCTTAACTGGCCTCATTGTTTGCACTGGTCAGCTTGAAGCCCCAGAAGAGATTCTCCCCGAGAATGTGGCTAAGTGAGGGAACAGGTAGTAGATTATTCCTGTAATAGAGCAGAACGTACAAACATTCATATTAGTTAAATTGTCATACTTATCCACTACGTTGCATTGATATAAATACAGGCATGATGTAAATACATTATTAAAAAAGGTGGAGGGATCTAAAGTTGATCTAAATATAAAAATGTCCAAAGTATGACAACAGTATGTCATCATTAACACAGAGCAAGGTAAGAACAATATAAGATGATATTTCTAGGGTTTCTCATATAGAATTAAAAACCTGCACACCTGTGGACTCAGGAGCAGCATAAATGTATTTCCTTATGTAATACTACAACTAAACTCAATAGCAAGTAAGCATTATTTTATTCTTTATATTGGAAAACAATGTACACAGAAGGACATACATAACTGGAAGTCTCTTTCAGAGGTTTGATGTAATATGGGGTTGGATCACTTAGCGCCACTCCATTTTTTTTTTTTGTCACAGACTCATTGTGTGATCTAATGTTGCACATCCTTTCCATAGATCTGATTTCTTTTCTGTGAAATGGATATAACATCCGTCTGACTACAGCCTTTGGAGAGTTGGATAATGTTTGTAGTGGACCTTTTGATCCTTGAATTTAAAAGTCTAGACTAATATAAAAATACACACACGCTCATGCATATTGCTTCATTCTCTATAAAGCTTGTTATAAACACTCAGATATTGTTAAGTATTATTGTTGTAGTGTGTCTGGTTTTGCTGCTACTAATTCATATTGTTCTTAGAGGCTTAAGAAATTCACTAGTCATCGGTAACAGCTGAATTAACAAGTATGATATTGTTTAGTACCACAAGAAAAAGTGGTGCTAAAACTCTGGTATACTGCTGCATTTGTAGTTTCTCCTGAAAACAGGGAAGGTTTCAGTAGAATTATCAAAAATACTGCGCATCCTCTGTGAGAGTTTGCCATACTTCTCTGCTTGTAGTTAATGAAAATGAGCAGAAACTACATCCGCACACCGCAGACAAGCTGTCCGTTGGCTGGAGTGATTATATCTGGAGCTTAGCAGCCCGTCTGTCCCTCAAACCTTGTTTTATGGCCATTGCCCCCAGTCCAATCTCTATTTATGATGAGTACAGTGGTGGCACCATAAACCCCCACTGGTGCTGTTATGTGGGGCTGAGCGGGGGGGAGACCGACATCTCTGAGAAACCCCGCTTGGGGGGTCCTGCCTGCATCAGGTTTAAGGGAACAGCGTAGGTGAAATGTAGATGTGAGCTGCCTTTCTAAAACTGGGCAAGTCTGCTGTATATCTGCTTCGAAGCTATATTTTGAAATTGCAAATAGAAATATTTATTTGTAACCACAACCATTCCCCTATTTTCATTCAAAATGCAAACTCACGGAATTAAATTATTTCACTGATTTTTACCGCCTAAACTGAGACACAGAAGCGAGGTATTGATATGCTAAAAAATCCTTGCTAATGTAGGTCAGTGCATCTGTTGATATGCTGTAACATGTTTGATTGCCATTATATGCTGCAAAAATTAGGGGCTGTGATTGTCCCATCTTTAAAGTGACAGATGATGATCTGTCAGACATGTGGAGGTTGTGGGTGTGCACACAGATATGGATGCATGTATATGCTTATGAATATAAAATATATAAAATGATGTGGAATAAACTATGAAGCAGGTTAAGCTTGGAATGACCACAAGCACAATGAAATCACAAGTGAGTTATGAGTACCAATAAAACTTTTATGCAACAGCATATTATCATGTCTTCTGCATCTGCTGTGTCTTCAATAGAAAATTTATTTTAGAAATGTTGTGTACACCATTTTAAAATTATATGGTAGTATTTATTGTACCCTTTCATCTGTAAAAGCCAGACCCCCTTTATATCAGTCCATCTGGAAAGGCCCTAAAAGGAAAAATAATATATATTTTAGAAACCTACTATCTAAAATAGCATTAGTTTTCTAGCCATTAAATATCCTGCTTTTATGGTACTGCATCTCAGAATTATCAGGAGCTAGCAGCTGGAAACCTCTTTGTCTTCTTTAGTGGACTCTGTATATGGAAATTCTTTGAGAAGTATGTTCTTAAGGGAACAGATGAAGTTTTGCCGTTGTATGACGACATCATCCTTTGACATCGTACAGTGATGCACTCTGATCCAATTTTCTTAGCTCCTTCCCATTCTCCATAGAAGGCAGAGAGGGAGCAGTATTTATGTCCCTTGGGTATATTTCCCACTGTTATTTTCTTGTCAGTACGGCAGATAGCATCTGTAGATTTGCTTGTCTGTTGGGAGACCTTCTCTATCATCTAAGAGCTCTTACGTGTGCGAAGCTTGCTTCCTTGGTGCTTTCTGAATGTTTTTGAAAGCCACTTATTAAACATGGGTATAGTTTTGCACACTTTTATTCTTCTCATTAGCAGGAGAGCCTGTGGGTGTTTCTAAGTTTTTGCAGCCTGATACTCTAGCGAGTTCATTTATGTTACCAAGAACCACCTCTAATCCCGATGTCATATGACGGGACCCAAGATGAGTTTTGCTCCTATGTCAGCACCAATGCTTTCTGTTGTGAGCTTCACACCCCTCTTTTCTAGCATCCTCTTAAGATTATCAGTGCAAGCACTTTGCTGCGTTAAGAGCATCTGATGATGAAGCTGATGTTACCTATCAGAATCACAAGTGCCAGAGAGGATTAACAGTGATGTTTAGGTCATATCTAATGAATTCCTGCATCCTGCTGAGAAAATCACTGCTCCCAAATTAAGGACCCATTGTATCAGTATAACTGCACTGTCCAACTCTACAAGTGTATTTCCCTAGTGGAACTGTGTAGAGTAGAAATTAGGACTTGTGTGCGCGTTTCAACAGACGCTGTTTCTAAATTTAACTTAATGCACTGATACCAAGGTGAGAGTGCTACAAGTTACAAACTCCTTGACTAGAGTTGCTTGGTGAAGCTTCCACAAATGACAATACACCAAAGGGCTGGAAGGAAAAACGTGTTATTGATAACGCTGTTTCTCAGGAGTTTCTTTTGTACGTCTATTATATCAGCTCACCATCCCTTGTACTTTGGGATTTTTTTATTGTAAAAATTTGAATACGCATATGTAGCTCTCAAAGGATGCTGTTTATTTACATGGGTAGCCTCACTTTTCAGTTCAGCTGGCTTCCATTGCAAACTGTTAGTCATCCAGTAATGCATTATATAAGTTGACATTGCAATATATTATTCATTTTCACAATCTCCTGAACCATATACAGGACTTGTAAACTGTGAATTCAGTCTTCGGTGTTGCTAAGGACTATTCTGTCACCATTCAAAAGTTGCTGGGATCTATAATGTTTCTGATTTGTTTTACTAGGGATCTCCGTTAAGCCCCCTTCTTACATAGGGGTATGATTAAGTGCTTTGGAAAGACAGTGTGAACCTGTTGGTGCAGACTTTCAGAATACATCTAGAATCTCGGCTCTTCTGGATCTGTCAAACTTGATTTGGGGACTTGAGGCCTTCAGACTTGGCTTCTGGAGTAAAAAAGTGTGATGACAAGTAGTAAAGGCCATCCCTTGTGCCATGAAAGTGAGCTTTCACTTTCAAGCAATTGGGCAGAGACACTTGCCTGCCTCTCGCTTATGTTACTGTTGTAGGTATTTAACTTGTATAGGGTATCTTACTTCACTGAAATTAATTGGACTGTTCACACCTCACAGGGCTGTAGCTTCCAGGTTTCTGTATATATATAAAATATTTCTATCAGCTGCATTTAATGCACCTTTTGAGATGTTTTACACATCTATGATGGCAGATATTTAAAATTTGAAATTGGACAGAGATGCATCTGCAACGAGCATTGTGAAATCTTATTTTTCAGGTACTTTTCTCCTAGAATATAACTTGCAAATCTAGCTGCTAGTGGTCTATATGGAGTTCATAAAGACAAGTATGTACTTTAGTGTGGGATTCAATAGGATGGTGTATCTTTACCTGTGGGTAAGGACGTGCCGTTTCCTCCTGTATCTTTATCTCAACATTCCTATTTCTTAGCCAGGCTGTCTTTTTAAATATAATTGCTATTAGTATAGAATTGTGTGGGGAATATAATTTGTTAAGCTTTCTCAGGGAAGTGTGATGGAGGGATTTCATTTGTGTTTTAAGGGCCCAGCTGATCTGCCCTTTCAAGTCTGAGGTGTACCTTGGGCAGAGACAGCCACGAAAATGCAGGTGGTTAAGAATATTAAAATAAGAGAACCTCTGTAGTTTAAATTATTTCCAAATTAGAAAGATAGGTAAATAGAGGTCCAGAATAATGTTATTAGATCTGCATGCCTAGATTCTACTGATCTACTACATATGCCAGCATGCTTTTGTAGATCTGGCTATTATGATTTTTTTGTTGTTGTTGATAAAATCCAGGGTTTCAGGAAAGGTTGTAGAAGCTTGAGAGAAGCATTTGCTGTTCTATTATATACTGGTAGAATTCTAGCTCTGTTGTAAACCAATGACTAGTTAATGGAATTGTGGCTGTAACTTTGTCAAATTAATAAGTAAACAAATGAAGCAAAGGAAAGATAGAGTCTTTGTGAGGGACAAGAAGAGTTTTTACTCACCTTGCGCAGTGATTGGCAGACACCAACCCCAGCATCAGCCCCACCTATATCCACCAAGGCAGAGGTATGGTCAAGCTTATCATATCCTCAGTTGAACACTCTGCTTTGTCTCAAAAAAAAAAAAAAAAAAAAAAAAAGCTAAAAACCTCTCATTTAAAAAAAAAAGGCAATATTGGTTCTTTGTGTTATCTACACATTGACTCCTCATCCTTTGGAAAGCGTACTGTACATTTCTTTGTCTGCCCCAAACCATGCAACAAAAAAAGTTAATCTCTTTTCTCTTGCAAAGCTGTGTTGTTATATATTGAAACCAACTGAAACTTGAATTTCCTTTGAGTTTTGGGGAAAGATCAGGAGAAGACCCCAGCGGTTACCTGCTGTCATCACAATGTGCATTCAGCAGTTATACACCAATTAAACAAATAGCCGAGGAGTAAAATCTGAATTACCTTTAGGTGTTGCATAGGGTTGGTAGCAAGTGATACATTGATGCAGCAGGAGTAAATGAATGTGTTTGCATTTCCACCTGCTCAGAGTAAAGCAGAAGGTCCTTTCTGACCAAAAAGTTGTCAGTCTGACACATATGTAGTAGTGAATTACAATCCACAATGTGAAGCACATAACTATTAACTGCTTGCTCACCCCTCTGACAAAGGTTGCTGTTCCCACAGCAAGGACAGCTGAACAACTCATAAAGAGCAGCTTCATGAAATCCAGGAAGGTTTGCATTACTACGCCAGACTTAAACTTTTGCCTCTCAGAAGCTACTGTACAACCTGTTTGGTTGTCTTGGCTGCGCTGCAACCCCTGTCAGAGGTGGCACACGCTTCAGTCATCTGCTTTTAACCTCCTTTTCCCAAGAGTCAGAATTTGGCACAAATTTAGACAAAATTGGGTTACAATGGGTCAGGAGAAACAATGGCATCCATGCAGATAAACCCCACATGTACACAGCATTCTTGGGAATCCTTTCTTGCGACTGGCAGCAGAGAGAGGAAGGGCAGGCTAAGAAGAAAGTGGCTGAAATGAGTTAGGAGTAGTTACTTAATGTGTTGGCTATCACTGAAACTCAAATATTATTATTAGCTGTAATCATTCAAAGACTGGAGTACTGTTAAATATATCCTGAAGTCTATACATCCATACACAACCGCATTTTGAAAATGTGGTAATTTGTATAGAAGACCAGCAGTGAAAAAGCAAATCGGTTAAATGTGACAGAACGGTAATATTGATGAATATATGTTTTGTTTATTTTCTTTCAGTTTACAAGCTTTGAGGAAGGAAAAGTCCCGAGATGCTGCTCGCTCTCGCCGGGGAAAGGAGAATTTTGAATTCTATGAGTTGGCAAAGTTGTTGCCACTGCCTGCGGCCATTACCAGCCAGCTTGACAAGGCATCCATCATCCGACTTACAATTAGCTATCTGAAAATGAGGGACTTTGCTAATCAAGGTGATCCTCCATGGAACTTGAGAATGGAAGGACCTCCACCTAATACATCAGTAAAAGGTATGGAGTAAATACGTTGTATAGTATCGAATACGGCAGCCTTTAGTAACCTCTAAATTGAAATGTTTACCATCATCCTTTCTTCTTTCCCTGCATATCAAATCCTTTAAAGGGATACAAATGTGGAAATCTGAGGTCTGCATGAGAAAGACACCATGTGAAGGTGAAATAAACCTCTTATTTTATTTATTTTTTATTTAACAGCAAGCCTATTGATATAACTATTACAGCTGTAGGTCTTCTGGGTGACGTAGGCTGAATTGTTTAAAGTTATTTAGCAATGACTGTGTTGCTTTGTTTTAGTATTTTATATATGGATGCGTTTGAGAGGAGCATGGCATTACTCCTTGATTTGAGGACTCAATCTCTTAATTCTCTGGCTAAACCTTAAAGGCAGGATCATGTGTTCCTGAAGTTCGAGAGTATCACATTCAAATTTTTAAATCTTCAGGTTAGAGACTAGGATTTTATTTATCATCTTGTAATGTGTATAGAAATTATTGTGACTTCTGAGCCGGTAGGCATCTATCAACATTTCAGCCAAAATAGACTGTTTTCAATATTAAACACCCTCTTTTCATGTTCGAACAAGCAGTTGGGCAGCAAAATCAATGTTTTAGACATGAGTTGCCACAAAAGTCATGTAATAGAGGAATTGGACAGTTATTTTAGAGGCTCTGTGTGTGTTGGTCCTAAATAGAGTTTCCAATGACTTGTGTAAATTGGACATTTTTATATATATTTTTTATTTTATTTTATTTTATTTTATTTTTACTCATGCTACTTATGTAGATGAGTATGACCTTGCTGTTTGATAGGTATTTTAAATTAGGGAGCAAATTGCATTAACAGAACTCAAAGTTATCAAAAGCTGGGAATTGTGATTGTCCCGGCTTTGACAGCCTAGGAAACTACCCTATTTTATTTTAGCTACTGATCTCACGTTTTGGAGGAAACATATTTTGGAAGGAGGCATATGAGATTTGAGCACTTCAGTTTTTTTCCGCACATTATGAAACTTAAACTCTTAATCTACACTAAACCAATAGGCTTTATATAGCATGAGGCAAAAGAGAAAGCCACCTTTAAGGGTGGAGCAAGGAGGGGGAGGTAGAATCTTATTTATCAGTCCACAACTGCCCGGGAAGGGTTACTGGTATTGATGGTGCAAAGGGCTTTTATCTGCTCTTCCATTTAAAGGAAGTAATATTAGTTAAGGAAAGTTATAATTTTCAGTGGATGGAGATGGACATGGAGGGCAAAAACCAAAGGACTTTCAGGCTGATGATTTAGTAGCTGGACATATTTGCGTCATTTCATATATTTCATTTGTATTATCTGCCACATCATATATAATTTTCATGGATTTAAAAAAAAGGTGGTAATTACATCATCCAGAGCATGAGTATAACATGGTTCATCAGGCTTCTGATATAATATGCAAATCTTCCACATTTTTTCAAGATGAAAGTTTATTCTCAGGCAATTAAACTGTGTTTCAAGGCAGATGTAAAGTGGACTCTGCTGTACAATCTATGAGCTGTCTGTTAAAATAAATAATTCCTCACAAAATTCCTGTAGCTAACAGACATACAGTGCTTCTACAAGATGTCCTGTATTACAGAAAGTCTGATCTCTGCAGATCTCTGTGTATGTTTTCAGAGTATTTGGGATCTGTTTTTTATTATCTTCTTGTGGGATAAGAATATATGTCTGAATACTGAAACTTCCTTTTTGCGTAAAGGTTCTAATACAGAAAAGAATTTTAAGGGAGAATGAAGCCTTATTCTTGGACAACAGCATATATATAGTCTGACCTAAATTAACACATTTCTCCCTATAAAAAAGATAGGTAAACATTTAATGTCTTTTCACCCTATCTGATATAATAATCCTGCTCCTCCACCCATCTGGTGATATGGTTCCCATTCCTCTAGGCATAATGGGTGGGGGAGGGCTAGGGAAGGATTTTTGCTTTTTTTTTCCTGTTTGAGTACTTAGCTTTATACTAACTAGGTTTGTATTATTTATGTGTCAGTATATCAAAATAATGAAACAGTGTTTCATTGTATAAGAATTCCCCATAAGCTGATTTAACTGTATAGTATAGGTATATTTTATTACTTTGCGAGTTCTCCTTATGTAGAAACCTGTTAACACATTCTGATCAAACATTCATGAAATTACACCAAAAGAAATTCATTTTCATTTATTAAGGTCGCTTTTTGCTGCCCTTGAAGAAGTTCATATGGATAGACAAGCTCACATAAATAGCTTGCAGCTTCGTGTGAAGTATGGTTGATAATCCTACAATAAAACACTAGATGTTATATTTTGTGCATGCCCAAGCAATCTTCTGAATAGACTTAAAGGTATTTGGAAAATTATGTGAGAGGTACTTACATTGCGTAGGCAACTTTTTTTTTTTTTTTTTTTCCTCCCTTCCCCAAATGTGATGGTCTGCTTGTGTTAATAATTAAATTTCAAAGCTTAGTTTTAAATTTGTTCCCCAGTACTGTACAGCAATTTAATCATTTTAATTTAGTATGTCAGGAAGGTCCTTTACTCTGCCCTGTATTTATCACAGCTTTTCTTAAAAGTCTATAAAGGCTGATGGGTTTGTTTTCTTATGCCTATTGTGTAGCGATCACTACAAGTTGTGCTTGCAAATGAACACTCAGGTAACTTCATGTAATATTTTCAGAGTCAATTACTTCATGGAAATATCTTGAGCAATTGGAAAGTAAGAGATAGTTTTCTCCATTATTTTAGAAATATCTGTAGTGTTATAATACAGATCAAATCTACAATGAACATTATGCATTATTCAAGAAATGACCAGGCATTTTCAGCAGTGTTTCAGCTAAATAACTGATGATTGTAACCTTTAAAGAAATCTCATTGTGGTGACTATTGGTAAATCATTTCTCCATTCATAGTAATCTTTATTTAGAGGCTATCTAGAAACCATTATATCTTTTATTAATCTTAAAAGCAATAGCCAATGATTTGACATTTGCTAAAAATGGATACATTTTCCATCTTCTAATACAGCAGACTTCAGTCAGGTTTTTTTGGTACATTGTCTAAGGCTTTCTGTGCATAGGAAGTATTAGTCCTTGTAAACAAATACACACACAACTTGCAGCAGATGAGTTTAGAGATTACAGTTCTTAGAGACCAGGACATGATTCTCATATGGCAGAAAATAATCAAAATGTTATTTAGAATCAGTAGGAATAAAATTATTAATCTTTGCATACTACATACAATATGTTGTGAATAACAATGCTAGCTCCCTCTGTTTCCAACCCTCCAAAAGTCTTTTTTTGACTCCCAGTGTTTAAGGGGTAAGGAGAACAGTAAATGAGGTGCTAATCAGTTTTTGGCACTCAAAGGTGAGTTTTCTGAAAGTTCTGATCTGGGAATGGCAGTATTTTTATGGTATACACTGTGTGTTCAGCCAGTAAGCGGTGCTTTACATGGCATGGCACTTGAAGTCCTCTAATGCCTTCTGATTGCCTGACTGATACCAGGCCCTGTAGTCCTTTTCCAACATCAAACTCTCTTAAGCACCTTCATATTTTGGAATATCATTGTCTTCAAATGATTTGACTCCAAATTTCTTTATATTTTTAGCACAAACTGTTGCTGAAAGTGTTCAAAGATCATGTAGCTTTTTATGTTCTTTTCCGCTATGTCATAGGTGTTTTCACCCAGCCATATTTTCTTCCATTTTTCAAGTGAAGAGAGGAAGAGAGAGGAGGAGTGTGAGGCACTGTGATGTTCTCTGGTGTGTTGAATGTGTTTGGCTGATGTAAAGTCATGCCACATATTTCCTTTCTGGGCAATCTTTGGGACACTGGTACTAACCTGGGACCACCATCACTGTAAAAAGAAGGCTCATGAGTCTTTGTCTTGAACAGAGTTCCCAGCATTTGCCATTTCTGTTTCTTTTAAAGCACTGATTAAACCCAATAGTCTGTGGCTAATTTTGCAAAGCCTTGTCCTGGAAATTTGCCATGATGACATCAAAATAGCTATTAGATTTTCATTCTTTTTTATTTGAAGTGAGGTGTTCATTTCTGTCTTTGGAGATACAAGTGTTTGTGCAAGGCCATGAGTATAATGTCCTGCTGAATGACATGACATATGGTAACTAGAGGATGTAAGACAACTTTGGGCATGTTTTCTCTTTGAATGAAAAAAAGTAATTGTGGGATTATCCACAATCTCAAATTATAAGTGGGTTTATCATGAGCTTTATTTTTTTAAGCCAAATCTTTACATTTTATGTTACATAAGTAAAATAATCTCACTTATTTTCTGCTGTGTGAGAAGAGGTGAATGAGAGATTCTAGCTGAGGAGTGAAAAGGACTTCGGTAAATAGTACTGACTGACTGGTAGGTTGTGTGAACAATGTCACTTTTAGTTTAGCCATCTCTACTTTTAGCGTTACGTGTTCTGAAATTACGTAGTTTCACACATCTGTGTTCTTCAGTTAATATATATAAGTATGAAAAGAAATCAGATGCTGTCAAAAGTGTTTGTGGTGGACTGAAATTTTTCTTGTCCAAATTGTTCTTGTCGAATGTAACTAAATATGACTCTGACGTGTTGCTTGCAATAAAACATTCAATGTTACTTCAATTCTGCATTGGCAATAAAATAAGTTAAAAAATCTTTTTATAATCACAAGAAGAAAACTTACGCTTTAAAACAAAATTACACCTGTTTCCTTCAAACTAGCATGTTTTTCAAATGATCCATTCTCAGCATAAAGACAGCATGTAACTAAGTATAGGTTGAAAATGAACTTGATGTCTTATCGTACTACAGAACTCGGCATTGAGGAAATAAGTCCAATGCTTTGAATTCTCTGGGAAAGAAAATAAGCAATAACGATAATTGGAAAGTAGGGTAATTGTTATCCCAAATGTCAAGTGGGATTACTTTGATTAATTTAAATATCTTTTTTTAATAATTTTTATGCTGGATATGTATGCATTTTTAAGAGATAAATAAATGGTTCTCTTCTGAATGATCTCATTGTGGAAATCTTTTAAATAACATTACCTGTTGTTAGCCTTTTATATTTTAAACTGAGTGTTGACTTCTGAGCAGGAGATGAAAGACTGTACAAGCCTTTCCCTGTCAAACCACACAAGCCTTCCACTAAGACCAGCCTTCTCTTCTGAATCACCATGCAATTTTGTCTCAGGGAAACCGTCTATACGGGCAAAGAAATAAGAATTACTTTATTCCTCAGTGTTTGTGGCCTAAGACATTGCTTTTCCCTGTTAGACATGAAAAGATCAATCAGATGAAAAAAGCATAACGCAGATGAATTGGCAGTGTTGTTTGTTATGAGAAGGGTCTCCAAATCTGGCCGTCCCACTTTGCGTAGAACTCCTGTTCTCGTGCTGGAGAATTCTTGATAGCCCTGTAATCTATGTCTCCCTACCTTGCAGGCATCTTTCTTAGGAGAATCTGATTCCTGTTAATGTGTAGGCCACTATAAAGTGCTCTGACTGTGTACCAGTATCAAACACTGATTATAAACATGATGTCTATCCATTGTAAACCTGTTTATGTGGCCATAGGGGCAGTGCAGTTCTAGGAGTAGGTTGCTTAGTCATTGACCTGTTACACAGGTTAAAGAAAAAGACTATTAGGTGTTGTTGGAATGTAGGAAATGAGTGCTGGAAATTTCAGACAGTCAGTGGTAAAACATTAAAGTTCTTTGTGAGAATTATTGATGGTTTTCTAGTATGAAAGATATGGCACCCAAAATGAGGTAGCTCTGTTTTGAATCTCATTGTGATAGATAAGATGAATTGAATACTGGACTCGGAGTTGGTGGTTGCCTAGTGACAAGTGATCATGACCTGATTGCTTTCAATCTCTGCAAATGGAGGAGGGTGCCAACCAATATACTCACTGCTTTTAAGTGACTAATTGCCTAATGGGGAAGCTTATATGTGAAGTTGATTGTGAGGAAAAATTTTGGTGGAAAAATTAGAATAGAAGTTGACTAGAACTCTTAAAGAAAAATTTATGAAATGATGGTTTCCTATGCACCTGAAAATTATAAAACTGTATCCTTTTTCAGAATAAAAGTGAAATCAATAATTTGAAAAAATATGTATCTGTATTTATGTAAAACTTTGGGAATAAAGGGGAAATATATAGTAATTAAGATAAACTGGAATATCTGAGGTGCAGAAAATTGACAAAGACAAGCAGAGATGTTAAGGAAAAGTCTAGCAGGATTAGAAAAATGAAAGAAAAATTGGTTTTATGTGTATTAGAAATAGGAAGAGTCCTGGCAATGACATAGACTCATTAGCACTAAGGTACAGTAAAACTTCTACTGATGCAGCAAAGGCAGGAGAGCTTGATAAAGGATCCTTTAAATGCTTGCCTGTACAGAATCTATTCTACAGGTCTTTATAGTTCAGGTTGCTGTTAACAGCAGCGTTCATTGGGCGTATGCAGTTATAGTCATCGACAATACAAAAACTTGGGAGGAGAATTCCACTGTTGGAGCTCATATCATACCTTCTTGAACAAAACAGGATTATTATAGCTTGTTGTGGGTTTTGTTGTTCTGTTCATTCCTCCTTGTTTCTCCCTCAAGCTCCTCACGCAAAAGCATTCTGCTGCTGGAATCCAAATGCTGGAGTCCCAAGTGTGAGGCTCCATGAACTGCCTGCTCTGTGTTTGAATCATACCCATACATGATGAATGCTATCTCTATCTTTTCTGCTGGGGAAACAAGAAATCTTTCTTTAGCATCTAAATCAAACTTTAAAAGTTCTTGAAAAACAAAAGGGTATAATTCTTAGATGTGCCAAAAAAAGCAGATCTTCCCAACGGAGCAGGGAAACCCCTGACATCTCAGTAATATCCACTGGCATTGCCTCGCTGTGGTTGTCACAGTTCTGTGTTGCTTCTTCAATAGGTTACCTGCCATGGTACAAGCAAGGGACTCTGAAACTCTTGGGCATCATTATCCTGAGTCCCAGCTTGCAGTGTTTCTCAGATATTTCAGAACTGTTGAATAAATTGTCTTTTATGTGTTCTTCAGACAGGGAATCAGGTTACCTCTGATATCAGCCTGATACAATTTTCAGCATCATCCATTTTTTGCAGTGCTGGTGTTGTGAAGTTTGTAGTACTGAGCTGTCTTAGCACTAGATGTCCCAGCCTCAGAGCAGCTGTAGGCAAAATATTGGGATAATTCCTACACTACAGGGGTAAAAGTAAGATTGTATATTTTTTCAACAAACATGGTTAAATGGAAAGTAATTCTTATAAAACAAACCCAGCTGAATTCTCTGAAAATGCAAGTCCAATTAAGTAGGATAGGCATTGTGTACTGAAGTACTGTGAGGTATTTGACTTACTAGTGTCTAAGAATTATGGTTTTAAAATACTGAAAGAACATTGTATTGGCAGAACCAGGCTAAACACATTAACTGTATAACTGATTGATCTTGGAGAGCAGATCGAAGTGAAAGGTACTATTAAGAAAGGAGTTTCTGTGGTTTTCTGCAGAAACCACTCTGGACATGATCATCTGTGAACTGGGAGTAAACATGGCATAAGCGCTGATTTAAAATTTGCAAATTACAATGATGTTTGGATCATAGACAATAATCTGTGCAGCTTAGTAAATCAAATCTCCTAAAATTTATTTATTTCAGTATAATGAAAGGGAAAACTATGTTATTATTACTTATTATTACTCTTACTCTTACCACTGCTATTATTATTATAATACTCATTTTTATCTTCGTTGTCCTAAACTCCAGGCTACTGGTTGTTGCTTTGTAGTTACTTCTGTTACAAGACTTTGAAAGCTTTTGGTTTTCTTGTGATGCAGAACAGGAACAATGGAAAAGCATTTCAAGTTCAGCTGTCCTTTTTTTGCATGAACAAAAGCATAAAAAGAACCAACCTGATCCTTCCAATCCTGCTAGCAGAAATGATAGAATGATTTAGTTTCTCATGGCGCTTTATTTGTATCATAAAAAGTTCTATCCATCACTTCTGTGGAGACACAAAACATTTACTGCTGGTAACAAATTAATACTCTTTCTAAAATGTTGTCAATCAGATGTCAGTCCCTGGAAGAGTTGTTTATTGCTAGAACTCCACCTTACAACTTAACAATTAAATAAGAAAACAACCAAACAATACATGTTTTTAAGAGCAAGGAAATAGAAAAAGTGACTTTAATATCTTTTCTCTCACTCCCAGCCACTACTGTATTTCCATTCTATTACACTGCAATTCATCTTCCTTTGTCTCTTCTTGTGCTGTTACACTGACTTGGTCATTTTTGCATTTTCATTATGTTCTTTTAATACAGTTTATTTTTCTTAGCCATTCTTTTTTTTTTTTTCGAGTCCTTAGCTGGAACACCAAATATGCATAATGTCTTCCTCTTGCACTCAGCTTCCACTGTTGACTCTCTCCTTTTTGTATTGCTGCATTTTTCTCTACGTGTTTGCATTCTCAATGTGGTCTTGGTAATGAAAACAACCTGGTGAGGAATATTAATATTTAAAAGAAACCCAAAAAAGTTTTAAACTTTTCACTTCGTTCGTTCTTCCTTCAATGTGCATGTCTTTCTGTGCACAGTAATCTCACTGTGTCATCCAAAATTCACTCCTGAGTTGAGGACATACCTTACTCATTCCAGCTAAAAGATGGTGGGTGTTGTCATTATAATTCATGGCTGAGAACACTGACAGTATTGGCTGAGTGGGTTTTGGCAGGAGCATGGGCTTCAGACTTGGAGAGGTGAATATGTCAGGAGGAGAACAGTATGAACAGTTGCATTGGTTCCAACCTTGGCGATGATGGTAAAATAAGTCAGGGAAAACTTTCAAATTAAAACCAAGTTAATTTCTTGTCATTATATAATGATATGGATTGTCATCCAGTAGAAATTGCTATGTAAAATCAGTGCCACAACAGTCCACTTTTCCAAAACCCTTAATAAAATGTTTCCATATGATTTTTACATTCATGTTTTATGTTGCATGGGTTAGCTCCAGGTGGTCTTTTTTAGAAGCATGGATATCTTAAATTATATGTTCTGTCTACATAACTTTTTCAAATAACGCACATGATGGGGTTAGCCAATTACAGATGTGCAATAAATCCGGTGTGCCAAAAGTGCTTGTTCTGCTTTTTGCTTTTAGTAATCAGAAACAGACAAAAAGTAATCACTGCTGTAGTTTTTGATACGTAAAATGAAAAAAGGCTGTTGCTATCTGTAGATTGCAATAGCTGATAGAACTTTTGTTTGTCTTTTTATTTGTCTTTTTCTCAATAGAAGAAAAGTGTCTTTGCTATGAAAAGTGTTTTGGACAGAGCCTCGATAAAGCTTAATATTGTAGTGCTCCATTTTGCAAATGAAAGCAGTTGAGGAGTTGGATCTTGTGGTTGAATTTAATAGTTTCAGTATAGCCATCAGACCTTAGTCTCCTCAGCTGAGCAGAGAATGTAAGGACATACTTAAAGTCCTGCTAAGTTCAATAGAGGTTAGCCTTTGTTTCTTCTATTCATGTAGCTCATTGGTTTTCAGATCATTTGAACTTCTACCATATATCTCCAGTTGAATGACTGCTTCTTTTAGACCTTGTCGAGTCTGTTGCAGGGATAATAAATACAGCTGTATGAAGAGCTTAGGAAACAGATTAGCCAACTGATGATGAATGTAACAGAGACCTTAAAAAACCAAAGAAACAACAACAACAAAAAAAACCAGACAGGGAGCCGTGTCCTTATTAGTACGTAAACATGAGGGAATAAAGCAGCGTAAATGAATGGACTTTTATAACATTTGTTTTACCAAGAGTTACATCACTCTATATTACAAGTCAAAAGTTATGACTCAAAGAAAATATTTTGTCTGAAGTGAAAGAAAACACACAAACATTTTTTTTAAATGAAAAGAGTAAATCTATGTTTCCCATCTCATATGTTTGCAGTTATATATTTATTAGTATTTTCCAAAATGACTGTCTAAAAATTTAGAGTAAATAATAGTCAGAGCCCTGGAAGTGAAATTTTGAAGTATATGGATTTAATAATGATTCTTATTTTCATGTAATAGTTATATTGGATACCTGTGGTCAACAGAGTGAGATTTAGATACTGAAGGTAGACTCAGTAATTTTAAAAAACCAAAGTGCAGTGATTTTATGTATATATATAATATGCAGCATAACCACAGTCTGACCAAAGTTTGACCACAATATCAACGCAGCTTAATTTCTGCAACTGTTCTCTTTGAAGCCAGAGGAAGGAAATCGAGTTTCCACCAAATCCCTATGCTCTTGTGGTCTCCCATTTCAATCAGGGATATAAAGTAGAATACAATGAATCCATAGTAAAGACTTTCCCAGGACATTAGAGAGATCAGTAAAAACTGTTTTCATTAGCTGTCTGTAATTAAAGAACACCCTTCATAGAGAGCTTACAATTTAGAGAACATGTAAGCCTCTCCATCTATCTGAGATTGCGAGCAAAATAAGAATCTCCACACCACTGGGAACTTAGGTGTTGTTTTAAAATATCGAGCTCCCTTAAGAAACATATTTTCTGGTTATTTGCTAGCTTTTAAGCCAAGATGAATATTTTTATTTTTAAAACCCTTGAAATTAGTCATACTGTGATTTCTGTTCCTAAGGAAGGAAAGGCAAATCCCTAATAAACTACTTAACTCCAGTTGTGCCACAGTCCTCCTTATAAACGGAGCTGTTTGAAAAAGCTTACCTTAATTTCAGTGCTTGAGCACATCACTCCCTATAATTCTTATTCACAGAGTTAGCCGAATGCATCTGCACAAGCATGTGTGTGTTGTCACTTTGCGTTCTCCTTGTATGATATAAAAATTGGTTTTGCTTTGCTTTGCTTTGCATGGGGTGATATCACATGCGAGTACAAAATTCCATGTCTTATTTCATCGTCTGGAAAGCCATTAAATATATATTCATAATCATAAAAGGAAGGGGGAGAAATATTTTTGTTCACATTTTTATACATATAGACAATTCCCAAACATTGCCTATAGCAGGCAGAATAATATTGTCAACATTACCTCACTTCAGATTTCATAGAAAACCACAATTGTGTTAAGGTTTAGGAAAAATGAGGAGCTCTTTTTTTGTTTGCTTTTTTAAGTACATATGACATTTCTACAACTATCAGAGCAACTCTACATTTATATATCCCCTTTCAAATTTGAATTGCTGTGTATGCCAGCTGTTTCTCATCCTCTTGATGAAGCAGAACAGTGCTGATAATGCTAATAGAGAAATTGAGGCATATACAGATTTAGGGCTAGCTTTTCAAAAGAGCGCAGCACCCCAACTGGGGCCAGATTTCAAAAGATCTCTGATCCTATTCAGCAACAAAATAAATAGCCAGATTTTCAAAAGATTTCAGCACTTTGGTAATCTGATCATAAGAAGCAGCTGCTGAGCACATTTGCAAAGCCAGCCAAGAGTGACTTGTTCAATATCACATGAGAAGTGTGTGATAGAGCAGGGAATAGAGCCCCCTTCCCATGTCCCAGGACTAAGAGTCCAGTTCTTAAGCAATAACGCTATCTTCATGTCTTTTGCAAGAATACTGTATTTAATGAGCTTTTCATTAGGAAATTTAACCCATGTCTGTGAAGAGAGAGTTTTCTGAATAACATTAAGATTTACACTCAGGGTAGATAATGAAGCAATCAAATAGGAGGAATATTGCTAATCCATTTTATATTGAATCTCTGTGTTATATTGTCTCAATTAGGTATATCTTATAAAAAGTCCCTTCAGTATTTTTAAAAGATTTCGTAGTCCATTGCTAATCTTTTAAGTGTCACAAGAAAAAAAAATAGAGTAACTAGGTATGCTAAAAAAACCCTAGAGAAGTCTGTAGCAAACATATTGTATGGCAAGTTCCAGGTGTGATTTTCTGTGGGCTTCCACCCTCATACCACATTCTGAGGGCATAGTTTTTATTTTTGTTTACATGTTAAGTATTTCTTTCTGTCCCTTCCTAGAGATGAAGAAATGGAGTGTTTAGTTTTCTTTTTCTGAAGATAAACATTTTGGTTGTGTATTTAATACTTTAGCACACCGTTTTCTTTCTGCCCTTATGTGTCAGGCTGTTTCTCCTTATTTTGTGCATAAATGCTGGTGCTTACTCTTCTTGTCCTGCTCTCTGTAGTTTCTACCTCTGTGCTCTTTTTTTTTCTCCACCACTCTTTTGCTCCAGCATCCTATCCTGGAGACTTAAAGGGCAAGTTTTCTTTCATAAATATTACTAAGGAACTGAGAGGAAAACTAACAGCTCACCTAACCTCATCATATATTCTGCTTTTGTAACTGGTTTCTTTAGCAAGCTCGTGGAGGCTGTTGATTCTCCAACAACCTCATTAAACATCAAGGAACTGTATTCTTCATACAGACAGCTATGTTGAGAGGCCATTTGGCAGCCTTGAGACTAAAAACTCCAACGTTTTACAGGGTCTACATATTGACTCACCCATCACTAGCTTGGAGTCAGGCCAACAGATGTTTCTTGGGTTGAAGCATCAGGCAAAGCCAGTGCTCAAACAACTTTCCAGTGTGTGCTTACTGGCAGCTTTGATGTAATTTGGTCTCCAGCAGTGATGATGCCAGGCAGTGAACATGGCATGGGATGATCTTTGAAGATGCCCATATCTGTCCTGAAAGGGTTCTTATTTCACTTGCCAAACAGGAAGATGAATATTGGAAACTGCCTCTGTTCAGTCTGAACTGAACGGCGCACAAAGGATAGATATGATGGTCATGAGATGATTGGTCCTTGAAGTGCAGAGCACTTGTAGAACTGTTTTGTTGAGGTACGATGTTGAACAGCTCTGATAAGCATCTAGTCTGACTTCTTGCAGACCCCAGACGGAGAACCTCATCTAGTATTTTCTACATCTGTTTGAGATACAGGTTTATCTCTTTAGAAAGTATCTAATGTTGATGTAAGCATTTAAATGATAAAGAATCAACTACATCCCTGGGCAGATTGTTCCAACAGTTAATTACTGTCACTGTGAAAAAAGTGTGCCTCATTTGTAGTCTTATTTCAGCTTCAGCTTCCAAACACTGGATCTTGTTATGCCTTTTTTACTAGATTAATGAGCTGCCTACTGTCAGAAATCTCTTCCACATGTAGGTATTGTGATCCTCTTAACCTTCTTTTCAGTAACTAAATAAATTGAGCTTTCTTAGTCTTTCACTATAGGGAATGACTTTCAGAAGTCTAATCACTCTTGTAGTTCTTGCTTGAGTCCTATCCAATTTTCTAACGTATTTTCAGAATGGAGGAAACCACAGCTGAACACAGTATTTCAGTAACAGTGTCATAAAAGCCTAAAGTAAAAATTGCAATATCTATTCCAGTGTGATATTCTCTGGTTTATCCTAGTAACATATATTTGATATGCATTTTGGTGTAATATGAATGGCTATTTTTTTTTACTTTGGGAATTAGCATGCATTTCTCTCTCATTGTGGTGGTTCTGGATTCCTTTTGTTGATAGGGATTGAACAATATCATGAGGTAAATTCTTGGGAATAATTATGAATGCTGAAGGTTACCCTTGGTTTGTATTTTGTTTCAATGGCATAATTATTTCAGTAGGAATAGACTGTGGTAGAGAGAACTGAATTTAGAGAGCAGGCACCACAAGGTCAGACTGGAGAAGTAATCTTTTGGGGAAAGTGCCTTTCACAGTTAGGATATTGAATGTGCCAGGATAGCTACAAGTGCAATGCTAGCTTACCTACAGAATTCAGAACATCTCTGGAAACAAACATCTGTCCAGTATTGTCTGAAGAGTTCCTTCCAGTCTGATACCTGTCTTGTTCAGACAACTTGCATTAGCATGTCCGGGTATCAATTTCATATCTGGACAAGAGAAACCAGAGCACAGCCAAACTAAGTGAGCTCAGGAGGTCCTTCCTAAGCAGGCACAAAAGGTTCGCTTCCACCCAGACCTGCCTCAAAGTCACCTCTACACACAGACGCACACATACAGAGTCACAATCCTGGTACTGTGGTGCACAGAAGTTAGGGCTCTGCAAGGAAATGGAAGTCACCTTCTAAGACAGCATATTAACTGGAGCCAGAATTTGTACGGAAATAGGAAGAAAATAACTCCTTCTGAATCCCGACTTCCCTTGGTTCAAAAATAGAGTTAAGTGGACTCAGACTACCTGCATGATTTGAGTTCAGATGTCTCTAGTATTTCCAAGTAATGGAAAGAGACATAAGCATTGTCTTCAAGAAAAAGTTGCTTCTTCAGAGTCAGGTAGTTTCTTCACAAGTGTAAACTAAGCTGCAGATTTTGCCTGTGACTTCCTTCAATGTGTGTTCTTAACAGTAAATTTTGTAAGTAGCAGACAAAAATTTCAAGCTCTCAGCCATTTACCACTGCGAATTGCTTTGGGAGAAAGAGATTTTACTTTCTTTTTAATCCCATACAAAAGCTGTCTTCTCAGACTTCTAGGTCAATTCCTTTAACTTTCCAAAAATGCAGTTACGTTCAGTTGACTTTCCTGGCCCAGACAGCAGTCTTTGGTCAGCTCAGGAGAAACTGTGCTTCAGTCCTCACTTCAGAGCCTTAGGATTTTGTCTGTCCTCAAAAATTTGGAGCAATTACTTCAATTCTGTGCTACATTAAAGGAAATGATATCAGAACATCAGGTCTTGCTTCTCTTGTTTGGAAGCAGGTAAGAACAGAAAACCCTTGGATCTGAAATGGTATCACTCACCAGTGCCCTGCCTGGCAGCAGGCTGCTGGGAGGAGATCAGGTGTGCTCTTACAGGCAGACTGAAGAGAGACTTGACTCTCTATCTCTGTCACTTTCTTCCCTCATCTCACATTACCCAAATGACAATTTTTTCAATTTACTGTTCCCGTATTTGCCCTGATTTCTTCCCCAAAACTATTTACTAGGGTTGTGTTACTTGGAACACTAGCCAGCATTTAAGAATGCTTTGGCCTCTTTGCACACACTGTTGGTTATGAGTTATCCAAGGATAAATTGGATATTTATCCAAGGATAAATTGGATAACTGCATTCATTTGCACTACTTCTCTACAGAACTTTTAAAATACTCTTTTTTTTAAAAGAGAAACCTAAATATTAATACATAATATTTGAGAGAAAAGTAAGTCAGGTTACAGATTATTTCTGCTATTAGTGGAGTTCTTTGTGTATATATAAATGTATTTTAGTAAGTTACAATAGAGTAACAAGAAAGTTGAAATCATCTGAACCCATCTGTAGCATATTTTATGTTTCCAACAATTTCATTTTAATGCCTCTGTTTAGTTTCATACTGATCATTTATACTGACAAAAAGAAAAGAAAACAAGGAACCTGTCATCAATCATTCATTTAATCAAGTAGCAAAAGTAGATAAATAAACATACTGAGTTAATTATTCTTCTGTATGTAATGATTGACAATAATGTTAATTTATTCCCTTTTTTAACCTTTGACTGTCAGTAGAGTTGGGATTAATAGGCACTGACAAAATGAGAAGATATAAATTTCTGATAGCCACTGAATGTTGCTAGCATTGGAGTGTTTTCCCCTGAAACTTCTCCCTGAAGATGTATCAGATCTATGTCATGTGTTATTTTTCACACTTCTTTGTGCCATGTTTCATGCCATTTTGGTGATTGCTATTAGTTTACAGACATATGGCCAGGAATATTTTATGAATGAAGAGGTTTCTGGAATATACAATATTACTTCTTCACATTTCTATGAGAATTGTAATTTGAATGTCTCAAAATCTTTGCACATGTTTTTGCAGAGTGTATTCAAAAGCTAGCGAAAAAGTCAGTGTTACAGCTACTAACTTATGTTATCTGCTCCATCCGTCAGACAGCATTTCTTCCATAGTGAATCCTCTATTCCCCCTTTGCAATGCTTTACTTTAATGGGTCCATCTGAAGTGAAGAGGGGATTTTCAGGCCCTTTGACTTACAGGTGCAGAATTCCCACAGCAGTTCTCACTGTTAGGAGTGCAGGAAGGTTAGCTCAACCCCCTCTCAAGGCTTTTTACCACCAAATTGCGTCCCCATGTAAACATGCACCTAAATAGATTCCAGTTAATCACTTACTCCAGCTTCTAAAATATCTTTCTGTAATGATATTCCTGTAGTAATAGTTGTCCTGAACAATATGCGAAGAGGACGTCTTGCAGCATTTTTTGAAATACTGTGTAGCATGTCATTCAAGTAAGTGGAAGACATGGTGTATGACGTGCTTTTCATCTAGCTTGAATGGTACATCAATGCACAAAATACTTCAGTTCTTCTCTTAGAAATAATCTGGTTGTATTCAGGTGTATTTCCTGCAGTATTTCAATAAAAGTGTTGCTACTTATTTCAGAGATTAAAAAGCTTTGCATGCGGATCTGTGTTTTAATAACTAAGCCCAAAACTTCTGAGGCACAAATGCATAAATTTGGATTTCACAGATTTTTGTGTTCGGATTTCTGGATGGTTTGGGGTTTTTTTGGTTTTGTTTTTTATTTTCTTCCCCCCTGAAAGAGTGATCTAGTTGCATATAGCCAAATAATCCCCCAATTGGCTATGTGTTTTCAGAGGTTCAAAAATGGAAATGATTTCATTTACTCAAAAATTATGCGCAGTACACTTCCTTTGTATTTCTTTTTAAGGAATCAAGGGAGACAGAGATGGTAATGACATTTATCCATACACGGGTTTTCATATACTAAGAAAAAAAAAAACCAACCAACCAAACAAAAAAAAACCAACAACAACAAAACCACCCCCCAAAACACTCCAAAACCAGCAGAAAAACTCAAAAATCCTCTTTGTCACTTTGAACAGTTCTGCCGTCATAAAAGAAGAAACGCAAAAAGATTCAGAAAAGATGAAAGTCAGTTGTTGGCGTGGTGTGTAGGCATCAGTCCTTCAAAGGTATACTTCATGCTTTTGTTCGAGATTTCCTGACAGACCTGCATCCCCAGGGACAGATACCCTTGCCATTTTGTGGCCTTCAGAGAGACTGTGGTTCTGCTGGACTCCAGCAGGTCAAGCCGAGGCAGGAGCTGGGCGAGCTGTGGTGGGGTGTGCAGCGTTTGCGTTGAGCTTTGTGTTGTGTCGATGGCACAGCCTTGCTGGTAACCCTGTGTAAGTGGAGCCTTCCTGTAGCAGGAATAAGGTCGAGAGGCCCACAAAGGCAATTTATAGACCTTATTAGTGAGGGTGGGGTGGAGTAGACTGTAACTGTTGATCTGTAAGGAGCAATAGGTAAGAACAGTTAGTAAGGGTTGGAGGAATAACAACTACCGCGATTGCCTGAGTCTTGACTCTGAGGATCTTCTTGTCCCATACTCGGTAGATGACTGTAGGCAACACTTTGTTTTTATTTTTCAGGCTTTGTTTAAGCATTTAAAATTTTACTCTTCGGGAAAACAATGAATTTTCTGACTCAGATCATATTGAATTCTATACATTCACTAAAAAATATTCTAAACTAAGATTTTTTTTTTCAATAAAGAGAGTAGCAAAATATGTTTACAGTTATTTTCTTCTCCTTATTGACTCACTGAGACAAAAATGTAAGACTCTTTAGCTGTGTCACAAAACATAAAATAGAGAACACGACTGCAAAAATCCTTGAAAGCAGTCTGCCTAAATTTTTCCTCTGCAGCAGAATATCTCTTCTGCCCCTTCACTGGGCTGAGCACAGTCTTGCCCTTTGTGTATGACAGCTTTATGTTTATTAGCAGCTGTTTTCTCCTAGCTAAGCTTGACAAAAGGTAGAGAATAAGATTAAAAGGACTATATTATTCTGCTTTCTGGTAGGAAGGAGGGAATTGCAAATATGATTCGTCCCATTGCTTGATGTCCTGTTCCAAGCATTTGCACTGGTGCTCTCCGGTCTCACCGCTGCTGCGGGAAGATGGTTCCCCTTAAGAGCCCAGCTCTGCTGTGGCGGGTTGGCATCCATGGTAGCTGACTTATGTGGTAGCAGAACCTTTCGTGAGAATTTTCTTGTCATCATGATTGTTTTTTTCAACCAGACATGGTCTAGAAATTAAAGCACTTCTTGCTCCCTGAAGAAATTATGCTTATTTTAAGAAGAGAATGTAGATTTTTCATTCTTATTTGAGTATTACATTTCTGGCCTTTAAAAACTCATAATTAACATCATATTTCAAATTATAAATTTCAAAAAATTATAAATTTTGAAAAATGACATTTGTAAAAGAGTAATGTAAGAATTCTAGCCAATTTCTAATCTTGCTTTAAGACAAATTGTTGCGTTTAAATGAATATGTCATACCAAAACGCATTTGTATTGTTACGATTCAGAAAATTAACTGGTCAAGGATGCAGAATATTTTGCAATATCATGTCTAAATGTATCGACACTGAATTGATAGGTAATTCTAGGTTAGATGACTTTGTAGTTAATTGCCAGACTACAAATTCTTGTAAAAATAATGATCAAATTATAATATCAGCAAATGTGAATTTGACTGTTTTTCAGCTCAGTACCTGAGTATTTCTTTAAATAAATAAGGTGTTTTTTTTTTTTTCCCATGTTTGGAACTGATATTGGTATCAATAATAGACTGAAATGTTATTTGATAGAAATTCTTTTATTTCCAATTTAGATTTTCCAGACTTTCCTGTCTTATATAGCATTTACTAAGTATTTGAATTATATTTTTCTTTGTATTTTACTGGGCAGCTTATGTACTCAAAGCATCACCTAAGTACCAATAACAAATTCTTGACTGAATAATGATGTATGTTGAATGATACTTTTTTTGTCTTATAAATGGATGGCAATTTACACAGCTGTGGATGTGGGATGTTTCAATCCCAAACCATGTTGTAAGAAAAATTGAATGACAGTGAGCAAAACAGCAGTAATTATAAAACTAATTACTAAATGCTGATGATGCCCATAGGCTTTGCATAACTAAAATTAGAAAAGGAAATTGCTTTCGGCTTCAGAGAGGCAACATGCTAGTTATTTCACTGTTTCAGTCAAAATGGAACATGGTGTATAAAGTTCAATCAGGAAAAAACCCACATTAGTTTATGCACATAATTTTTATACAGAAATGTTAAAGAATTCATCCTTTTTGTCTTTTAATACAAACATATCTGTAACATAAATCGAAAAAAGTGACATAAAACTACTTGTTGAACATCTTTCTATATAGCTTTACAAGGCCTAATTTACCATTGAATTACTTTAGCTTTGCTGTTTATCAAAAAACCTACATGAATATAAAAAAGGAAGTGTTTCCTATCACCTAGGCCGATATGAAATAAATGTTTGGGATAAAAACCAGGAAACTGGATTTCAAAATTCCCTCAGCTGAGTTCCAGCTCCTCTTATGTGTATCCTGGGCAGTTATGGGGACCGTATTCATTTGTGTTTTCCCAGGGATAGAACTGCTACAATGAATCTTAATGACTCATTTGAATACAGTACATTTTTATATTTTCTGTTCATGCCTATATTATGTATACATTAATGCATACCTATGTTTAATTAAATACGCACACAATACTTAAATGGAGCTTACATATATTAATAGACAAATTTAATGTGCCTTGTATAGGAGTGCAATATATATTTCAGTGTGTTTTTTTTTTTTAATACTGCATTTATACTTTTTCCTGCAGAAAATGAGAATATCTTATGCATTCTTAGCACATTTCTTCAAAAATTTATTTTTAAAAAAAGGATTAAAACACTGATCAGCTCATGAGCTAAAAAAGTATTAGTGATGTGAAGACAAAGGGGTGACAATTCAGAAAGCATACAAGGATTACCGCTTGCAAGACTCAGCTTAACATTTAGAATCTATGCTGTTGATTCATACAAAATTACATGGACATTATGGGATTTATCCTCTGAATTCAGGCTTGGGTCTTTTTTTTTTTTTTTCTTTTTTTTTTTTATTCCCAATTTTTCTTTCACTTTTTTTAGCTGAGCTAGGAAATATTTATATTTGTCCTGTGTGAGTAACTGATAGATAGCACCTTCTCAAAGGTTTGAAAGGAATGCTCATTGCATTCTTGTCCATCAGTATATGTTGAATGAATAAAAAACACCAAGTTTGAATATGTGTTTTTAACTTCCAAGTAGCTTAAATATATCTAGATTTTACAGCTGTTGATAATGGAATCTGAAAAATGAAAAATACAAATTCTGTAATCTGAATTATTTTTAGGATTGTATATTTTATTAAATTTTCTGGGTTTTGGTAAGTACACTGTAAGCCTTAGGAACATCTTTATTTAAACATTCGTAGGGAAGCATATCTTAAGTGTAGTAGAGTCATAAAGTGCATTTCAATATATAAACATTACAGTAAGACTTTTTTTTTATGTGAGTCACTGAGTTATTTTTCATTTGGTATGTCCCAGTAAATTTGTACTAAGGCAGATGATCTGAAATAGAGGTGCCACATATTAACATAGAGAATAAAAAGAGAGTGTTTGTTTGCCATATCTGATTTTGTAGAATCAACCTTTGCAATCCTCACTTTGATAAAGTCCCCCCATTTAAAGGCAAATTTCTGCTCAGTTGTCAGGAGCAGATTGTAACTATTCTTATGCACTGTTTATATGTATAACATAGAGAGTTCTAATCCAGGTGTGTAAAAAAGGCTCAAAATGGTCTTGAAGACATAAAGAACTAAAACTTGTCTCCATTCTTATGGATTTTGGCATTAACAGCAGTAGCATTATTTCTAGGTTTCAGTTCTGATTTCATTAAAATCATTAAGTGATGCTAGTGAATGGGATTGTCTTTAAGATGCAGTCAAAAAAGCAAATAAGAAATCCTTCCAATAAGGAGGACACCATTTTCTCAGAGGTTTCTGTCATGTTACACTTTAGCGATCTCTCTCTATTGTGTGAAAAGAAACAATTTATTTTCAGTACTTGAAGGATACAGAATGTCTGACTGACTGCCGTCATAGCCTGTTGTTTTTAACATAAACATTACAGCTGTGTTTGCTTTGAAATATTTGGCCATTATCCAGTAAATCTGTGCTGGAACACTAAATTATCACCTTATGCCCTCCTCCGTCGTAAGAAAGTGCTCTTGTCAATAAAACATTGCTGCTGTCTTTTCCTACTTTTTATTTCTGCATATTCAAGAACTTTGTTTTGTTTTGTTTATCATCATTTAAAAGCTTCTAACTAGTGAATGTCCTGAACAGGTAACCTAACAGGCATACAGAAATACCGATGAAAGTCCATCCTTAGTAGATTAAAATAAGAAATTTATACTTGGCCCTATTTTTGGTGAATGTTTCCAAGGTCTTTAAGATTTTAAGAATTTAAACTATCTGGCTATTCCACCATTTTCTTGACAGATATGTACAAGAGACTTGTATCTTTGTCATCTTCTTCCTTACTTTTTCACAGCTATCACATTGTATCATGTGAGCTTTCAGGGTGTATCCACATGATAAAAACAAAAGGTGATTAAAATGGATGAAAATAGCAAACCTGACATAATCCCAGTTTTCATAAATGCTAGTAAGTAGGTGAGACTTACAGTACTGACCCTAAGCTATATCCTAAGTTACTTTTTTTCACAACTATTTGAAATTTATCTCTGTAACTCAGAATAGTCAGTGTTGTATGCAGAAGAAATGGGGCTAGTATTTAATAGTCATGTATCTCCCCATTAATGCTGGTATCTGAAATTCAGCATGCCGTACATTGCACAAGGTTGGGTGTTTTTCTTGTGTCTGTATGTGAGGATAGAGGAATTACCGTATGTTCTACCTTTCTTCCAGTGTTCTTGAAGGAGGTTTTTTCCCATATGCTAGCTGTCTTTTTCTGAAGTTGAAGGGTTTTCCTAGTCAATTTTTCAAAAACCTTTCTAGTTCTCTATGCCGTTTTTTCATTCTTTGAAATACTTTCCAGTATCATAAATAACATATCTCCTCAATTAAGAAAAAGATTTAAACATGTGCTTAACTTTGGGCATGTAAGCAGTTCCATTGATTTAAACAAGATAATTCATTTGCTTTGAGTTAGCAATCTATTTAAGAGTCTTGCTGAACTTGAGTCATAACAAAAAGAGTGGATCTAACATTAGGACAAGAATTACCTTCCCCAGCTTATTATCTTTTCAGTCTTTCTTTGTGTTTGTAATCCTTTATCAATTTCTCAGTCTGTATGACAGGCTTATATCTTAGACTATTTGTATTCTATTTTTCAAATCTCTTTTTGTGAAATGCTAGATCTGTTGGTTTTCTGAAGTCTGTTCTGCATTACATTTATTGCATTCTCTACACGGTGTTTTTAAGAACTTACAAGATTGATTTTAACCACATGCATTTAGATTGCAGAATTTGGTTTGAAATCATTGCAAAGACAACCAAAGCCCTTGTGAGTTAAATCTCCGAGATGTTATCATTGTACGATAAATTTAGCTGATTTCTGCCTGTTCTACGTTATTGGCACAAGGGAGTACATCAAAGATGTTTAGCACAAATAAACTATGTAGTTATCTCAGAAAAGAAGCCTCTGTTTCTACCCAACAAGATCGGGTCCACTTTCTCTATGATCAGAGTATTACAAAGCTAGCAAAGAATAATTTATATCAGAGGTTCTGTGATGGAATGAAATGGAGCTCTTTTGAAGTATGATCTCTGAAAGCACAGCATGAAGCTCAAATAAAGTGAAGGACATTCGCTATTACAAGTAATGTCCTTAATAATCTTGTTAGTCTAGTCTCCCTCTGTACGAGACAAATGGAACATTATTGGCTTATGGGCTGTAGTAAATAATTTAGTTTCCAATATTCAGGCTGCTTTGACAGTAAATTAAAATGACATGAAAGGGGCTTGTTGAATAAAGAAAGTATCCAATCAAATTTAATTGGCATGACTAAGGCAGTAGAAATATGTTTTATAATTAAACCATGTTGTCTTGGAGCTTTATAAGCATGTATGAATCAAAATGTCAAAAATTATTCTTTGATACTGTGCATTTAAAACTTTGCATGGTGAATAGTTTTCTTAAACAAGGTTCTAGACATGCATATTGATTCAACATGAAAATAGTTTTAAAGTTTTAAATAAGTCTGGTTTTAGCATTTATCTACTGATCCAAGGATTTTCTGTAAAAGATTAAAGTAATTTTGCAGTCCTCTCATACTTAAAAATCTGGATTTTATACCAGTTTTGTATGATCCAGCCTTTTACTGGGGCATAAACTCTGCATTTTTTCACCTGTTGTTATAATGCTGGATGGCTGAAATTAGTGCTAATAGGTGAAAGAGTAAAAGAAGGAAACCATTAGGAAGAAGCAAAAAAGGGAAGATAAAAGAGGTGGCAAACTAACAAATAGTTTTCTTTTACTACAGCATTTCTTTAAATGTTTCTTATTTCAGTCAAGCAATTTTAGAGTTCACATATATTAACCAAATATGCCCAAATATCCATTGCTGAGGTCTTATTTACTTGTCTTTCTGCCAGTGTAGCTTCAGAAAATGTATATTGAGTGTGTATTTTCCTTAATTGCATAAAGAGAAAATATCTCCATGGTTCCAAGAAGGACAGTACCTTTAGAAATTTGCACACTTCCAATCATTCTTTTGTTCTTACATATCAAACCCGCTAGTATATAATACTCAGTTATTTGCAAATCCCAATGATACTTTTCTCTGAAAAGAGAACATACAGTGTGTCTGGCCATCTAAAAAAAAAAAAAAAAAAGAAAGAGATTTTCGTAGAAAAGTTTGCCTATGAAAAAATCTAAATTAACCTTGTCTTTTGGAACTTATGGACAGATTACTTCTCTCCTATGTTAAGAATGTTAAGTTCCTACAGTCTACTGATGTACTTGCATAAATGGATGCTATGATTCTAAAATTGACTAAACTCTAAAACACAAGAGGAAAATACATAGATACAGACATGGAAATGAATAACAGAATTCAACTTTTGTTTATCACCGTGGCCGTGTGGGTACCTTGGACTCTTAAGTGTGACATCCTGCAGTGCCAGATGCTCTGGTTTCCAAGATAAATGTTCAAGCTCGTAAAACCTATGTTACATATACTATGAAAAAAAGTTGAAAATCTCGCCAGCCTCAGCTAGCCTCATCTTTTGCAGAAAAAAAGGTTTTTCTTTGTCTTTGATAGGTATAGTAACTGGATGTCCAATTGCTTCTCCTATATCCCATTCCATTCATAGATAAGTGGGTGAAAACTTCCAGCTTTTAGGTGAATGAACTCAAGGTGAAAGGAAGTAAATAAAGGCTCTAGCTGGTCTTGTTCAACAGTTGGAAGCCTCATTCTCCTGAAAGGAGAATTGAATGGGGGGAAGTCTGCCTTAAATTTCTACTCATGACAAATCTGCGCTTGTCTTCTCAGCATTTGTTCCTTCATACTTTCATTCGCTCGCATTAGAGTCTTGTAGAAATGTTTCAAGAGTTAAGTGCAAAACCTTAAATGCCTTTCAACTTCCTCACCTTAGACTACTTTCTGACTCATCAGCCTGCTGATTAAGCAGAATTTTACCAGCAGTGACAGTTTAGTCATTGATGTTTTATATCATGTCAATGAGATTGTAGTTGAATCTTAGTAAAACTCCAGCTGGGGAGCTCGCATTCCTCTAGCTATGTCATATTTACATCAGCATAAATAGGGAATACATTCACTGAAAATTATTATTGAATTGAACTGCCGTGAGAGGTTCATGGGCCTTGACTCTGTTAGCTAGTACGGTTATTCTAGATCTCATATCTATGCCAAGTCTTCCAATAGCCAAAATTCTTCTCGGTTTATCTTCAGCTCAAAGCAGCCCAAAGAATTGCCTCTCAAGAATGGATTCCCATTGTAAATGATCAGCCAGCAAGTAACACCCAGGCACAGTGAAACTGATGGCAAAACTCAATGGCAAAATAGTGCCAGCCCTTCCATTGCAAAGAAAATAGGAAATTATTTTCAACAGGTCAGGATTCCACTGCAGAATTTTTTTTTTTTTTTTTTTTTATGCTGATATATCAAGGTTGCTCAGCAAGCCAAACTCTGACGCATTTTTCTGGAATACTTTTTTGTGTGGTGGCTGGTTCTTACAAGAATAAGGTTTCTTAATGATTCTTGAAAGTGAAGGACATATTTTTGTATTATGTTGCATCTGCCTTGTGTCAGCATAAATTCCACTGATTTTGCTTTAACTGGCCTTGAAGAAAATATAGTGGAAAATAGTGAAGACTTCCGTTTCATGATTGCTGATTACATTTTTTTGTTCTATTTACATGATTCCTTTTTTCTATAGTTTTTCTAATTTACTGTTTCAGATTGAGAGTTGCTCATTTTTTTTCTTTATTCTCCCATGTTTACTAGACCTAGGCACTCTCTTCTTGTGTCTACCAGAATTCTAATAAATTTTTTTTTTCTATGTATCTTTTTGTCAAGGAAATTCATTGGTAGAATGAGGGTCAGTACAGATAGACTCAAGATTTAGACCACATTAATTTTACAGTGTTTATAAGTTGCACAACTCACAAGATAAAGGAAAAAAAAAAAAAAAGAGAGAGAAAAAAGGCAAATTCTGTTTTGGTTGTTCATCGCCTTTCTTCAAGTGTATTGTTTTGATATGTCCCAAACTGTTTCTTCTTCTTTGACACTGAAGAAGTGTACTTTTATTTGATTAGAATGCAAACAGGCTGTTTCTAAAAAGAAATAATGCATACTTGAAAGATCTTGTGAAAAACAGTGATGTGTTTAAATTTACTTTTTGACATATTAGTGAAATCTAGTGTAGGGAAGTCAGAGGCTTCCTTGCTGTATGTGGCGGTGTGTTGGATTTTTTTTAATTTCTATTTATTGCATGGTCCATTTGTGCTGAAGTGGAGATTGTAATGAATTCCCAAATAAATTAGAACTTGGAGAAAAATAGATCTCTCTCCATGTGTACAGTCCCTTCCTGAATTAGTATTTCAGGGCCAACTTTACCAATTTAAAACAAAACCAAAAAAGAGAATGCAAAATTGTATTTTTACATTGTGATTTAGTTAACTAGACAACCTCTGTAATGTCAAGAGTGTCATTTTTTTGTTATGAAGTCTAGATTATGTTCAGTCAATACAGAATAAGGCTTGGGAGCTATATTATGTGAAAAAATGACCATATGTGATAGATTTTTACAGAATAAAATTCACAGTGATACAATTGCTTACCTTTTCACAGTGACACTTATTAGAACTTATGAGAATCATAAGAGGTAATCTCCTCCTAGAGGCAATATAACTTTGTATTTGTTTGTTAGAGCACTCTGTATTATTGGGGAGATAAGTAGTCCATCTTGTTTAGCTAAGACAATGCTATACTGTGTGCCACAGTACCATACTCACATTCTTATAAACATCTTACTTATAGATATTTTATGATTTTATGGCTTCACGAACAAAATGTTAGATCTTTTTAAAACTTTAACAAATTTTTTTTACTATTTTGACAGGGGTGTTTTCCTCTTTATTCTTTACTAACCTCATGCAGAATATGTGTATTTTTCATCACTGAAATTCATCATCCACTATTTCATATAGGTGAAATATGAGAGTAAAAATAGTAGAATTTTTAAGGCTTTTGTGTAGACTCAGGAGAGTCTTTCCTGCAATATCTAACTGAAAAGGTAATGAACTGTAAAATATGTTGAAATGATTGGGGATTAAAAATCTCTGGTGTGTAGTGACAGTACAATTATATTCCACTGTAAAGGTTTCTTATATTAAGTGTAATAAATAAAACTTATTTTTTTTTCACTGTGATTGGTTGTCACCACTGTAATGATAGCTTTGACCTTCTTCCTCTTCAAATGTCGTTAGCCTGTGACCAACTAGTCAGGATGCTACAGAATGAATTGGGATGGCTGTACATGAAGCCAGCTATTGAAGCAAGAAAAAAAAAAAAAAGAAATATTTAAGCACAAAAGTCTATGTTGTAACTTTTGAGTATTTTTGCATTGCTGCCCCTGCACAACTACTTTACTCACATTTTCTGTCTTGCAGCATGGTAATTTATCTTCAGATATCTTTACCTCTAGCCACTATAGCTATCCATTTAGCTCTAACACATCTAGTTAGCATTTTTAACATTCAGATTTATATATGCTTATAGCATGTTGCTCTTTCTATTCAAACAAAAGCAGCCCTGTTCATCAGTTTGTGGGGACCAACTAGAGGAGTGCAAAATAATTTGCAATTTCTTTTGAAAGGTGGAATAGTCAGGTGGAGGAACATACAATTCCTTTATTAATAAGTTTGGGTCGTGCATTACCAGGTGCAGAACATAAGCCTCTGTAAGCCTCTTTAACATTACTAAAGCTAGTCCAAAGTGTGTATACTGTAGAAATATTGAAGTACTAGTGACTAGCCATAGTTCTTCATCAAAATTACGTGTCTTTTGTTATCCTTTCCCCCTGCCCTTTTTCTCGGGCACTCTATGTCTGGCTGGGACATCAGGCAAGCAGCTGTCTTGGTAGCTGACCTGTTCGGCTCTCCATTGTGCTGCTCCTGTATGCAATAACTGACTTTCTACTCTTCCTGGAGACTTGAAAGCATCATTCCTACAAAGAGTTTAGCTTCTCTTGGCTCAGGGAGCAAGGAGTACAGCTCATTTCAGTGTTGCAGCTCTGGGATCTGTACCACAACTTCCCTTATCGACTGTCATTTTTAGAGGTAGTTATTTGCCTTAAAGGAAACCCTACCAGGCAGCAACGCACATAAAAATAGGTGCATTTGTACTACTATTTGACAGACTTTGTAAATATTATTGCTTTAACTATCCTGTGCAATTACACAGCAGTGTGTCCTTCAGCATTAATGATCTTGTGAACAACTGTATTAATATCTAAAGCCATCTAAATAATGATATTTCTACTCACTTAATGGGCATTCCTCATATGACCGGTTACAAGAAATGAGAGCTCACTTGCTCTAAATTTATCTGAACCTTGAGATGGGAGAACTGAAAACTCCTTCACTTTATGAGAACTTTTGATTAGGGTTTGGGTAGGTGGATAATGAAAGAGTGAAACATTGAAATGTGCCTAAATAACATGCTGTTACAAGCCTTATGATAGATTTGTGTTTGACTTAACAGCTTTTGGAACCTAATAAAAAGAACTTAATTGACAATTTCTTGAAATTGCTAAGAAAACCTAGTGATGTTGGTAGGGTATAATAAGGAGTTTTCTCATCACTGTCTTCAAGATTGAGCCTATACAAAAAAAAAGGATTTATCTCTGTGGTAACTCTAAGTAATTGATATACAGACAAGGTTTGGTTCCAATTTGCCAGCAATAAAGTTGTAATAGGGTTTTCTCTGCAATTTTAGCCTTAATGTGCTCATTCCAAAGAGCGGTATTTTTCCAAGCGAACAAATAACATCAGTAAAGCTTACGATCAGTAATAGCCCCACACTGATGTTCACATTAAACTTGTTAAATCAATTCACTAGACACTTTCTAAAGTGGACTGTCTGTTTACTTTGACTTGCACCCTGTGAGGATTATCCATCAGTTACATTTATTTGAATGATCTTTACATTTGAAATTTGTAATTATTCATGCATGATTGTGGTTACAAATCTGTCCTCTCATGTTTTGCAGCTTTATTTTTGTGACTTCTGATTTTTCCACCTTAGTTGTATGAAGGATATGGGTATTTAGTGACACACAGTAGAATGCATTGTATGTTTAGCCTTATCCAAATCTTAAATGAGCACTTTGCTGCATAATTATGGTGGCTTCTCTTGGTAGTTATATATTTCATATTGCTGTTTACTGAAGGTACCAATTCACAATGTGCAGTATTTTTCTTCTAGGATAAAAAAATTAACATATAAATAATGTAGGATTACAGTATTTTGAAATAATTAGCAAAACATGGTAAGTACTAAATTATTTATTAAAGATGTAATTTAGTCAGATTTGCTGCATAAGATATTAGAGTGCAAAAAGCCATACTGTACTCTGCAAGGAATCATTTTGTAGATCGTTAATCTACCAACTAAGCTTCATTTTTCACTCAGAACAAACCTGGTATGCTACTCCACACTGCCTTTTGTCAGTAAACACAAAGAGAAATCTGAAGTAATCAATCTTTCTTATCAGTAGCATTCAGTATGTTTGCCTTTCTTTTATTTTATTCTTTGGCTCTATAAAACTAGACTAATATAAAACAAAATGTAAGAGTTTAAAAGTTTGAAGTTGTTTATCTGGTAACTAAGTACACATTTTAAAAGGTAGCACAAAAACAAAGTAATGGCATTACCTACTACATGTATTAGGGAAACTGAAAATGTTTTGGAGGGAACTGAGGTCCTGGAAAAAGAATGGGCTGTGGGTAATGGGAAATTCCTGGGTAAGGAAGCTCTTATCGCATGTTTGTAGCTAAAATCTCCATGGATTGTTATGATTATCTACCATTTTTTCACACTCCCAAGGCTGAATCCGCATATGTAGGACACTGAAGAAAAACCTGCTGCCTATGGAATGTTACACCTGTCCCTTACATGCATTGCTTCCCTTCCTGGTGAAAATAATTCTTTACTTTCCCCTTAAGTATAAATAAGTTTATATAATGGACATGTGATATGTTTTTTGAAATGGTAGCCAGCTTGATTATAAAAATATTCAGACAAGATGCATGGCAGAATACTTTTTTTTTTTTTAGAACTTTATTCCTCACATGTCCTTATTTTAGCTATCTGTCTATCTAATCTACCTCAATTTATCTATTTTTACATATTTTCAAGGAGGTAATTTGGCATAACTGGAAGTGGTGATATGGAGGGAAATGTCTCTTCTCCAGAATATACCAAAAGTGTGTAAATACATAATACTGCACTATCATGAAGAAACAGGAAGAATGAGAAATATCTTTTGCTGTACATATAAATAGTTCATTTGTTATCATTTCTCATTGGAAGAATCCCATCCCTTAAGCAACCTCTCTTTTTTCTTTTTCTTTCTTTTTTTTTTTTTTTTTTTGCCCTTCTATATGGGAAAAAACCAAATACCTCCTGCCTCTTCCAGTCCCCACTCCCCCCCACCCCAGAAATAATCTGATATTCCCATATTCTGCATAATGGAAACTCCAGAAATACGGTCTCCAGAAAATCAGTGCAAACCATGTATAATACAAAATCTTCTTAACACTTACTTTGATATCTTAAGTAGAAGTTAAAAGACGTATAGTCTTTGCCAGTTTAGACTTACTGAATGTTGTTGTTTCAAGTGCAGATTTGCATTTTTTAAATACAGAAGGTGGGGAAAAGTAAGGCGGTATCTTGTCCTTGTTTCCTCTGCCCCTTTCTACTGCACAGCTGCAACTGAAGTAAATTGCAGGTGATAGAAAACATGTTGAAGTTGTAAGAAGCTTAGTGATAGAAGACTTGTATGTGATTCACAGTTTAATTAGGGTAGAATAATAACATAATTTACATAGATTCTGTCCTGTTAGGTAACAATTGATTGACATTTACATTATGTTGATGCATCTTAAAAGCCAGTTAAATGTTGGAACATTTTGACATCCTTGAACTCTCTCTTCCGTTTTTGTGGTTTATTTCATGTGATGTTCAGTTTGGTAAATGAAGTCTAGAAGAACTGTCTCTAGGATCTCTGTCTTAACTAATACCTCCACCCTATCTTGGACATGGGAATCCAGAATGGTCAGGGATGGAAGCAGGGATGGCTTCATCTCTCAGAGAGGACTGTAGGTGAGTCCATGGCACTGGATGGCAAGAAAAAGGTGGGAGAGACTCATCCTTCCCCAGTCTGTGCCTGGAAGCATCTGGGATTGTGGAACAAATTAGTGTTCCACCAATAACTCCATGAACAGTGCAAATGGCATTCCTGTTAATATTTTATGCAACTAATAATCTTTCTAATCTGTGTGCTACTGTGTATAACTCCAGTCTTCACAGTTTATGGTTGTTCTTCATCCTCTTAAATCATAGGTAGTGGAGCTATATATTTTGAATGGATTGGTAGTAGAATGGTTGAAGAGGAGACAATCACAAACAGCATTTACTGATAGGCAACTTTATGTTGCATGAAAAAGAGAGGAATATCAGTATTGTAAGCACTCTGGCAAAGTAAATTGCCCTTAATCTGGAAAATGCTCCTCATACACTAGAAGAGATGTTGTAGTGCTTACTGACTTTCCTGATTTATCTCCTTGTTCAGTTACATATTCAGCAGGTATTTATGGCTAGATCTCTGTTCAGAATTGAAATCCATCTGACTCTTGCCAGTATGTATTGTACTCACATGCTATCAAGCAAAACTTCCAAGTGGGTTTCAGGTAATAATTTTAGGAAATCTTTCAGGAATTAAATGAAAAGGAAGTATCTTTCTGAGTGTATGTTCTCTTGCTTGCTTTTCTATACTAGAAATTGGGTAGATCTCCCCATGTTAATCCAAATCACTAAAATGTTTTTCCCTACAAATTGAGTATTTTAGCTAAGTCCGTTGAAAGATGTCAGACATCAAAGCAGATATGCTACTCTAAATAATAATTATTAATTTTTATCTGTCTGTAAAGAGAGAGCAGCTTTGTTGTGTAATATCTGATCAAAAATTCATGGGCAGTTTATGTTGTGTTACCAGCAGGTATTTTTTTATTTTATTTTATCTTTCAATGGAGAGTTCTCTGCCCAGTCAAAAGTTCTTCCTGAGCAGAAGTGGTCAATGAGCTGGCAGTATTGAAGCACACCAATACCATTAGCCAACGGCCTATGAGGGAATGATGTAGTGATTGTCACAGCCAACAGCCCTTGACTCCCCTCCCTGGTACGCTTCAATGGAGTGGAAACAACTTCCTGCATGAATTTGGAACATGGCTCAAACTGACGTATCGTGAGTCTTTTGTGAGATGCCTTAATTGCTTTATCACCTTGTCCACTCTGTTCAGTAAGGAATAAATCATTTAAAAGGCTTCTCCAACAATTCTAATAACTCTAGTCTTGGTTTTAGATAGAGTACAAAGAGTTTCCATGTTTTTGTTTATTGGTAGTTTTTCCTCATTTCTGATTTTGTTCAGCTCTTTTGTAAGGATGGGGAAGAAGATAGGCTTAATCAAATACTTTTCCAACTGATTGAATGTATCTACCTAATTGACAAGTATGGAAGCAGAAGTATCGCTTGCACAAAATGATTCAAGATTGAAAAATCATTATTTTTAAGAAACAACCCCTTTGATTTCCTAATAAAAGCAGGCCATGTGAATAATTACTTCCCACTAATTTCTGATAAACCTCTTGCTGCAAAAATTGCCCCAATTGCTTTTTAAAAAGTTTATCAAAGGAGCAAAAAGTTTTGATGAGATTTATTAACTTTGAAGTAAAAGGTATTGTAAGTGAGGCTTTGCATCATTGTTGATTAGACAGTTAATATTTACCCGAGGCCAGCCTGACTTATGCAGTGACCTGCTCAGAAGAATCCCTGGTTTGTTTTGTTAGGGTATTGTTTGTTTTTTATTTTGAATGGAAAGTTATATTCAGAACCTTTTAAAAAAAACAAAAAACAAAAAACAAAAAACAACATTATTTACCTAGTAATTATGGTCATCTTGTTGGCTGATACTTAAGATTTGGTGTGAAAAGAAAGTGTAACGTTTGGTAAGAACAGCAGTTAATTAAAAGAAAGCATTTGCTCTTCTCAAGTTTACATTTCGTTTAAGAGACCGAAGGCTAATGACAAAGGTTCTTATGAATAATATTGTTACCATGTGCTTGGTTTATTTACTGCTAATAAAATATAAATGCTAACAATTCTTTATTTACCCCATGAAGAAGTGCAGAACTTTACTACAGTCGTAACTGAACCCTTATATATAAACATCGGTTTGATTATTTCCAGTTCATTCTCTGACATTTCAGATCTTGGAAGTATGGCCTCATGTAACTGTTCTTCCACAAGTGTCTGTACTGCAAACTTCTGGAAATTGTATATTTGAAGATTATTATCAGAGGCCTAATTGCTGCCTGTAACCCTTGATTGGCTAAGAAACTGAGTAATTTTGCCCCTTGGTCACAATTAAAGGAAAAATATATCTAAAGACAAATGAATAACAGCAGCTGAATCATCCCTTCTGTCTTGCGTGTGTTCTTTCTTCATTAATCTGATCCTCTTTTTCTTTTCTTAAATCAAATTCTGTAAGGGCTTGTGCTGCCAGTTTCTAAGGACGCTGGTTCAGTGGCCATGTTGTATACTAATGATTTCTTCAAAGAGAGCAAGGAGAGCTCAGCCGTCGCAGACCTGTGATGATATCCACAAGTCATTGATAATATGATGTTGATTGTACCCCTGCTAAAGCAGCCATATATCAGTGCAAGAAGGCACTGGCACATCACATTTTATGATATACGTGGGTTTGGAGGCCCATGACACTAATAGAGATGCGCTGTCATGGTGTGAGGAGGTCATTGGCGAGCACTGAGATGTTCTGATGGAGAAATTTGATCATGAGGGATTAAAGACCCAAAGAGAGGAAACTTCTGCATAATATTGTAGCACCTTGTGTGATAGGATGCTGTTAAGAGAGCAAAGTGGGGTCGAAGTATACTAGGTTGGATCTGGGACAGGAAGATCATAAACTGCTTGTAAAACAACAGGAAGGGACATGATGAGCATGGGAAGCCTGCAGAGGGAGAGCTGAGTAAGGACAGTAATAAGACAGGCAGAGACAGGGTCAGTGTGGCAAGTGGAGGGTTTGGAAAAGGAAAGTAGAAAAATATGTCAAAGAAGTGTTAGCAATAAGGAGGGACTGATGGAGAGTTGCAAAAGACTGGGGAGGGAGGGAGGTCACATTGGTTTGGATCAGTCTTCAGATGTAAGTCGATATTTACTTGTAAAGTGTAAAAGTTAGTTGGGAAAACAGGCCAAGCAAATATTGATTTAAACCAAGAGCTGGTATGAGCTCTTAATATTGTTGTTCCCTTTGTTCACTATGGCATTAGAAGCTGAACTCTTCTTTATTTGCTTACAGGTAGGTATGGTGCAGGTAACTTTGATATAGGCTTTTAGGTTTGCTACCAGTGATCGGAAGCTTGACCTGTGAAAACTGTCCTTTCTGGGTGTCAAAAGTAATACAGTTTTAAAAAGGAGTACAGGGCCTCTCCTAAGTGACCTGCCAATCATGCTAAACTGAAATGTTATTTGCAGTGGTTTTGGAATGTAGTTTAATAATTCCCAGAGGACAGAATACAGACCGTGAAATACATTTCACTTTGGACCTGAGGACAGATCTGCGGTGTGGTTCTGAAGGTGAAAGCTGGTGTTTATATCCAGTAAGACTCATGGCCTAAAGCAATTCTTGAACTTGCTGGAAAATGTTACTAAGGAGGTGTATACTGCTTTGAATGCTTCTTTTTTCTTTTTCTTTCCGATGTAGATTGTTGTACAGCTGTTAAAGAATGTTAAAGTGCATGGTAGAAATAGTTCCATTTCAGAAGTATTTAAAGAATGACAGAATAGATAAGCACCTGACAACAAACTTACAGTGAGGAATATTTAGTATTTCACTATTCCAGTTTTCTCACCAGACAGGTAGTTATTATGTATGTGCTATACAAAAACACAACGGATTAGTTTTTAAATTTCTCTTTTTGCTTAACATGCTGATTCTTTGGCAGAGAGGTGCCTGACTGTAAGAAGAAGTTTTAATTCTTAAATTTGGTAGTGATTCATAATGACATTTCAGAATGTCTGACACTAAAAATAATTACTAAGTTTACTGTAGGCTCCAAATTAATAGCAATATGTTGCTAGAGAAGATTCTGTTGATATACTCTCCCTACTTGCTTCCAACTTTCTTTTAGGTTGAGACAACTCAAAGATAAGAATTAGAGATATTTCACTTGTCAAGTAGTTCCTTGGCTTTCATTTAAAAAAGTAACTTTTACACACATGAAATTTCTCTGCTTCACTTCCAGATCAGTAACATGTATGGTATTTCTTTACATGTCTGAACTTGAGTTCATTAGAAGTAAAAGATATAACCAAGAGATAATTATTTGCATTCATTTTCTTATTTTCTTCAGTTTCATTACACGTGCAGATGCGTTGAAGTGCGGTACATGATAAAGCTGATTGATGGAGTTGCATGCTATTAGCTGAAAGGTCATATTTTCACCTGCTTCCTTTGGAATTTGCTGGATACACAACTTAAGTGATTTCAGTCGAAAGCCAAGGTTGTATATTTAATGCACATTATTAATACATGTTATTTAATAATGCAAATTATTAATATACATATATGTGATATAATTAATTGAAATAAAAGCTTTTTTTATCACGTTGCTTCAAAATTTGGTAGAAAAACAAGATTGTACAAGTAAATTCTAGTGAGTCCTAGTCCACTTGCGGCTCTCATGCAGTTTGACTGCAGGCTTTGTCCTGAAGCTACCTGAAACCCCTGGAAGCCAGCCATCAGAGATAGTGTACATTGGGTCAGTTGGGTACTTTCCTGAATACCCACCCTGCAACGACATGGAGAAGTCACTGACTTTTAGGTGTTCCTACGTATTGTCCTTCTCTCATCATACTGAGGTGGCTTTTAGACATATGAAAATTAGGAAATAGAGCAGAAAATTTCAGGGAACTGAGCTGCTGTGGTCTCATGTAGTTGTTAATGAAAAATTCTCATAGATTTGTTGCTAATAATCTATATTACTTTCTTTTTTATGTTACAGAATATACAGTTAAATATTAACTTCAAGGAATTTAACTGATGTTTCACGTTAGAAATGGTGCTTTCTCTGTCACTTTATTTCCCCCTGTATAAACAGAGTAAACAGCTCGTAATCCAGAATTGCCATAGGCTCTCCCCAAATAGCCAGAGTATCTCATCCAGTTCTTTTATAAGTACTAAATATTAAATATTTTGAAGATTACTTATAAGACAAAAATGATAACTGTATTTCATAACAATTATTTCTTTCAAGATTTGTATCAGTCTATCTCTAATTAATTATGTACACATATTGTGGCATTAGAAAGGAGCACTTTGCTGAAATTTATACTAGGTATCTTCACCAATGGCATATGTAATATCCTTTCTAATTTCATATATAAGACGGTAAATATTCTAGGGGATGGCCACTTGGCCTTCATCATACTTTGAACTTGCAATGTCACAAGTATACTTGTAAAATGATTGCAGAAGTGCAGTTGGCAGCTTGGACAGTGTACTCACTTGCACATCTAAATAAAATAAAGTTGTGCAGTAATATAGTAGTGTAGATGTCATCTGGATGCTTCATTTCTCCTCTTTGCAGAGCAAGGTCCTCATAAATGTAAATAAGACAAGGTTTGCAAGTAATATCCTTCATTAGACTAGCTGATATGGTGAAAAAAATAGATGGGCATACCAGCCCTTCTTTGGGTCTGTAAATGCTAAACAAAGGCAATTGCCTCTCTCTATATTTTTATCAAAATAAAAGGAAATTAATAGCTACGACATAAGGACCTTATATTCTGACCTTGAAGGTTTCTGAAAAACAAGCTGTGCACTTTAACTTAGTTAAACGTCATTAGTTTATGGCCTGCAATATTCAACAGTTTAAAGTTGCTAATTAGACTAATCATTACGAAAATGTATGTGAGAGAATGAACCGCTTTTATTAGCTTTTTATAATGTGGCAGCAGGTCAAAGCAGAGATTATCTACCATACTTCTAAAGTTCAATATGGTCATTTAATTAATTGTGTGGAATGGTGGCTAAAGTGTTAGACCTATGCAATCAAAGAACTTTTTGTCTCCTGCACCAACTTTTGGCCTTTGTAAAATCTCAGCTACTTATACCCATTAGATATAGTCTAAAAGTAACGTGCGTAGTCTGACATGAATGCCAGCCATTGCATATTTTTGCTGAAGAGCAGCACTGGGATCAGCTGATTTTTCAGTAGACCAGGAAATGAGTTCTGTTTTGGTAATAGCCACTAGGGAAGGTCAGAAGCGAGGTCACTGATAAGACCACGGGTGTTATTTTTTCACTGATTGGTTGAAGCACACCTGCAAAATGGATATTCTGAGAACTGCCACTTTTCAGCAATGCTATAGTTGCTTACTGCTTTTGAACAAAAATATTTATTCAAAATTGCTTGATTAAAAAAATAATCCATTGTTGTTCATTCTGCCATCTGTTTTTGCACTTACAAGAGTACCATTAGCATAATTAAATTAGCACTTTTTTCTCTCAGTCTTTCTTACATTGCCACGTACTCCAACTTATTTATACAATTTCAAGTGAGGATACATTTTATAGTTAAATCACGGAATTGAATTGATGATGTTTCTTGTTAAAATTCTATCTTAAAGCATTGTCTCCAACTTCTAAATCACTTTGGGGATATAATAGTGTTTAATTTAAAATCATACAAACCTATTCTTTAACAAGCTTTAAAATATTGATGATGATTTTGGGGAGAAGACATCTAACTAGAGCAGTAAGCAAAAAATTTTGGACTAGTACGCGTTGACTTCAGGTGCCCATCAATTTTTAAATTTTGCCTAGTATATTTATGCAATGGCAGTGCTCTGTTCTGTAGGTCTTGTCCCTATGTAGTTTAAATAATAATTAAAAAAAAAAAAATCTTGAACAGCAGCAAGGATGGCTAATAAAGGCTAGTAGAAGGGACATTTTCAACATTACTTGGACACAATATGATTCTCCACTTGATTTTTTTACACATTTCAGATCCAGAAATTGCAACAGTCACCTCTCCCACTACAGAATGCCTCTCAAAGGAAACAGTAATTATAGAACCGCGTATATGTGATTTTCAGCAAGAAGTGAAGAAAACAATGCATTTAATTAATCAAATCCTAATTTTTCAGGAATCCTTAGATGTCCAGCGTCTATATGTCCAATGACTCTAACTCACAAAGACAAGGAGTGTGTGACATAGGTGATATGAAATAACAAGGAGCTGTTTGCCTGTTTTAAAGCTCATGAAGGCTTCTTAAGCATATAATGTTTTGCATCTGTGATCTGTGCATACAGACCACCCCGTTTATAATTAGATATTTAACTTTTGTACCACGGAATTTCATTGGAAGCAGGCTGTCAAATTTCACATAGGTCTGTGTGGTCTTTCAGACAAATGATTTAATAAATTAATTCAGATAATTAAAATAATTTATTTCTGCCTTTGCTGCTGCTTCAGATTCCATTCTGCTCCATTTTCAGGTCATGCTCTCTTTTTTCATTCTCCTCAGCTTCCTGTTCAACACCTTCATCTGAGAGCATGTCTATACTGAACAAAGCAGTGGTGTCTGGATTCACATGCTGAGTCCGTATAAGTACTAGAAATGAATCTGGCCACAGTAGTATGGAGCTCTGAGACCTGGTAATGAGACCACATGTATTCTTCACTATAGTATGCAATATGGTCCCATGCTTAATCCCCCTTCTTCAGAGTCTCTTGCTCCATTCATCTGCAGCTCCTGTCCTCAGTTGCCTGAGCACTTGGGTAAAGGAGCATCACTGTTCCCGGGGCTGCCAGGGTAAGCAGAGAGAGCCTATTTCTTACAGCCTGGATGGAGGGAACCAGAAGAGGAAACCCAGGTGTTACCAAAGATTATCTGGGGTTTATGAAAACTGGCAGAAAACCAGATCTGTACAAACAGCTTGCCAAACACTTGATGTATTCATAGATTTTTCCAGTGCCGGAATCATCTTACTATGTGCTCTCTTACATAGCTTGCTGTGCTTTGCACAGTTTTTATTTATTTTTACTTAAATGAAGAAGAGATTTTTCTGGAAGGAGATTCTTTCTGGCTGCCATGGGGTTTAATAGAGTTGGGGTCCTCTAGAACCTACATTACTTCCCTCTTAGCAGCTGCTGGAGCATGTATTCATAGCCACATATGACAGTGAATAAAAATTCAGTATTCTTTTGGGCTATTTGAGAAAGCTCCTGTTAAGGAAGAATTTTGCCATCATTGTGTCCCTTCAGCTTTAGCGTGTTAATATGTGGCATGTTTTGCGTAAAGATAATTTGTTCACAGTAGACATATTACTTAGCGTCTAAGACATTGACAACATGTGAAACAATACCTGTTGGCTCCGATAGAGAAAACATAGATAGTAGCTTGGACAGTGAGCAAGTGATGGTGAAGGAGTAATATCAGTATACATGTTAAAGCAGGGAATTCTAGCTCTGTCTGGCAATCTCTCCTTTCTCCTTCAGCACTCAGCTTTGCATTGCCTTATTCTTCTGCCTAAAATTTTATAGCGAAATACATATCTTTCTATTTGTGTAGACATCAAAATACAGTACAGCTGCTCACCTTAAACACTGTATATTTCAGGTACACAAAATGGTCTCGAATTTAAAGAGAAATTTTGCATCAAGATTTGTATCAAGATTGATTATCTGGGTGTAGATTTTCAATCTTGATGCAAAATTTCTCTTTAAATTATCAGTCTGACAAATAGTAGTCTTTGCAGAATTGTAGTCTCCATTCTCTTGCGTGGTCCTCCAAATTATAGTGAGTCACTCTTGAGACTATTTATAGTGGGAGTTTCTTTCTTTATACAGGAACTCAGTGTCTTTGAACATTGAAATACTTAGTTGTTTTAGCAGCCTAATGCAGGCATGTTTTGAAAACCTTGCTTCTGTACGCCTCTTCTTGCAGTATGATGGATATTTCTTCAAGGTTTGCTCTTTGAACATTTATCAAGCTCTTCAGTCATCTAAGCTTTTGCATTCTTAGGAAACCAATGCCAAAGGTAGTGTTGATGTCTGACACTGCGTTGCACTTCTGGGTGGGAGCTGGAGATAAGTGGAAATAATAATGCTGCAAATCTATTGAGAAATGTTAGTGTCTAACCTGATAGAATTGCAACAAAGCATAACAAGCAAACAAGTAAACCCATTCTAGGGTCAGGTAATAAACATTGCAGCTGAAGGAGGAAAAAAAAAGTGGGATTAGATGAGAAAGACCATTATTGCATCAAAATGATGCATCTGCGAGCTCCTTTCATGAGTGTTTTATGACTAGGCAAACACATTTTCGTGTTGACTTCTGCAGTAAATGTTTCTCCTTTATTACTTGATAGCCACTTAGAATTTAGCCTGATTTTTAACAGTGCTAACATACAGTACTAGGAAAATTTATTTGAATAAAATAAAGCTACATTCTTCTAAACTGGAGTCATAATATTAATACTTAAAATACACAGCAACATGCTGGGAAAATGGGATAGTTATTTAGATATATTATAAAGTGTATCCCACTACTTTGATGTGATTCACTACTATTTCACCAAACCAATTTAACAGTCTCCTGTGGAGAGGGAATAGTGCAATTAAAATTAGTAACAGAGATTTTCACATTCATATATCTAATTCAGGGATGGGTGATAATGAATTAAATACTTTTTCCTTCTTGTGAAGTCAAATCGGTATTAAATGAATCTGAGCCAGAATTCATATTTAAAGAGTGTGCCTGTGTGCAGTTATGGCATCTGGAGACAGTTTTTCACAAGAGAAATAGGTGTTCCAGCTCAGGTTTGCTTGTTAGCTGTCTTTTTTGTGTGGTTGTGTTTTTTTTTTTTTTCCATTAGATTCTTGAAAATTATGTGAATGTGTAACAGCAATTACTAAAAAGTTAAATCACTTTGCAGTATGCTGTGCTCCCAAAAACTAAGAACTTCCCGGGAAGAGAATTGCTGTCATTTAATTTGCCTTGGACAAAATTAAGGAAGGTAGAGCAAAAGATTGATAGCCCTGGGAATGATGGTCTCTAGACACTTGTTAATCAGACATTGGAAAACCCAATGGATAATCCTCCAGGGTGAAGTGGCTAAATTTGTTTGTAGACATTATGAATAAGAAGTGGTTCTCAACTCATTACAAAGCAGCATAAAAAAATAACAAGGATATGCTGTTGTCTATGTATGATGTTACTCTGAAAAAAACCCCAAAACACCAAACCTCAAGCTTCCTCCTGGTACTTCTCATAATTAGACAAGAAAATTAGATATCACTTCTTAAGCAAACAAGTCAGTGTAGCAAGAGTCACATTAACCCTTCACCTGAGCCACAGATTAAATAATAGTTGTATATTAGTAGGGGTCTACTGGTAAGGTATCTTTGATGACTCCTGCTGCATCACAGGGTTTGCAATATATGTGATCACTTTTGTTTCTCAATAAAAGCTTTTAAACAAGCAAATGAACAAACAAACCCATGCCCCTGTGCTGACTGCACTTGCACTTGCAGATGGTATGTAAATACTGAAAAATGTAAATTACCCCCATTCTTTGGAGACCTGACCAGTAATGGGGCTGATGAAGAACAGGAATCAAAACAACTGTGAGTTTAAGGCAGAATTTTTTGTGCAGTGTTACATGTTTATTTTGGAGGCATTTTGCACTAGTTCCTGTGTGTTGCTGGTGGCTGAACAGCAATATCTTCCATGCACATAAGCTTTATTACATGTATGAAGAAATCAACACTTCATAGGAGAAATAATTTTTTGGGTTTTACTTTTAAAATATAAATTGTAAATATATTACAGACGTGACAATGTGCATGCCTTTAGATGCCTTAAAGAGGGAAGCTAGTATTGTACCCTGTGTATTGATTGCTAATTTTCTTAAGCCAAAAAAAAAAAAATCTAGAATTCTTATTCTGAACGTGAGGAAAGGCTTATATCTTGCCCAGATTAAAAAAAAAAATATAATAAAAGTGGCTAATTTGTTAAATCTGAACTGATTATATGCATCTGAGTTCAAAAAGTGTCTTATAACTTACTATTTACTTTATAACTGTGCCTTGCAGTGTGCTGATTACTAAGTGAATATTTTAGTTACCAAACTGGCTTGCATACTCATATTTGCAGAAGAGAAGTGCAAACTGAGGTGTCTGTGCATTTCACTTAAGCACAGAACGGCACAGGAAGGCAAATCGGTAAGTGATAGAAAAGAGGTTGCTGCAGTTCTGTGAAAACTTGCTGTGAGACAGTATGTTGCATAGTGAGTATGTGAGTTAGGCAGTGGAAATGTTTCATAGATTTTTCTGCTTTTAAAATGGAGGACCCCAGGTTTCATGTGTTCCCATAACTCAGATTTGTTTTATAGCACCAAGGAGAATCAGATGGTTGAGATTCCACCAAAAAAACTTAATCAAATGAAACAGAATGTTTTAAATGGTGTAAATGAGCCAGCCAAGGAATGTGATGACATCCAGTCTTACATGCTTCCCTGTACCGCACTGGCACTGTGCAAGGCCTGAGCATTTCATAACGTTATTATTTCCCATTTACCTGCAATGTTGCCCTGAGGTTCTTAGAACTTTAAGTGCAGTAAGTTTTCTTATCTCCATCACTTTCTTTTCTTCCCATTACAGAGGTGATAAATCATAGTGACCCTCCTTGTAGTGAAGAAAAATGGGCAAGTCTTTATGCAGCTTCTGTCAATGCCATCCTTTCAGACTGCTAGAAGAGGTCACCAAGATCAAATATAGACATCTCCCACTAGAGTGGAGCATGTGACCTTGAACTCTTTCCCAGCACCTGCCAACCCATCAATAGCCAGTTTTAGGATACAGCCAGGCTGAAGTGACTGCAAGCCTTACATTTAAGGAGAGCTTTGAGCAAATGAGTGAACATTTATGTCAGCTGGAAAAGACTTTAAATCCAATTATACTTCTGTGGTTTACAGTCATACTCTTTGAGTCTTGGTGAAGCTTGGTTCTGTGTGTGTTTTGTGAGAGCTGCTGGATCTGACTGGGGCTTGTATAGTTTGACTTCCTTGTCCTCTGCCTGTGCAGCAGAAACAAGGTTTTCCTACTGTATTTTGACCATGCTGTAGCCTTGCACGAAGTGGGAGGAAAGGATTTGCCCTAAATTCCTGTGGTCATTTGTCTCGTTGACTGATCTACAACCTTGCTTTTCCTTTTGTTAAAAGTGCTATTATTTAAAATGTCTGGTTTTTCCTTTGCACGTGTTCACTTCAGACAGCCACAAGACCCTTTCATTGCACTCATGTGAGTAGCGATGCACGGAAGTGGTGCAAGGAATGAAGCAAAGTTTACAGTCTGGTTCAGTAATTCATTAATTTAAGGCAGTCTATTGTCTGATTTACTTACTTTAATGATCTTCTAATCCAAGGTATCTTACTTGTAATTTACTGACAGCAATTTCAATTTTTACATATCTATATTCCAGCAAAAAAATTATCGTAAAGCACAATTGCATTGTGTAAACAGTAATACTTATGACAGTCCGTTTGCCTGAATACATTAGAGTCCATTAAAAAAGGACTATTTAAAAATGTGACTTTCCCCTTGTTTCCTACCTTTTGATTGCCGTTGTTTGCTCAGTTATAAAGTGGTTTGTTGACACCAAATATTTTAATAATTCCTTTCCAAGTCCTTGTGCCTATGCCTTTGAGATGCTGCTGTAGTAATTAAACTGTCTTTTAGTTGAAATGCTTGTGAAGCGTCCAGTTCTGTGCCTGGCAGCTGGTGATGCATTATAGAGACATTGAGCTAATCGATTAAAACCGCAGAGACATGGGAGTTGTCTGACAGCACTGTACTAGGATGAAATTAGTTGGAATTGCATGGTGAAATTAAGGGGAATGCAGGTGATTGCAGCTCTTCTGGGAGAATCCTGGGTGAGAGGGACACTGTGCACTGATCCCTGTGTAATTAGGACAGCCATGTTTTAACAGTATTTCTAAAGTATTAAAATGGACTGGGTAAATCAGCAGGGTTGTTTCCAGTGAACTTGGCATCCATCCACTGTGACTGAAATAACAGGAAATTTTTCGGCTGCTAGGAAATGTGAAATTGGACTAATTGTCTTCTAACTAGTCTGCTAGTGTGTTAGTCTGTAGCAGGTCAGGAGCTGTATGCTGTAGGATACTGTATGCTTTCAGCTCTATTGTTGGAGTTTAAGACATGCTGCTATATTTGCAGGTGAAATTACACAGAGTTTGTGGTAGAATATTTATTAGAATAAAGACAATATAAGTGTGAACAGAAATTGAATCACAGTCCATAAACACAGCTTGGATGTACTAGTTTGTGAAACTGCCTAATAGGTCTGCTTTGAAATATTTCAGATGATACTCAAAGAGGCAGTCCGTATTCTAGGCAGTCTAAGAAGAGACGTTCCTTTTCACTTGAAACTTGCTCTACACAAATGCTGAGGAACCCATAAAATTAATTTCCAGAAAAATCATGGTTAGCTTTTCTAGCTAAATCAATCAGACTTTCACTATGCTTCATATTGCTCTGATAATTGTTCTAAGCAGTGCTGGGCGTAAATGAATCCATTTTCAACTGTAATTGGACATGTCTTCATCTACAATTGGAAATACTGTTTGGCTAAACAGTTCAGCAGAGTGGATGGCTGTGGAATGTCTGTTTTCGATACCAAAATCAACATTACTGCTGTACATTTCACTTTAAGGCAAGACAACAAAAGACCCATTAGACGTAACGAGAGACCTCCTCCTGTCTTCTGGAGGTGTAGAGGGCACTGAATTGTCCTTTGAGGCCTTGTGGAGACCATACTGCACTCCCAGCTGTAGCACTGGTGTCCTCCAAAGGCTTTTCCCATGGAGCAATAGCAACTTCTCTCTCTCCTTTCCTCTCCCACAGCTCCGCTCCCCCAGAGCAAGGGGGCAGCAGAGGGTGATGCCCTCCCTGGAATTTGGGAGCCAGGTCTGTCTGGTGGATTCCGGCTGCTGCATTTCATGGGCGTTAATGCAAGGGGAAGCTGATTACACTGGAGTTAAACTTTCATTAAAGCAGAGTAATGCATTACTATAAAGGAAGAGTCTGCCTCTGCGTCAGCAGAAGAGACATTATTTGGCAGTCAAACCAATACTGTATACAAAGACAGAAATAGTAGAATTCAGCAGAGGCTTAATTCAATGTGAATGTGTCTCCTGAATAAAATAAAACCCAAACAGCAGAATCTCTCAGCAAGTACATGGAAGTGCTCGTTGGGCAGGGCCTGTGATCTGCCTCTCTGTCAACCTTTGAGTACTGGTTCCTGGTGAGACTGGTACTCGTTTAGAGGCCAAACGCTGTGTTCAGGATCTAGGCTAGAATAACTTCTGCAAAATACCTCTCCTATCACTCTGAATCTGGGAGTTCGTGGCCATAGTTTTTGCCCTGTGCTTGTCTTGTCTTCAGCCTAACTAGTCAGGTTAAATCACTACCGAACTCAGTTTTCTCGTGTAATTAATTGCGTACTGAACTGGTACCACAGGCTGACAAAACACAGTGGCTTTTTAGAAACTATCTTCTTAATTTTGTTTTGAAACAAATTTGCTTATGAGTTTTTTCTCATGGTGTCTTACCTTTAAGCTGCCATATTTAACATGTCTTATTTTCTTGTCCATTTTAATTCTAGCAGTCAAGATGTTTATTTTGGAGAGATTTGCAGCCATGCAATAACATGCTTCACTTTAAATAACCAATATATGCTCTCAGTCCTAATGCACTGAACATTTGCTTTTCATTGTGCTTTTGGTCTGGGGCTGTTGCAAGGGGGTGTTTGTTTTTGTAGTTATTTCCTACATTGAATCATAGAATGCTTTGGGATGGAAGGGACCTTTAAAGGTCATCTAGTCCAACCCCCCTGCAATGGGCAGGGACAAAGAAGAATAAATAGAGAGAGAGTTTATTACGAGGAATATGCCTTACATTGCTTATGATATAAAATATGTTTTATTTTTACACCTATATTGACCACATCTGTTTTAAAAGCAAGAGCTACAGCATATTTAGGAGAACATTCATGTAAGCAATGGGAATATACAGACTGCACTTCTCACATTTTTTCCCTTTTGATCTCCATGTTCTGCTGTACACATATGCAGAGAGCACACCTCTCCATTCTCCCATCACAATGAAATAACAATTTCTTTCACCTTAAGTGTATCTTTGTCTTCCATGATGAGAAGTACCAGTAACTGGCACAGTAATTTGGCACTGGAAGGGGAATCCAGTATCATCAAACAGTATGTCATGTGGTTTTATTAACCTTTATCTGAGATGCAGTAAGACTCCAACACCCCCCTTAGCTACCAAAATTTCTTTGTCTACAAAATAAACTACGAAGAAAGCCATTGGATTATTTTTGCAAATTTGTAAAGCCATTCTTTCTTCACTTGAACATTTGCCTGTAAACCAAGAATGACACATAAGTTATTAAAAAAAACCACTCTGGAGTAGCATTTCCAGTTGTTCTTAATAGGCCTATTTATGCACCAATTCAAGAAGTTATGTTTTGAAATGTTCAATACCTAAAGACTCTCTTAAAAGGTGCAACAGGTAGAGATGTATTTTGAAAAATGTGTGACTGGAGACTACTGGCCAATTTTGACTTAAAAAACTTAGCACAGCTGTAATAATGAAGTCATAACTAGTGTCTGTAGACTTAATTTGGATTTTTATGCTTTCAGACTTAGCCAGATTTTGATTTTTATTTCTTTCATCATCAGATTATAATTTTATTTGGCATGCTTGTTCTTGTGCATTTTTCAAATATCAAAACTACATGGTTTGAGGGATCTGTTCTTTATCTTCTATTCCTGCTGAAAAAATATTGGGAAACTTTCTCAAAAGATACTCCTAGAAGAACACGCTTAAATATTTCTGTGTGAAAAGCCAAGCAGGTAAAAAAAACAGTGGGAAACTGTTTTGGATGAGATCCTTATCTATGATCTTGCCAAAAGCAGAAATACAACTTCCATCAGCTGATTGTCCACGTTTTCAGCTATTGTAGGCACGATGGTGAAGAGGAAAATTCTACATTTCATAAGTCATCTGGAAATGACAGGGAATGGGAAAAGTCCCAGATTTTTTAGAACAATGATTATCCAGTCATATTTTAACGGGTTATTTCTTAATAACAAGTTTTGAATGCAAAACCGTTTTTGAATGCTTGGAAACATGGTAGTTTAGCAGAAGCCAATAGAGGCTTAATCAAAACCAGACTGTAAGTTTTAAACAAGGAAACCTGAAAAATATCCCTCAAACTAGAAGAGTCTGAGTTGTACGCAAAAAATTCATGAGAGGCTTAACTGTAAATGGACCCAAATGTGTGTGATAAGGTAATGAAATGCTAAAACGGTGATGTAACATCTTTTCTTCCTGTACCTGTATTTAGCTCTTTGATAGAGCACAGATCAAGCAATTATTAAAATGACAAAAACAAAAAAGCCCACAAAACCAACTACAAAAAACCTTTCTAGAACTTTTTAAAGGGTATTACATAAAACCTCTGAACTACTGTATTGAAGCCCTGATGGACACGTTTTAATATATCCAAGCCAGCTTTGAAAAGGAAAAAGCCACGCACTTTCTCAGTGAAAGAACTGTTTCATGCACGTAAGGTGCATTGTAAATACTTTGATATAATCCAAATATCTGGAATATTCTTTAAATAAAGCTGGGAAAGATTATTGGTGTTTCATTGACCAATGTCCTCACTTTATTTCCCTTTGGTATGTTTTAATGTGAGGTTTAAATGTTGTGTTTACACCTCTCCATTCTGGCGTGTATGTTTCCATTCGTATGTATTATGATACTAAAACTGTTGCATGTAGCACATGTCCCTTGGACTCTTCAGATCTCCACTTCCATACACTTCTCAACCCCATCAGCAAATGATCAGGGACCTCTACAGCCAGCACCATTCCAGCCTTTGAATTAACAGCTCACTAGTTGCAGCTTGCCAGTGGTCAGCATCCCCACAGCCAGTCTAGTTCTTCTGGAGTTGGATTCTGTTATCTGCTGAGCTTTCTGGACCACTCTTAAGTCATGTACTTAAACATACAATCCAAGATGGTTGTGGTCTAATGGCAAAGCCTTTGGAAGCTGCTGTGTGCCGTATGCCGGGTCGCGTCTCACACCTGCCAAACGCAGCACCTGGAGGATGTGCCAGGACGGGATGCTTTGCGTTTGCCTTTGTTTCATTTCCTTCTGCCTTTCTACTTGCAGACTCCTTTGGTCTGGTTCTATGCTGCAGGGCAGGCTGATTTCACACAAATAAGCTCAGGTGCATGCTGTAAAATAAGATAGGTGTTCACTTTGTTCTCAACACCATGGAACAACAGCTATCACAGTTGTATAAAACAATTTTTTTTTTTTCAGAATAGACTAAATTTACTTTTATTGACCATTTTCTGAATTTAATTCCAGGCGAGTTCAATTGTTGTTATTTTTAGTTACTTTCATGTTCACGGAAGTGACAGATGATAGACACTATGTTTCCAAATACAGAAAAGCTGGTGAGGTTTTCTGAGGCAGGACACATTTCTGGTTGTATTTTCTCATCACTGCTGTCCTTTTCCTCTGTTATCTTCCATCCAAATAGTGCCAAAGTTAGAGCTGTATGTACTTTTTTCTAGGCAGAGTTTGCAGTGCAAAAGAAAATCCAAATTCTATGTATGTCTTGCCAGGGAAGAAAGCTTTTAAAGATTTCATTGCAAGATAAGGACACGCTGAAGGAATATCAGCTCCCAGTGGTCTACAGGCTTATTCAACCAGGGCAGTTGTCTCCTCATGAGTGGAAACAGTGATTGACTGTACCAGTCTTCCCTCTGGAATCAATTCATGTTCGTATGTACCATTATAGCATGAATGTGAGGTACTCCAGCGGAAGCTAATTAGGATACTTTGGTGTGCTTTAGGATCATAATTTTCTTTCATCTTAATTTTCTGTGCAGTGACTTTTAAGCTCAGCTTTTTACAACCTTCTGACTATAGTTGTAGAACTAAGAAAATGAAAGAGACTGTTACTAAGATATCAGCCATTGTCACCTTAGAATGATTGCACATCCATTGAAAGATGGAGTAAATACAGACAGAAGGTTGCAATGAAAATACATTTTCTATTTCTGCCAGAACATCAGTAATACTTCCTTTGATGCCAAATAATATCTAAGCATGGATTACATTCTGAACTAAGGGATGGAGGTGAGCCTGTAAATTTTGTTGGCTAATTATGTAAAAATAACAATGTAATGATAGAATTTTGCCTTAAAGGAAACTGCAACCAAATATGCAACTTTTTATTTATGGGTAACTGTATTAATAGGTCAAATTATTGTGCTAACTATATCAGTAATGCAGATTAAAAGACAAGAACGGTACAACACAAACTCTGTACTTGAAAAATTTCCCGTTGTCCTTTTCTCATTAAAAACATGATAGCTTTTTCAAAAAAAACAATCCTGATAGGTGAATTAATTAAACAGTTTGCTGGCAGTACATTTTGAAGGAACAGTTTTAGTCAAATAAAATTTGCTGCTACCGATCCCAGGCATCAGTCTCACTTGGTTTGACAATATTACCAAGCATTGCTGTGGGAGAGTAAGCCTTTGTATTCTTTGGTTTTTTTCTCATTGTTTTTTCCCCTTGAAGCAATTCCTGTAGGCCTATGGATGGAGATGCATTTATTTCGAAACATTACATGAAATGATTTGCCCTTCCAACATGCCTGCGCTCAAGATGTTATTACAAAGGCCAAAAGGGTTTGTCTATATGGACCTAATTAATTAAAAATGGAAGTTAGAAAGGTTAGGTAGTCATTTATTAGAAGACATAAAAATAGAAAACCAGACTTTATTAGGTGATGTTTTACTTTTTTCTCCTGGCTGAAGAATTATGAAATTAAATTTGAATTAAAAAAAGAGAATAGAAAAGGCAGATCACACAAGATTAGCCTGATATCTTTCTAACCAGGTACCTGATATTTTTTGGGGAAAAAATGCTAACTACTATTAGTCTTTCTGGAGCTTAATTTGTTATAGTGCCATATCAGAAATTATTTATTTAACCAAAAAGTATAGGTGTCAGCATAAGAATTGCTAGTCTGTGGAGTGGGTGAGAAACTAAACTCACTGAGATGGCAGCAAAAGGGAGCTTCCTAACAGGAGAGAAGATTTTGAGGAACTTCTCAAGATCTGAAAAAAGTTGACCAGTGACACAAAGCTAAGAGAAAGAAGCAGTCAGGGCTGAATAATTTTGAGGACTAGAGTAACAGAAATGGAATGAAATTGCATAGCAGAAAGTGCAAAATGATGCACCTGGGGACTAATAGTACTAAATTCCCTTAAAGCAAGGAATTCCACCAGATAGAAATGACTGAAATAGAGAAATTGATCTTAAAGAGCCTAAAAGGCACCACTGCGATGCAATGTGAAAAAGTCAAATGTAATCCTAAGGCTGGAGTGCTGTTTCCGGTGGAGATTGGATGGTACTGGTAGAGCTGTAGAAGGAAATGATTTATGTGAAGTTATATGAAATACTGGGTAACAGTGGCTGGTACCAGTGGTGCCCCCAGCCAAGGGGGCTTGGGGCTTTTTGCCCAGAGTGTCCTCCTGCCTCCAGGGTGTGTACCCTGTCTCAGGGTATTGTACTGGAAAGCTTGGTGCGAGCATATATGCCATTTATGCTCAGCACAGGAGGGAAATGAGACATGGAAAGGTTTTACTGGGGGTTATAGAGTTCTGGTGTGGAGGCACCCCGCTGTTCCCAAGGAGGAGCTGCCCCTGTTGGGCTGGGCATGGAGTCTCCTGTGATTGAGGAAAGGGAAATTCAAAGTGTGAAAGATGCAGATAAAGGCTTTGAGGATCATCACCTTGTTTATCTGGGGATGGGGAGGATGGAAAATCTGGAAATTTGGATAAATTTGGATGGAAACTAGATGTAACTAGCAAAAAGAAGGCTAGGAGATTATATGATTGCTCTCCATGGGGTGCTTAGAATGCCAGAGACCCAAGGAAACATTTTAAGTTGGAGGATCGTATAGTTCCAAGACGAGTTTGGTATTAATTGGCCACAAATAAATTTAAGCTGGAAATATAATGGAAGGCATCCAGCTGCTAAAATAATCAGGACCTCAAAGAGCTACAGCAAAAGGGGCAAAACATTGTCCTTTTCAGAGGGCAATCAACATGCTTATGAAAAGATATATGATGATTTCTGCAAATAGATTCCCAAACTCCGTGAACAAATTGGTCCTTCCTACTCTTTATCCCTTGTTTTCTAAGGCATTTAACTAATAAAGTGAAAAAAAATCACTGACCACCTATGAGATTATTTCAAAGAATTTTTTGCCCATAAGAAAGTCCAGGTTCCCCCTGCACTCCTTCCTGAATTCCCTATTTCTGTACAAGTAAAGAGCAGGGTAGTTTCTAGAAATGGTATCTTGTCATGTCTTGTAACACGCAGCGACTTTGTGATATGAATTAATGTAATCTACAGGGCGAGTGGAGAACCTCCAATCGCATCCTGTGTTGAAGTGTAGGCTGGACTTGAACCCCAAAGCCAGAGCGGAACGCACAGCTGCTGTGCTTAATTCGCCAGACATCCTAGCCTGCAGTTCTATAGTCTGAAAGAATCTCAACTTCTGTTTAGATAACAGATGAGGATGCTGTAGGAGAGAAGCAGTATTATGATATGATAGCTCAGATGCAGCTACTGTGTGTGCTGAGATTTTTAAATTTAGTCCCTCAGCCGTGCTAGTACATATCTAGGAACAGCATGTCTACAGAATGAAATATCTCAATTTTTTTCAGACTTGTTATGTTTGTCAGTGTGCATTTAAAAAGTTTGTCGAACATGGAGTGTTTTAGGTGAGAGAAAGTATAAATGATCAATATGGTAATAACACCCTGATTATTTTAATGGTATATGTAATCTTACTGCTACTTCCTCTGTTGTTATATATTTCTTGTTACTTGTAGTTACCTGTATATTTATACTAATGAAGGAGGCAACACACTATTCACTGCTCTTACATTCCTGAGATATTTAGCTTTCTGTGCAGGTACTAGCTGTCAATCAAGGCTAATCAAACTGGCACAGTTAACATAATACATCATAAAATTTCACAGTAATGTCAACCTGTAATTCTGTCAATCTGGTTAAAGGAAATGGGCTAAAAACAATATTGTCATTTTGTAATAACACAGGGAAACAGAATTTTAGAATATTTTTACTGTCTGCTATAAATATATTGCATACAGGTTTCAAGAGCAGCAGTGGTTTCCTTTAGGATTGAATTGGTCAAATATCCAAAGTTTTGAATCGTTATTTTTCACCTTTCTCACTATCATATATTTTCAGTGTATCCTGAAAAGGAATGGGGTATTGCAGTTCTCGCTGTACTGTGACACTGGAGATGACCAGGAGGCAGAGAGAAGGGGAGGCATGACTTTCTTCTGTCCTTGTGTCACTGCAAGGGAGTGTTTTATGATGGAACTGGCCAAGGTTGGTTGGACAGTAACACGTGGGAAAGAGGGGTCCCAGCTCTGCTATCAGCTACATTTGTATCACTTGCATCATAATGGTAGAGGAAGCTCCTAACAAAAAACCAAACCAAAACAGATACAGTACTATTCCAATTTATACACGTGGGAACAGAAAAGTGCAGTCTGGCTCTTTGCATGGCACAACACAGAAATGTAGGCAGAAAATGTAAGACTTCAAAGTCCAGTGTCTTTCTACTTAGGAGATTATGATTTGCAAACCTTTGCAATTTTTTGGTAAGCATGCGAGCCCTTATCTGACAAGGTTAAGTCTGTTGACAATAGCTTGCTTTTCAAAGTTGCCTTTGGCAAAACTCTTACAAATAATTGAATACTGCTGAGTTGTGAGGAAGATATATCCATTTACTGTTATTAAAATGTATCAAAATGCACAAGTAACCCTATTAAAATGAATGGGATTTCTCATGAAGTAAAATATTAATTGGCCAAACAGGTGTTAAAGAATTCCATGTGGGCATAGCTTGTTCAAGAATGTTTGTAGCATATCGTTCTGTGATGATCTTCATTTACCTGCAGTAATCGATCATAAGATGTTTCATGTGCTGAGGAAGGAACATCTTTGGAAGCACCAGGCAGATTTCTCTCTCCTCCTAGAATCTGATTTTCTTTGAAAAACAGAGCATTGTATATGAATCAGCTAAGTTAGGTGGTCCTTGTCAGGTGATGTCATGTACCTTTGTAAACCAGGGAAAGTTTAAAGGGAAGTTTGTGAGATGAATGTTTAATGATCAAGACTCTTAGGCTGTAGGTGCAGAAGCTAGAGGAAAAAGGATGATAAACGAATCTGAGAGATCTGTAAATGAAACATAGTTAGGTCTTGATGGAGAAAGTAATAAAGACAATGAAGGATGGGAAAATAAGGTGAGAATATGGTCTTTGGAAAAGGCAGTATTAACAATTAGATATCAATAAAAAAAAAGGGTAAAAGCAGAACCAAGCAGTCATCATGCCTGGGTGCACCATCCATGGGAATGCATGAGACTGAACAATGATTGCAAGAGGAGAAGAGAAGCGGAATGGAAACTGAATTTACTTCAGTTTAATATGTGAAAATCCATCATTCTTTAGCAAAGCAGCACAGAGAATCTGAGACAATGACTTCTCATGGCAGATAGACAGGACTAATTTAAAAAAAAAAATCAGACAGAGGACTTACAGTGATACAATGCTTTGAAGGTGAAGTTTACAAATTATATCTGGAGGGAAAAGGCAGTAGCATTTCAAGCTTACTTTAGTTGCAAGCATAAACTGATTTGTTAGATAACATTATCCAGGGAACAGACTGCTTGGGAAAATGATAGCTAAGTTCAGGAGCTGTTAACCAGGAAATTTAACAGAGTGGTCTTGCAACAAGGGGTTGCCTCTGAATACAGAATAAGAGCTTGGAAGTAAATGTGCAGTCAATGCAGACATGAAAACAGTGAGAGCGCCCTGCCCAGCCTCATGGACTCTCCTTGCTGTAATACCTAGTGGCAGTAGAGGATGATGCCATAGACCTAACTGCTTGGAAGCCATGTACAATAGCCTCCCCCGCACCTCCGTAAACTCATCGACCAAAAGGGGAAAGAACCGTTCTCTCTTCCCAATATATACGTGTGAGAAGATGAATCAAGAGAATTGTTGTTGCACAAGTGCCGAAGCTGTTCCCAACTTTAGGTCTCCCTGTTTTGTTTCTCCTGTAGGAGGGGGAGTGTGTTATTACTCTGGACTCATTGCATTCACCCTCAACCAAGAGAAGTAAGCGCTGCTTTAGATGTGTAGCAAGAGTCCACAGGCAGGAAGGACAGTGTGTTAGTGCAGAGACAGGCAGAGAATACCTTAAAGCATAATGCTGGTTTGCTTCTTCCAACAGAATGCCTGCCTCAAAGTTGCAAGAAAGCTGGTTTTTATTAGTCTTTACTGCTGTCACACAACAGTGTTGTGAATTGACTTATTTTAAAGCAGCAAAAGTAAGTTGGAAAGAAATGTCAGAGTTAACCCACCTCAAGACTTTCCATCCGATAAGCCCAAAAAGTGACCTGAGAGAAAGGAGCCCTTTGCCAGATTCCAAACCACAGCGAGGCTGAGCAGACAAAGCGCTGAAGTACAGGTCAGTCCAGTGATTTATGCAATGTGTAGTGAAGTGGAAAATATTTATAAATCGCTTGCCTTCTCTCAGAAAGGATATAGGAATAACAATGACATCACTCTTAAAATGTGGGAAGAGCATTTGAGTGCAAACATGAATGTGTTGCAAAGAGGCATGTTTTTAAATCAAAACATTCAGAAACCAAGAGAAAACATGGAGTGCTTATATAAAGAGGCTTTCTGCAAAGCGATGAACTGCAACACTCTGTATCATTAAAAAAGAAAAATTGTTTCCTTGCAACTGTAAACAATAGTTTTAAGTAAGTAAAATGTATATTCTAAGTTACTGTGGGTGTGGTAATGGTAACTGTTATAGAGTTGTGTGTAAGTGATTCAGACAAAGTAGGAAAAGCTTAGCACAAGAAGTAGGAATCCCTCCCCCAGCTTCCAATCTGTTCTTGTAGGAGAAATGACAATCGCCAAACCCCAAACTTTCTGAGGCAGAAATGTGTCAGGAGTGTAGATGAGAGCACAGAGCAACTGGAATTTTTCTAAGTGTTTTGGGTTTTCAAACATGTGAAGGCAAAAATAACACTAGGAAATGAATTTGTTGAAGCTGAGAGGTGGAGGAGGTAGCCTGAATATGCATGGGGAATGTATTTTTTCTTGGGATCTGTATCCCATTACAATATTCCAGAAGAGGTTCAGACTGTTAAGCCAGAAATCTGCAGTGTTGTTACTCGGTTGAGAATTGGTGGGAGTTGTCAGTTCTCAGGATTACAATTTGTAAAGAAATTTTCAATGAGTTGGATTTTATTTCTATACTGAAGCTCCTTGTAGTAGAACTGAAGGTGGAAAAGAAATCACTTTTAACAGTTCGGTGGCAGTGTTAGTTATACATGCTGGAGACGTGTTTCAAGCCTTTGTCACCACACATAACCTCCTGCAGCTGAGTCACATCTGTTCAAGTGAAACCCTGAGAAGGCATAATAGGAGGAGGACATGATTCCACTGAAAGCATCATTGAGAAGGTAGCAGTTCTACTATGCCCAGCTTCAAAAAAGAGACAGTTTAGATGAGCAGCACATGAAGGCATGTTGCTGGTCCACTCAAATAACATGCTGTTAATGAGGCTTAACAAATGAGTAAATAAGGAATATTATTTTCCCCTGTGCAGAAGAGATTATCTACATGGTAACTAGCACTAAAGTATTTTTCTTGCTAAAAGCAGTATCGGCAATGCAGTATTGCTTTCTGGCAAATGGTGAGCCAAACAAGCAACCATGACTATGCCATTAAGAAGATTGTGTTTTTATGAATTCCTGTTTTGGCTTGGGAGACACCTGAGAAATTTCACAATGGAGAGCGAGTTGGAAACCTTGTTTCAGTTCATAGGAAGATTGAGAAAGAAAGTAAAAACTAAACTGTGAGAAAACTAACTGTAGATCTTAGGGAATGTTTGATAAAGTTTATGTAAGGGTAACACAGAAATAAAGACTATACTTTGTGAAACACCTTATCCCCAAAACACATGTGATTCTTCACTATGGTAAACATGTAGAACAGATTTATACCTAACCGGTCCTCAAAAGGCCACAATGATTAACTGCATTTTCTGTCATCTGAGCTTACTGTTTTTTTTTTTTTAAAAACCTCAGTTGTGACCCCTCCCACCCTTGAAAAGGGGAATAAAACCTCTTCAGAGGCTTCATAAAAGATGTGTGGCTTATTTGGCTGAGCCAGGTGAAAAGACAAAATGGAAAAGGTAAGTTTATTAAGAAGCAAATAGATTACCTTCCCTCTGAACACTACTGGAAAATACACTAGTCATTAGTATCATCTGAGGTCTCCTTTCCCACCCTGCTCCCCACCATTGCTGGGAGGCCACTACTTTTTTACTTTCCTGTTAAGAAAATCTTGGTGAGAGGCGACAGCCTTCAAAGAGGAAGGCAAAAGCCTTTGCTGTTCCTATTGTACATGTTGTACTCACCAGCCACTGCCTATTGGGTCCCAGTAGACTGCATGTCATTAAGCTTTGGTTCACCACTAAGGTTTTTAGCTGGAAAACAAAAAGGAACAGGGAGTAGAGAGATAAATTACACTTTTGAAAATTACAATGAGAAATTTATTTTTAACTCTTGAAAAGTGCATAGGAATGTTTGAATAAAATATTGTGTAGCCTGGCAAGTAATCTGGCACTCTGCTCCTTCTTTGCCACGATCAGTACAGTTACAAAAGTAAACAATTCTTAAGCTTTGGTGGGAACCATATGTTAGGATTTTTTGAATTAAAGAAAGAGAGAAGTTATGCACACCTCTAGGGAAGAACGAGAAGGCAGATCAGGAAGAATTTCACAGCCAAGAAATAACTGTAATAAGAATGGAGCATCAATCACAAACGACTTCAATTATGTTGTCATTGAGTGCAATAAGAAGATACAAAGGATTAGAAGGATGACACATTTCTTAAGCACGATTGGAATGTTTTTAGACACCGGATCAACATGAAATATTGGGTGTCTATTTTCCATCAGAACCAAACCTGTTTCAAGAAATTATGCGCTAAAAATGTTTAATGTAAGTGTTATGACCATAATGAATTCCAACTCTTATCTTTCTCATTAAGGGAGAATTGATATTTTAATTGATTAATTAGTTGTTGTTATGGTTATGTTATTAATTGTAATAATTATAGCTCTGATTCTTTGAGCTACTTTACATTCTTGGGCCTCTGTAATCGTGGAGGCCCCACAGTGTTTCAGATGCCTTGTGTGTAGGTGCAGGAGCCGTCCTACAGGTAGGTAGGAGTAACGGAAGCTAGAATCAATACAACACAGCACTGCAAAACCCACCATAACATTGTGGTAGGTTATTCAAGTGGACTCCAAAATACAACAGATGCAAACAAATCCTTCCTTGTCCCTTCACAGTCTAAACTCTCTGGCTGTGCTTTTCTCCTCACAAAAAGCCTAAATATATATACATGTTTCCTAGGCCCAGGGGCAGGAGGAGTAGCACGTTTGGATATTGATTCTAACTGCTGTATGAGATTTTCAAATGTTTGCTGTATTTTACTCTTATGACTGGCTGAACATTTTTGAATGATGTGGAGAACAGCTGACTGGTGTTTAAAGGATAGGTGAAAATATTTGTATCTGATTTTTCAGGGGAAAAATTAAAAGGGGAGTATGGAAAATATAGTGATTTCATGATCAAATATAGTAACAGACCTTGGCTACCAGATGGGAACATATATATAAACCATATTATAAATTATGGCACTTATAAACTATCAGATTCTATATTGGAGGGTTTTCCCCTAAAAAATAAACATCTTAGACATATAGAAATAAGAAATGGCACCTTAAGCATTAGCAGCCTTAAATCATGATCAATCGTCAAATGTTGGCAATTTATCAAATATAATATTAAAACATAGAATAGTTTTGTAAATCAAGATTAACAGATCATGTTTTCTCTTGAGAACACTCAAGTTTTACCTTCAGCTCTCCGTGATGCCAATACATCAAACTTCAGCATTGCTAGTGTATTAAGTGTTGGTGAGAAAATTCTTAATTGCCGTTATGAGGAACCTGTGATTTCATATTTATATACTGCCCACTAACAGACATCCAGAATTTATTCTTTTTTTCAGGCATTCTAAGATCTGTTTAACAGGAAAACAGTCCATTCTTTCCATCAGTTACTCAGGTGGGGGCCAAAAATGCATGCTATTTGACAGGATAAAAGCATTGTATCTCCAAGCTAGAAATCATGTTAAACTGAGAAAGAAATTCAGCTTTCTGGAAGAATGCAGAGTAGCTCTGGAAAGTCTTGAAACATTGGACTTCAAAGATATTCTGTTGTTACAAATTAAAAGTTACTCTGGTAGCTTTCAGATAAGTTTAAATGGTTTTCTGCTTTTTTTCTTTCTCTGAGGTTTGTGTGTTGGACTTGTGCTGAGATTTTATAGTTTAAAGATTATGCAATACAGTTCATATAAAAAGTTTTAAAGCTCTCTAAGAAACTAACACATTTTAAAAATAGTATTTCTGTTAAATGTGTCATATAAAGAATACATGAAAAAAATGATGTGATACATGAGTTTTATTAGATCTTGCTTGTGATGGCCTGCTTATTCATTTATGTGTAATGCATCTATCCAAACTTCTGCGAATAATATCTTATATGCCAAAGCTTACACCATCACATATTGCACTCTCAGACTTACACCATTATTCTCATGTCTCTCTCAGCAAATGAAATGAATAGTAATTTATTTCCTTGAATTGGTTGGAGGAGAATTATGTGCACAGAGATAAATAAAACTATCTCAATCACAAAGTCCTGGTTGTAGGCAGTTCTGACCTCTCAGTGTTGGAAACTGTGAACATAGAATGACCAGTAACTTAACAAAAAATGGGAAACCCAGATATTATTACAACGAGACTCTAAAATGCAAGAAATATGAATATTTGGGGGAAATGCTAGGAGTATTACAATATTTTGATTTTTCCTGTTATATCAAGAGCTTAAAATTTCAATATAAGCAGCCCATAGCGTGCGTCATTCTGAAAAAGAGTTTTAAAGTTCTCAGACACAGTAGCGAATTGCACAGAGGATAAAAAATAGAACATATTTGAAACCTAATATTTTACCCACAACAGCTAGATGCTGATGACTGAACATGGGCAGTTTGCAAATTGAGGGAACCGCCACCTCCTTGGTCGTGATGAGTTCATATTTTCAGAATATCTGTGTGCAGTAACGACCACTGGAGACTACCTTTTATAAGAAAAAAATGTCGTTCCAGAGAGCAAGGTGTCGGCCTAAAATATAGGCTGGCCAAAGTTGAACCTTAGAGATGGAAGAGTTGCTGGAAGGTGCTATTGGGCAGCTGTTGTTTTCTTTTTGAGAATGCTGGTGGTTGATCCTTATGAGCATTTCCTGAAACAAGGAAATGTTGGGTTTTTTTTTTGTTCCAAAAATGCTACTTATACAGTGTATCTTTTTAAGTATTGTCTTCTGAACTTGCAGGTGACTTTCCCTAAGTATTCCTCATGCAGTAGCTCAACTAAAAGGAACTTTTGAGAGAGAGAGAACGGAATTCAATCGGGAGTCTAACAGCCATCATAATTATGGACTTTTAAATTACTGTTGATCTTTACATGCCTTGCAATGGGTAAATCAACATCCCTTGTGTTTGCTATAGAATTTTGTTAGTATTATTTTATGTTCTACAATAAAACTATTAAAAGACATTGTGATGAGTCATGGGAGCATCTGCAGGTGTGTTAGATCGTATGGTGGTGAGATGTCTTGGGGTCTGATCCTGCACTCAGTGCAAAGGGACAAACCTCCATGCTTATGTACCTGCCACTGAAAGCCATGGTTCAGCAGAAAGTGGTACCCACCTGCATGGTGCTGCAGGATGATGGATATATTTTAGCAACTGAAGATTCTCAGTATTTGCTATTAAACTGAAGAAAATTTAAAGAATGTCTTTTCAGATCACTGACAAAACATTGAGGTATTTTTAGGATTACAGCCACATCCTCTTGAGTATTTTCATATTCAAATTCTGAATTGGAGTCAGACAAGGTCACTACATGTGTGAGTTGCCTTAAAAGGAAGCCACAGCAATGGAAGAGAGAATATCCTGGTAATTCAGTGGGCGTCTGTCCATCATAAAGAGGAGTTTTAGCAGATGTAGTGGTAATACCATATTTCATGGAAGTGCTCCTGTTAGCTCTATGAAGACACAATATCTGATTTTAATATTTTGTGATCAGTGAAGCTCTGTTGCATATTCTGTACGATCAGAGTTCTTCTCAAAAAAAACCCCAAAAAACAGCAAAGGAAATAAAGGAACTTCAGTGCAGGCATGAAGAGAGCAGAACCTTCTGTGGTTTGTCTAATGGCTTTTCACTGTACTTGGCAAGAAGAGCTCCTGTGATTTTATTGGGCTTTCCTGCAGTCCCTAGCTACTAATGTTATTAGCTCTCTACTAAATATCTAAGAAGCAAAGACAGCAAAATGTTTAACCATCTTTAACAACCCAATTATTTAAGTGGGTTTTGGTACTACACAAACATAGGGCTGAAGCCCTAGAGCATATCCAGGTTCTATAAAGCCATCTTGCAGATGACAACCTTTTCCACTGGTGTGTGCAATAATGCATGTATTTTATATATCCTATTCTCTTCTGGCTTTTCTTTATCATTTGTTAATTACTGTGAGACTTTTTTAGGTAAAGTATACTGTAAAAGTCAAGATTATGTGTTCATTATGCTCTAATAAGGATAACTATCATGATAGTTGCGTGAGTGTTCAGCTTATCACAATGTTTTAAGTTAGGGAGGTTATAATAGACATCATTTATAGACCTTCTAACAGTGTTATGAAGAATATTGTCACTGGCACACAAGCCATTAGTTACTATCAGGAAACATTATTATTATGAACCTAAACACAAAGAAAATGTGCTTTTTTTAAAGTGGATATTAGAATTGTATAAAAAATAAGCATCAAAGAGAAGCATGCAACCTACCCAGCATTAGTAGTCAGCCGCTGAAGTGGCATTCCTATGTAAATTCACCCAGTATTTCTGTCCAGAAACCTCCAAAATTGATGGTAGTAATAGTAGAGGTTCAAACCCTTCTATTGCATCTCTTTGGAGATGCTCTGCTCTTGTTGCCCATGCCCTATACTGTATGGTAGATGAGGTAGGTTTTCAAAAATGAGTTTAGCCTAGAAAGTTGTAATAAGCAGGTTATCTTTTCTTTTTAGACCAAAAATATTTGGTAATTAATTTTTGTCTTATATATTGAAAGCGTTTTGTAAAGGAACTTGCTATGCTTAGTTATACTGAAACGAGAGCTGAATCCTCTACTCGGCTCTTAGAAGGGGGCTTCAAAGTAGGTTTTAGTCAAATTAAGTCCAAAGAAGAAATAAAGTTTTATGGTGCATTTCTTTTATTTTGGGATCCAACTCTTCCAAGATGAACACACCTGATTAACTTTAAACAAGTGAGTAAGCCTGTTACAGGCACTAGGATATTTGCATATTTCAAACTAGTGGGCTCTGTAAGATTTTCAAAGGCTGTGAATTTTGATCTTTTCACAAGAGCCCTTGCTTTTTGCTGCTTTTTCGACTATTTTATTAGCCTCCAAGTCATCCACTGGGTTGGTTTTAGTTTCCGCAGTGTGAAGATTTGCATTGATTTTCAGCCATTGCAAATTTATATCTCTATATGTGCACTGGACTTTAACTATAAAAGTAACTTAATTATAAAAGTCTGAATAATTCCTTCTGTTTTAACAAACCTAGATTGATGCCCTTATTATATATAAAAGAATAATAATTCTAGTACTTGAACTATTCTAGCTGTACTTATTTCTATTTTAAATTGAATACCTCACAGTAAGCAATATTTGTATCACTTAAAAATCAAATCCCATTGATTTCATTTGATTATGTGAAGTAAGAGTTTCAGGAGCAAAAGAGAGACTCGAAGGAAGAGCTGCACAGCTATGGAATCAGTACTTGTCTTGTTCAGTTGTATTGATATTTTAACAGCTTGGATGTAGCAGAGTGCTTTCTCAGATTGCTCAGCGGAGTAGGAAGTAGAAGTGGTAACATCCTAGCATATTTTTAAAAAGTGCAACAGAAAATGGTAAGTTTCTATTATGAAATTCAGGTGAAGAGTTGTGATCGAGTAAACCAAAATGAAAATGAGCTGTCATAGCAATGTAATACACAAGAAATAGTTCAAAGGCCTTCTCCTGCAAACCTTCATTTGAAGGCCTTTTCCTGCAAATGTTCATTTAACTAGCTGTTATTTACATAGTAATCCCATTAGGAAACATTGAGCTCACTTGCATGAGTACTGACAACCTATTTGAGAATGTTTTTTAAGATGTATAGTAAAAAGCAAGGGAAAGAAATAATTCCAGCTGTCCAAGGGTAGAAACGTTTTCCTTAGGCTTTGAATTTCATCGGAATCATTGGTAGCCTTCATGTTCTGCACTTGGCTGAGAACCTGAGCAGATCCAGGTGTAAAAGCCACTCTGGTTTATGACAAATTGCCAAGCACTGAGAGCTAGAAAAAACACGTCTTCCAACCTTAGGAAAAGATGAATTCAGTAGGACTGAGGGTACCCACTGACTGGAAAGAAAGCAGGAGTAATGGCTTCCTTGAGGAAGTATAAGGTGATGATGCAGACTGCTCGTTGAGTAGGAATGTCTGGACAGATGTTTCTGAAATATAATTTGTCATAGTGCTAGGAGTGGAAGACTTAAGGTATTGAATCAGCTGTATAGGATATAAGTTACTTTTGACAGTTGTTATTTCTTAGGATTGTAATGATGGGACAGGGTCCAGAAGACTACAAAATGTTTTAGTTAATAACACAGACTTCAGTGAAAGGAGCTGGATTTTGTCGTGTCCTGTGAAGTGTTTCGCCTATCACATTAGCATTGTTTTCTCTTGTTTGCTTTTACCAGGGCTCATTTCTTTGTTCTCTCAATAGTGTCATGTTTCTATCCAGAAGCTGACCTTTGTTATGCGGTGGGCAAACAGGACAGTGCCGTGTCTGTGTGCAGCGTAGTAAATAATCAGAAATCCAGTGTTGCTTGCTGCTTGCATTTTCCCAGGGTAAATTTTTCTATTTTAATGGTGCAACATTTTTGTTGCTTAGGTTGGTGAATCTTCAGGGGCACTCCTGAGCAAGGGCTATGAAAGTAAATTGTTGTTAACATGCCATTTTCCACACAAATTATTCCAGCACCAATTTCAGAATAATTGTTCGAGCCCATCAATAGGCTTTGACATGCCAGATCTTTCTGACATGATATTACTTTCTGACTGATGCTGCTGAAGGTTGCCCAGAGTTCTAAGAGTGTGTGACACTCTAGTAGGAGTAGCCAGGAGTAGTAGTCCTTTAAGGCAGGTGGAGTTATCCTAAAAGTCTTCTACATAGCAATCTGAAAATAAAGGAAAGACCTATCAGCTCAAAGTCCACCTGAGCAGTGGCTGTGGTAGAAAGCCAGGTACCTGGTGAATCAAGCTGTTAAAAACATGGACTCTCCTGGCTGTATCGGTTCAGCTTTTAACAGGTGTGCTTGAGATGTCTTTGAGTTCACAGAGCCAAGTGGTTTGAGCCAGTTGTATTCACAGTGTCTATAAGGGCAGAGCTCAAGTGTAAGCCCATTTCCAGTTTGGTCTAGGTTTACTGGCCTGAATCAGTGGTGGCTTTTCAGTCTGGGACCACAATGTGAACCACTGCAAAGCTAGTTTGGGTACTACTGTGAATTGCAAACTAATGTGACAGGATAATGTATGATATAGCATTTAAGACCATATCCCAAGGATGTTGTAATCAGAAGGTGATTCAGAGCGTTGTATATGGAATGTGAGGACAGAATGGAACCTTATATATCAAGGAAAATTATGCTAGAGAAATAGGGAAAAGGAGATTAGGTTCTTGGTAGCTGAAAGTGAAACAATAACAAAGGCAAGAAAGGATGATGATCTTGTACAAATGGGCAAGGAAAGATGTGAGGAAGCTAGAAAAAGGGCATATTACACTCTTAAGATGGAAAGAAAGATAAAGATGCTGTTGAGACAAAAATAAAGAAAAAAATGGAGGACAGAATTGTTTTAGAAAGAAGAGTAGTAGCTTAAGGGTGTAAGCTTTAGACTGGCATTAAAGCAATATAACTTAGTTCCTGGTTCTTGAATGACCTTGGACAAATCCGTTAATCTGTCCTTGTCTTGTTCTCTGTCTGTAAATGTGGATAATAATATTTCTATATCCCTCAATAAAATTATGAGAATAAATTCATCTGTAGTTGAGGTACTCAGCTACTATTACTGTAGGGTCATGTAAGTGCTGAGGTGGATAGGTTAACCAATCACAGAGAGAAATTAAACCTGCAGACTAGGAAGGAAGAGATAAAAGACTTAGAGGAGAAACTTATTGAGAGTGCTGAAAAGGTTTTGTTTTGAAACAACAGAACAACACTTCTTTTACTCTTCTATTCAGCCTGGAAATTGCCTGCAATACGGAAATCTTTTAACTGTCTGGGCACATCAAGGGTAATTTAAGAAGAATTTAGGTAATTTTTCTTTGACTCAAAAAGCTTTGTTTCCTTGCTTACCTCAAGGTATTGTGTCAAACCTATTACTATTGAGTGACTTGTAGGATTTAATGACAATTTTATGACTAGTCAACTTGCTCTGAATTCAGTGCTGATCCTGCTTGGAGCAGGAGATCGGACTGGTTGAACTCCAGATGTCCCTTCCAACCTGAATGATTCTTGTGATTCCATCTAGAAATGGAGAGCGTCTAGTGTCTAATTACAATTGTCACCTGCAACCATCCTGATTCACATCTCATTTACATGTGTGTAATAATGTTGATTTTCCTGGAAATACTCTGAATTTTCATCACCGTGCATGAGGCCAATATCATGCCCTATGCTATATTGTTCTAGTGCATCTACTTTTATGGGAACATTATACTTTTGATTCTTCATATTGGACAGGTATTAGGACTTTGTTTTAAAGCTCTGCATTTCATGTGAATTCTCATCCTGAAGATTTTAATAGCATCCCTAGTGCTGATGGTAGCCCTAGGATGAAATTAACTTCTGAGGTAGAGGCTGAATGGATCACTGGTGTCACATGTTTACCACTGCTGAGTGAAGACATCTTTGACGTATAGTACCAGCGATTACGATGTTATTTTCCAATATTTTCTTTCCTAAATGCTATTCTCCATACTTGTTATTAACATCAGCAATGCGTTGTATTTTCTGTTCCCATATAGAATTACCTCTCCTGAGTGATAACCTCTGCTGGAGACTATTGTCTCTTATAGTTTTCCTGGATATTCCTCTGAACAGTCCGTGGGATATTTACAGTGTTGGGAAGGGAAATAGTGGTCTCTACCAGTGTATCAGTGTCCCCCAAATGGAAATTCTTTTCTCTTAACAATACAGAAAAGCTACTGAGTTGCACTGTTCCTGAAAGGAAGTAGGCAAGCTCCACAACGCCAACCTTTATGTAGGATTAGTAGGGAAGTATAATGCATACATTTTAAAACCAGAAAGTTCTTTCATTTTTAATGGTAAATGGGACCTTTCTGGTGTAGAAATAATACACATTTTAATAAAATAAAAATTAGTCACGTTATTTAACCTGTTTGCTAAACAGAAGCCATCTGGAATCCTAGCAACAAAACAGAGGTCAGCAGAAAATTATTGCTTCATCTTTTTCTGTTTGTTAGTTCAGCATGTCCTGTTATGAAATACTGTTTTTAAGCTATCTTGTGAGTAGGCCAACATATGTATGTGTGTGGGAATGATACCAACAGTCCCCTGCTGAAAGGAAAATAATCCTGTAAAACATCCCAGAATAGCCCTGACACAGCTGAGTGGCTTCAGGCCATGCTCGGAAGGTGATTAGAAAGGTCTTAGTTTTAAATGTGTTTAAGCAGATGCATGAGCTAAGCAGCAGGTGCCTTTGTGGACCCCAACTTACACCTACAGAACAGTTAACAGGACCTATTTCTTGCTCATTTTTTTAATGTTTTGAGATGTTTTATGTTGGCTTCCAACACCTTGGGATAATTTTTTTTTTTTTTAAATTTAGTTTTATGAACCTACTGAAATAGTTTCATATAGATGCTCACAAAAGACAAAAGGCAAGAAACAAATATTTCTATAGAAGATTAAAAAAATCAGCCCCACAGAACTCCAAATAAAAGCATGTGCATCGGTAGACCTAAACATAAAAAGCAATACTGTACATCTTTTAGCATTTTCAAAAATGGTGTTATTTTTGTAAGCCTGAAATTTACACTCCTGTACTTTATGAAACTATTGCAACTAATTCTAGTCCTTGATATCCAGTAAAGCTACAACTGTTTCAAACCCACTTATTATTCTGGCAGAACTGCCTCTGAAATACTTTTGTTTAAGCATACAGTGTATGTGTAGTTTGCCCAAATCTTAAGCAAAGGTTGAAATACTATTATTCTGGTGAGAAACTTCTCACTGATTTGGAGGTGAGTTCCTGCTGCTTGTAGTAATAGAGTTAGGAAACTTTGGTGCCATGTCTAATCTCAGGACTACAGAGTTTCATGAGAAGTAGGGCTTTTCTGGAGAACATCTTGGCCTTTTAGAAAACTAGGCTGATTGTGAGTGTGTGCATGTAGTGTTTATGGCTAAATGCAAACTTATTAAGCTTAGGGTAAGTTTTTTTAGGAAAGACTGAATGTTAAGCAAAGTTCATCAATAATGTCTAAGATGATGTTTCTCAGCCTTTCAAAGAAAGGTAAGGATGATGAAGTTTAGGGGGAAGGAAGATAATTTTTATTTGTAATTGAGAACTGCTGAAAAATGGGGCGGGTCTGAAGGCAAATTAAACTGCAGTGCGGGGCTGGAATTTGACAGGAGCCTGTGGATAAAAAGGGTTGAGTTTTGAATTCAGAGTACAGTGGAAGTAGAAATTGATTAATATACTGAAAACAGCAAATGGAAATGGGATTTAGGAATGGCCAGAGACTTGGCCTTGGACCACTTTCGTAAGAGCTGGTAAGAAGCAGTGACCAGGATGAGGCAAATATAAAAGCAACTTGTGTTTCAAATTTGCAGTGAAAAAAAAATGTAAAAAATACCTTTATTAATGTTTGTGTGAAACCCTGAATAACATTCTATGATAACAATGAACAATGCGTTCATTAACATGCACATCGCTGAACACACAGCTATTCAGAGTGAGCTCATGCTGTCACAGAGACCTTGTTCTGAATGGGAACCTCATGGTTTCAACAGCTTCCTGGGCAGCCAAGCTTGGCAGAGTTTGACTTTTTCCACCTGTTTAGTTGCTGAGTTATTTGGAAATGAAAAATCTAATGGCAAACAGCAGTAAGCTCAAGAGAGTGAAAGGGGATTGTGTTTGAAAATCTGGACAACAGCTCATTGTATCTCTATTTTATTCACTGTACTGGATCTGGAGTGTTCTCTTACTTCCTCCATAGCGTTGCTATGCATTCATCTTGCAGAGTTAGAGGCATCTCACTGGTGAATGCGGTAATCTCCTTCTCTCTCTTTTCCCCTTGTACTTGCCTTACAGTGTATTCTATCATCAGTGATAGATACCACGCTTCTAGACTTTGAGTTACAAGCCTCGCAGTGAAAAGAACTAGCCCCTGTCCCTGGACAGAGTGCCATTAGCGTTTGTTAACCTAGCCTGGTGGGGGTTGTTCGTGTTGTGCAGAAAGGTAATTCATGTTAGCCCTTCCTTTTAACTTGGGGAATTGCAGTTAGTTCATCCCAACTACGTGTCTGTCCGGCTGAAGGAAGCCAAATGTGTTATTGCAGATTTCAACATACACAGTCCTAAGGAACCCTGGGAGTTCAGATCTTGTAAGTGGTTTTGCTTGTGACCTTTAAACCTTTTATTTTTAAGCTGGTCTTTGCTAACATGCAGGAATATACCAGGCAATTGGAAGGGGAGTGTGTGGTGTGGATCTGTTCCATATTTTAGATGATGTATTCAGACTAAGTATTCTCATGTTGGCTTTACTAGCAAGTTGACACCCAATACACGGAAGTCAATGGGAAAACCCACAGTGGACTCTGATCAGCCTTCTGAATCTCTTGTTTTTAAAGTCATGTGTGATAAAAGATTCAGGAATAAAACTCTAAACACTACTTAGGGATTTGGGATGGTGTACATAAAAATAGGAAAATTGCAAGATATCCCATCAGAAATAACATTTTGGGAGTTTTCCCAGTTATGAGAATTCTAGGGACTGAGATGCTAGGTGCATGTCAACTTTATCTTCATGAATAAAGTTTTTGGCTTATTTCTTTGCCCCGTAGAGAGATGCCACAGCGTGGTGGCTTCGAGTAAGAGCTTTTGTGCTCTTTCCAGCTGTAGGTGGGTGTAATTTTTAAGTGTGTCTCTCTGTTCTTATATGTTGCTCTCAGAAACCCACATCATGAAGAGGATCCTGTTGGGTGTCTGTAAATCTATCATACCTCATCAGCTGTAGAAAAACTGTGTGCCAGTGAAAAGTATAGCGGTGCAACAAGCTCATTGGGGAAATAGTTAACAGTCTTCTGTGTTCATTGGACTTAATCATTGCTCTGATTTTTGAAACTGTCAAGCCATATCATATGTTTTATTTCATAGAAGTTTTGCTCTCTTCAAAGTATAACTGTTCAAGGATCCACAAGCATACAAAGCATTTTAATAATATCTGCAGAATGTAACAGCTTTTCGCTTTCCTTGAAATTAGAGAATCTCATACTAATGCCCTTAAATTATGAAGTTCAATTGCCAAAATAACATTCATCCAGCTTGATGGCCAGATATTTCATTAAACTCCCACTGCACAGAGGTTATCTACTAATATCCAGAAGTGAGTACATTAGTGTCTAGGGATAGAGGTAGACAAGCAAAAGACAATAAATGGATTGAAGCAAACACATGCAGTCCCCTGGAGGGCTGGAATAGTTAGCAGCTGGAGGAGGGCCTGGATATAGAGGTGGATATTGAAACGTTTGATATTCAAGCAGATAAAATTAAGTTGAATCAAGTGTGCAGAAGATGAAGGTGTGAGTTTCAGTGTTCGTGCCTAAATTGAATAATGTCAGAAAGGAAAGCTGTGATTTAATAAAGATTTATTTTATAAAGTTACCTTGACCCCCTCAACTGCATGTGATGCATTCAGCTCGTCAGTGTAGCATGAACATTTATAAGCAATTATTATGAGATTAATGGCTGAATTTCACCAACCGTGCCGTTGCTTTTCTGTTTAATGATAGAACAGAAGTTAATGAAAAATGCATAGTTTTGACATATTGTGTATAAAATATGTCAGTTTGGGAGATGGGAATTAAGCACAGTTTTCCTTTGAATCTATTGTGGGTAATATTGGCGGGAAGAATTTAGTAGCTATGGGATGGTGTTAAAGAACGCAGTTAGCAGTAAGATTCAGAAGTTGTGAATTTGGGAAAACTGCTTTTAGTTCTGAGGGATATAATCATATCTTTGTCTCTGTACAGTGCTAAATGCACTTTTTGCAGTATATGATATACAATATACAATTTCCGTTTCCTCTAGTTTTGAAATTCTTATGTGTTCTATATACCTATAGGTATACAGGTATGTAGAACGTGTTCTATCAGTGTATAGAACAAGTTAGACTGCATAAATTCTGCATCATGGTTGGTAGGAGTTACAGGCACAGGTCTTCTTCAGGAACATCTAAAAAGTTGAAGTTCTAAGTTCAATATATCTCAGAGTCAGAAATCATAGTGTTTTCCACAGCTGCTGCTTGAATGCTGGGATTGTACTGAATCCTCAGGCTCCACCTCACAGCAAGTGACAACAAAAAGAAGCTCTTAGTTGATTTTCTTGAAGTTTCCTATACCAGGTATATGTGCCTTATGCAGATGTGGTTTGTGGGTGTCTACCAACCACTGCTTAGAAACACCACACAACATATAATGATTTTTCATTTGAAGCAGTTATGCACCAACTCTGTCTTCTGCAGAAATCAGTGTTATATCCAGAGCACAAGGAGAATGTGCAGAGTTTTATTATTAAGTTGACCAAAAGTGGCTCAAAAGCTCATTGTTTCAAAGCATTTAGAGGGAATACATTTTTTCAATTAATGTGGATTGATAAGTCTCCAGAATCTCTGAGGATTATATCAGAAACGTTTTTTTCTTTTATGCTGACCTTCTGCTATTAACTTGGAGCAAAGCTTAAAATCAGTATTTAACATTTAATGGAAGGAACAAACTGATTCTGCAGTTTAACTCAACATTTGCAGTAAGATGACTTGTACCCTAATGGCTTGTAATTAATTTTTCTGAAAATCATATTTATGATAGTCTGCAGATTCAAGGCTTTATCTAATACATAATGTTCATTTTGAGCCTTTAATTGCGTTTAAATTAAAATTGGCTTAGCAGGAAGATGAATTGTGGGAATGCATCAAACCACCCAGCATGTCCTGAAGATGTGAGCCTGAAAATGCAATTTGGTGGAGATGTGCAGAATCATTTGGAGTTCATTAATTTTTATTGCACAGGTAGTTTTACTAAAGTAGGTTATTTTCTTTGAAATTTATATTTATGTTTATGTCAATAGCTGAATATTGTATTAAGCTATACATCTATTAGAGTTTATTAAGCCAGTCTAATGGGGGTTGTTCATATTGTGCAGAGAGGTAATTTGTGTTTGCCCTTCCTTTTAATTTGGGGAGCTGCGTTTAGTTCACCTGAACTACAAGTGTCTGTCCTGCCGAAAGAAGTCAAACAGGTGTCATGGGAGGTTTCGGTGTACGCAGTCTTAAAGAATCCTGGGAATTTTGATCTTCTAAGCGGTTTTGCTTCTGACCTTTTTACTCTGAATAATCTATTTTTTTTTTTTCATGTTGCTGAGGTTCTGACCCAGCCACTGGAATGAAGGGTTATTGATGTGTAACTCAGTTTTGTGGCTTAATGTGGTGCACTTTGTCCAGCCAGCTTGTAAGTGATCCTTTAAATTGCAGATGCTGCTGAGGTTATACAATTTAATTATAATGTCACTTTACAATTATAAAGAAAAAAAGGCCTTTTGCATTGCTTAATGAATACAAATTGTGCACAAGTTGGAAATACAAAAGAATAAAAATTAACATTTGTCCTTCTTGCCAAAGTATTTACATTTTTACAACCGATAAGTAGCACAATAATTCCATTACCTATATCCATTAAACATTTGTGCTTTTCATTTAGTGATTTGTATACAGTAGTTATTAATAAAATGAAACTGTCAGCATTTGCTGCTTTTGCCCATCCTTTTCTTACCCTTTTTTATTCCGTTGCAGACAGAGTAATTAGAGGTTGAAAACGCTCTGTGCAAATGCCTGTTACAAGGATTAAATTATATAATCATGGTAATGATTTTCCTTAAAACTCTTACTGCCAACTGTAACATTTTTCACTTCACCAGGTTTTTTTGTGCTGTCATATTTTATGAGAAAGTGGAAATATTTCTCTGTTCTGACAATCTGCTGCAAGTTACTAGTTTGTGGTCAGATATGATAGAAGCCCATATTCATTTAATACTCACCAATCAGAACTTGACAGAGGTATTGCTTATTTTCTCATTTCATCACTGAAGCATGCCGGTGTAGTTTAGTCCCTAATTACTCTCAGACTGAGACGTTCCAAATATTCCCATGGTGGTAATATTTTTCTGCCTGGATGAGTCATTACGTTGTTTGGCAGACTGAAACACCAGCCTTTCCTTGTTGGAACACTACCCCTCATGTAGCACCACATCTTTTCCTCACTGCTGTCTGTTCCGCGACTTTCATCCTGCTGTGACATTTCAAGCTGTACCGTACGAAAGCACATTTGCCTTCCTTCTATCTGACTGATTGGACTGGTGCCAGCTCTTTCTTCAGGGCCAAGGACAGGAGACTGGGATAGTCTGAATAGAACTGCTTAATGATCTAATGGAGCAGTGGCTCTCTCCTGCTGAGAGATAGGGCTTATTTGTTTGCTGGTTAGAGAAAAGGTCAGGGAAATCCTTTTCAACAAAGGCTGTGACAGTGAGAATGTGCAATACCACACATTCCTGGGGCTTGAATAACTTCATACATCAGGTGTTCCCCTCATGTTAAAAATCCTTTTCTGTTTTCATTTCATTTTCAATATCCTGCAGATGGCAGAGAGATGAAAGTGATGAATTCTACAACTTGGTAATATAAAGCCAAATGTTGTTCCTCCTGATAGAAGGAGACTTCATACCAAGAGTTTAACACCAGGGAAGGTAATGCGGAGAGCTCACGGTATTTCATAAAGGTGCCTGGTTTTCCTTGTCATTGTTGTGAAGCCTATTGGGTATATGACTTTTAATGGCTTTATGCTTAACAAGGCTGTAAACATAGTTTGCATATTTTCCCACTGAGTTCGACAAGGACTGCGATTCCAATTTGGTCAGTCAAGCTAATTTAGTCTAGACTTTCCACAGCGGCTGAGAAACAGCACACTTCTGGGGGCAGGAGGTGTACGTGCATGGCGCTGCTGCCGTGGCTCTTGAAATTGCCCAGAGTGTTGCATCAAGTGAGGATTTGGGGCGGTTTGGGGCAGACCTGTCCGGGTTTCCTCAAAGGAGGCTGAGGAAGGGGGGTGATATGATGGGAGCAGCAGAGGCTGGCTCCCTGCCACCGGAAGATCCCCGTGCACGGGAGTGACCTCACTTGGCCAGTGACGCTGGCTTCATGCCCAGAATGTGTGCGTGATGCAACTCAAAGCAGCCGCAACGTACCCCAAGATCTGGGCCACAGGGGTTTTTATTCCATGCTTCAAAGCTGATGTCTGTTTAAAGGGGCACAGTAGAACCCTGAACCGGATTTTTCCCCATAAATGTTTTTTTCAGGAGCGGAGTTTATGTAATTCCAGAGAGCACTCTAAGTGAAATAGATTAAGAAATAAGCCGTTTTTTTTTTTTTTTTCCTTTTATGTTGTCTCCCTGGTTTCTTTACTTTTCTCCTAGGCATTTTTGAAAGCTATTTCTGCTCAGATAGCTTTCGCTGTGCCTCGCTTTTTGTTTGTTTCTGGGAGGCTTTTGCACAGAGACAGGAAAGAGAGAAACCATTCTTAAAATAGGAGCATATGGTTTTAGAACCACAGAAATTGGCAAGTGGGGCTCAGGGGTTGATTTAGCACCTGACAGTGCTTTTTTGTTTGTTTTTGTTTTGCTTTTTGTTTTGTTTTTAATTGACTAGGTTTCAAGCTGACAGTAGCTATTTTAACAAAATAACTGTAGGTTGTTATTTCTAATGTAGCTGAAGTTTAGCAGGAAACACTGGAGTCGGCAGTGCCATAAAAGAACATGCAGAATGTTCTGATTATGAAAACAATATTCATAATCCACACTGAAGTTTTCAAATACATGCTTCTGCTGCCATTGATGTGATCCCAGGAGATGGGAACCTGAACCCCTGAGGTTATTTCCTGAGTAAAGAAGATTTAAAGATAAACAAATCCACATAAAATGATTCTGAGAACATCTTCATAGATGAGAAATAAGATGCTTGCTATAGTCTTAGACTATCTGTCAACTTGAATTTTGATTTCTAAATAGAAAGACTAGGTGAATTTAAGTTAAACTGTGTAGCAAAATATTAAGAGTACTAAAAAAACCCAACAAGCAACAACAGGAATTAATTAATAAAATATTTACGAGACAGTAAATAAAAGTGTGTGTGGGAAGGGAAGTAAAAGAGAAGGCAGGTCCCTCCACGTCACGGTTGAACTGCACTGGAGGTGGAATGTGGGATGCTTGCAGTCTGCTCACTCAACTGTATTTGACTAGGGCCGTCATCCCCTCAGCTTTCACAAGCACTGAATGTGTCAAAAATCTTTCAGAGAAAGTGTAAATTTTAACCAGCCTGCTTCTGGTTCATATTTAATGTGGTTTTAAAATGCTTAAATCATATCAATTCAAGGTATTTCTTCATCAGGTTTCATGGAGGTTAGCATAAATCAACAAGATAGTTCGATGTGTGAGTACGTGTTAATTACGATTGGGGTACAGCGCTGATTTGTTAGAATTTGTCTCATTTAGCCCTACTTGAATTAAGGGTTTATAATTTGTGCATGCCATGCATTTTTATATGATGATGGCTCTGTTTAAGGACAGATTTTGACCTAACTTCCAGTGCTGCCAGATTAATCTAGAGGTATCTGTGCCTATCCCAAACTTGTTTGAAAACAAACAAGAGTTTCACCCGTTCAGCCACTAGAAAGTGGATTATAGCTTTTGTATTATTCTGGTTTCTTGTGTTACAAGCTCTGCGTCGAAGGAACTAATGAAGCTATTATATTTTAATTTTTTGAATTCCTGTCATGCTGATGCATAGGTTTGTGCATGTATAATACCAGCTTCTTAACTAAAATTTCATCCTGAATTGTAAGATCAGAATTCAGTGTAATCCCTTCCTGAAACGAGTCGTCCCTTTCTTATCATTTTGCTGTCAATACCTTTTAGGGAAAATTAAGCAGGGAGAAGTTTGATCTTAAGTATCTGGATTAAACCTTCACATGGAAGAAAACTGTCCAAGAAAGGCTACATATCTGTCCTAAAATCACCTATGCAGTGCAGGTGCAGCAGTTGTCCTCAAACAGCCGCTTGTCTTGCAGACAATGGTCTCACTGTGTGACATGCCCTAAATTTTGAATCTTATTTTCAGAATGCAATGTCAGACTTCTAAAGTGACTTTTTTAAAGTCCCCCCCCCCCCCCTTTAATCTAGGATGAGAGTTTCTGACTTATAATTATTAAAGAGGCTGGTAAAACTGCACATATTGAAGAACAGATTCTGTAGTAGTAGTAGTAGCTGGCAGAAATGTTAAGTGCTTTTCACAGTCAACATTCAAACAGATTATCAGATGGCATATTTCACCCTGTTGTTACTTTAAATGAAGTGACCATGAAATCAACAAATCTGCTGTCAGGTGCCTGTCACAAAGATAGTTCTCCCTGTCACACAATGCCTCACATAACAGGTAATGTGTTTTTAAGAATCAGTCCTGTGTCACCTCATCAAGTCCTTGTTAAAAGATGAAATAAGACGGATGGTGTTGTCTCCCATGGAGTTGACTGAAATTCAGTAAAAAGCAATGCATGTTATACAAAAAAAAAAAAAATACAAAAAGGACAGTAATGCAGGTGCCAGTAAGATGCCTCTGACTGTGCCATTACTGCCTTTTTCCTTTGTCTTGAAAACGTTTATTCACTTTTTCCTGCTTATTCCTTTCTAGGCTGAAAATTAATTGGGTCAAGTTTAAATTCTGTGATAAGGACAGGAAGAATTAATCCTCAGTGATCAAACAAATGAGAACTCAGAGTGGTGTTGTGCCAATAGCCACACGTTCACTTGGAATGGTTAAGACCTGCTTCTATGCCTAGCAGAAATGACACTCATAATTAATTAAGTTATGAGGTGTTGCTAACAATAATTTTGTTCAGGATTCTTAAGTTTAATCATTAAATTCAGGGCCAGGGATAAACTGAAATTACCATATTCGGTTTTTCTCTGTATACTTTCATAACAGTTCTCCCAAACAAAATAGATTTTTGTGTTGTTCATGAAATTTTAATTATAGCATCATTCTCAGCTTCTCAGTGTAAGGAACTGTCAGCCAGCTTGAACTCTGCTGAGACAGATGCTGCAGGTTTTTTTTTTTTAATTTTGTTTTGACTTTTCAGACTCACCATTTTTGATAAAAAATAAAAATAGGGAGGGAAGTCACCTTAGTGATATATGGACATCTGTTACTGTAATTTGTTCTTTCATGGTTAGGTTGTGACTAGCATTAGTATATTCAGGCCAGTATGAAAAAAATAACCTTTCCTTTCCTCACCACAGCTAAATGTAGTTAAAAGATTTTTTGTAAGTAAAGGTCTGGTTTAGAGATGTTGCTTACAGAAGCAAGAAGGGAGCAGGAGGTACAAAGATTAGCCTGCTTACTCTATGCTGGCCAGCCAAGCTAGTTGACTAGGATGATCTTGCAGCAGCTGCTAGAAATTGTTGCAAACTTCTCCCAGCAGTGTGAAAAGGGAGGGGAGGGGACCGTGCTTCTGAGAGCTGACTGAGGCACTCAAGGCTATGTTTTAGGTATAGCGTAGATCATGAGTTCGGGGTGAATTTGAATTGGATGCATAACAGTACAGCACCACTGCTCTAAGAAAATTGGTACTGAAGCCAATGAAAGGAATGAGTCAGTGAGACATGCAGACAGCCAAGATGGCACCGCTTGAAACTTGTGTCTTGTGAGACCAGACTTTACCTGGTTTGCATTAAGCCAGTTCTTTTGGGATGTCCATGCTGTTCGTCTAATTCATGACTCTGTTGTAAAGTATGTATTTGATCAGATGTTTGTACAAACCACGTGATGGCCATTTTTACTTTCCTGCGAATTACCTGGATACATTTTACATGCATTTTGAGTGTTACTTCCTTTTTTAAATGCACTTGTGTTTGAGACATTGACGATACTGAAGTGCCATTTCAGAGCAACTTCAAAGAATCGTGGACTGGGATTACATGGAGAAACTGTAGATGGGTTACAGGAAAGCAAAGATTAGGAGAAACACGTTAAACCTTTAGTTGGGTTGATTCTTGGCAGCACTTTTTAGTGCCTTTCTCTTCTCTGCCTACTTAAGCTTTTGTCATGATGTAGGAATGGAATTAAAGAATGATGTCTTTTGGATTAGAAGCAGAGATGGTACAGAAAGAGCAAGAAGTGTTAACGATGTTTTATGTACTGGCTTCTCTTATGCTCCATATGGGCAAATGCTGCCACTTTGCTATATTAAAATTGGAGGCAGAGCCCAGCCAAATCTTGCATCATGATTATTAATTTTGCTTATTGTCAAAGCCAAAAGGAGGTTAGAACTGTTAGATACCTTTTCAGTAGTGCCACGAATGATTTTACCCAAATAGTTTATTGTTGCTGTTCTTGTTTTGGCAGAGAAATAACCACAGCTCCATTTAAAAATGAGCATACATTTGAACAAAAAGAATAAGTCTGGGACCAGGTTGATCCTAGTCCTTGGCCAAACTTCTGTTTTCCAAATGCATGAGAGGAAATGAGTAGAGGACAGTTTCATGGACAGTAAGAGAGTGAATCCTACAGACTACTGAGCACAAACCTCTGCAGAAATGGATGGAGTGAAACCCATAGATTCTCCACCCCACCTGAGAATAAGTTAGATGCCTGTAGACACCACACAGGTTTCAAACAGTTCTGTGTATTTTAGAAATCATGGTAGGATTTTATAGCTCTTCCCCATATAACTGCCACTGGAGACCAGATAGAGAGCTGTACATGGATTTAGGATATATAGGACCTGAAAAAGCAGAGAAGATAGTGGTGAGGCTGGAAAAGTCTTCCAGTCATCTAAACATGACAAATCAGGAGATTTGGTTATAAAGTTTAAGCAGCAGGAATATGGAATCTTATTCTAGTAAAAGTCACGTAACTTGGAGAGAGATTGCTTCTGGATGTGGTTCATAGGTTCTTCACATGTCTCTGAAATGTGGAGCTAAACATAATGAAAACCATTCCAAGGTCCTCTATTTTTTCCTGCCACTGGAAAATACTGGAATGTTTACTACCTTCTTATTTCTGATGGGAGGACTTCTGAGATCTCCAGACAGCTCCCAAACAGTGACACTGGGAGCTCTTAGCTGAAGACCCAAATCCCACTGACTGCAGCTGCGGTTAGAGAGGGTGATCTTGTTCTCCACTTTGTTCCTGGTTACACATTTCTGCTTTCTTTGTTGTGCCCGCATGAGTGTGTGATGGCATGGTTAGCACATCAGCTAAACAGTTCAGCTGAAGACTAACCCAGAGAAATAATTCCTGCCCCCCTTAATTCCCCAGCATGGCTCACTGCACAGGTGTGCATGTGCTGCTGCTGGCACAAGGTAGGAGGTAGAAGCAGAGCCCAGACGTGGGCAGGATGGTGAGGCCTCCTTTTTCAGCAGTTTTAAAATGATGACAACTGTGTATGTGTAGGGGAAAAGAAGACAACAGCACTGAGGAGCACTGGATCTTATTGTTTAGTGCCTTTGTTTTCCCCATAATTTTTCCAAACATATTGTGTGCTTAGCCCTCTGAATGATCGCTCCACAGGAAAAATTGAGAAATGCATTCAGTAAGATTTTCATTTAGTTGAAGCATCCAGCAAGCATGCTAAGTAACACAGTCACGGATTTTTCTTTTGCGCTTCTATCACAAACTGAATTAAAAGTTTCCCATGCTAAAAGCCTATTACTAAGAACCAATACATAAGTATCACTAATTATTTCCAAAATTGCAGGGCAGGAATTTTAACGTAGGTGATTTAAAGCCTAAGCCAATTTCTAACTTTTATAATCTAGGATAATGTGGAGCGTTATGTCTGAAGGATTACTCACCATTCCCTGCTCTGGATATTTTACAGCTGAATGATCTTGAGTTGCCTAAGGACAGGATCCAGGATCCCGAATTGTATGTTCTGTTCTACCATGCCAGTCCCAAAGCTGCCACAAACGCAAAGCATATTTTCAGAGAACCTGCATGCATCAAGTTCAGTTTCTTAGACGCTGCTATGCAGATATTCATGTTAATTTGGGCACAGTACTTCCTGAAAGTGTACCAGGAGGACCAGCAATCTTTAAAGAAAAGGTGCATTGAAATAGCTAGTTAAATTTATTGCTCTCACACAGGGGTTGTGAGCATACTCTTACCTTATCTTAGCATACTTTGTGATGACTACCACTCTGAAGCTACAACCAGGCCAGAGTTTTATTGCTTGAACAGTTATTGGGTTTGAACTTCCATAGGTGTCTCAAGAGAGCTCCCATTGGGTTTCTTTCAGCTGCTTTTCCTTTGTGCACCTATGCAGACTCTAGGGAAAGAGGCAGAGAATATGTCTACATTGGACTTCCAACTTGCTTTTGGACACAAGTGTACAGTGAGCTCCTTGGCAGTCCTTGGTTAGACTTCTCTCAAAGCTTGGAAACTAGCTTGGGTAATTCATCAGTATAGAACTGCCATATAAATATTGTGTCTGGATTAGGATTGTTTGGCACTAGTTGGTACTATGAACAATGCGGTCCTTCGATAATAATTGCTGTTGAACTTCTGTTTCCAGTGTGGCATTATATTACATTTGGAGTCTCACAATGCCTACAGTTTCCACACCCTTAACTGGCATTTCTGTATGTGGAAGTTCATATCATTCCACAGTGGCTGAGATGCTTTTCAGGACAGTGAATTGTTTTCTTACAAAGGCTGGTCTTGATGCAGCAGTAAAGTCTTGTAATGCACGGAGATCAGATTAAATACGTATGAATTATTATCTCTATCAGATTTATCTCTCAAAGTCAAAGTACTAATTCTCATCTTCTGCAATATATTCTTGGCTGAAGAAACTCAGATCCAGAAACAATCTATCATTTGAATCCACTGATTATAATATGGATTGTTATTCAACTTCTTGCACAGTTCAAGCAAATGCCCTAGCACACTGGTTTATTGAATCACAGTACTGGCTAAATTGATGTTCTGAAAGTAAAATTCAGTTGGAATAATCTCATAGATACAAAACTATTTATTAACTTTTTTTCAACTAGTTTTACTTTTAATTAACTGCTTGGAATTACTTATGCTTCATAGGCTGTTTATTTTGGCCTACAGGGTTAGGATTTACAGAGGACTAGAAAAATATTTCAGTTTTTTAACACAGTTCAACTTTTTTTCTCTTTCTAATAAGAAGGCCTTCTGCATTCAGGTATTTTTCAGTTTTTGCAAAGTGAAATAGCTATCATAGATTTCAGTCTGGAACTCAGTATCTCTATAATCTGTGATCTAATAATATTTTATTTGCTTGAGTATTTCTTTGGGTCACACTTGATGCTTCTCGTGCAGTACTGCATCCTTTCCCCCTCAACTATCACATGTAATTTCCTGAACTCTTATTCAAAATCTATAGAGCTAATAAGGTTTCCAATGTATAGCCCTAGGAGCAGCTGTTTTATTTTGCTGGTTTAAGATATTTGATTTTTTCCTGCCTCTTCTTTCTCACAGTTTCAAGTTCAAAAGAAGTATGCATGCTATCAGACTGAATGAAGTGTTATGCCGAAAGAGTTAGATTTACACAAAAGCACTAGCAGAAAGGTAAATAGTGTAACAATAATAATATTAGCTAGAGACAACTTGCTATGGAGGAAAGTCAGATACATGCAGATATTTTCACACACGAGTGTCAAAAGTTAGTGCCTGTTAGGATTTTCAAATTGTCCATGTGTTTGAAACTTTGTTGGAATCCTGTTCCCTATTTTTAGTCCCTTAATTTACTCTAAAAATCTGGTCTAATTGTGTGCTCTTGTGAAATTATGCAAAGTGATTTAAATAACGGAAGCAATCTACCTCATGACTCTCAAATGCTTGCTGCTTTTTCTTGATGTACATGCATTGGAACCAGTTAGACATCTATCTTATCATAGATATGGCTGCAATATGACAAGTAAAGGATTTAAGATGGTCCCAATGATTTCATGGGGCATTGGATGAAGTCCACGGTCTTAGATATTTAGCAGAGCTTTATAGACAATTTTGGCTTGATTTAGGGCCAATCCTTAAAAGCTTTAGAAGTCAAGTTCAGTTCAAATAGTTGGTCTGTACCAAAGTATGGAATTCCTTCTTATTTCAACATAGCAATGTTTCATTCCCAGTAGTCCTGTGCTCCAGAGCACTTTCTTCATTCACACTTGTCATCATATGGATGAAAAAACAATATTGTGAATACTAAATTGAGTGCTTTTTACCATGTCTGTTTGTCCTGGTTTTGACTGGGATAGAATTAATTTTCTTCACAGTACCTAGTGTGGGGCTGTGCTTTGGATCTGTGCTGGAAACAGTACTGATAATACAGGGATGTTTTCATTATTGCTGAGCAGTGCTTACACAGAGCCAAGGCCTTTTCTGCTTCTCACCCCACCCCACCAGCGAGGAGGCTGGGGGTGCACAAGAAGCTGGGAGGGGACACAGCTGGGACAGCTGACCCCAGCTGACCAAAGGGCTATTCCACACCATATGACGTCATGCTCAGCATATAAAGCTGGGGGAAGAAGATGGAAGGGAGGGACCTTCAGAGTGATGGCATTTGTCTTCCCAAGTAACCATTACGCGTGATGGAGTTCTGCTTTCCTGGAGATGGCTGAACACCTGCCTGCTGATGGGAAACAGTGAATGAATTCCTTAATTTGCTTTGCTTGCAAGCACAGCTTTTGCTTTTCTTATTAAACTGTCTTTATCTCAACCCGTGAGTATTCTCACTTTTACTCTTCCGATTCTTTCCCCTATCCCAACTGGGGGGAGTGAGTGAGCAGTTGGGTGGTGCTTAGTTGCTGGCTGGGGTTAAACCACGACACTGTTGAAGGCATTACAAGAATTATTTCTTAATTCTAAAAAGAATTAATCCACATTATAAAATGTGATAGAACAATTGAATTGCATTACTATCTGAATACATTACATCCTTCACAACATGCATGGTTAGCCTTAGGAGCTTGCAGTGACACAATAGTACTGAGTCCAAGGCTACTGCTGTCTTACATAAAAAATAAAAGTATTTGGATTCCTAATGCTGTGATAATAATAACTACATAAAATGAGCTAACAGGCAAAAAATTGATCACCTTGGAAGATGCACATACATACAGGTTTTCACTTAAGAACTTAATTATTGGAAATAGAAAACCGTAGCTGATGTTAATCTACCACATAACTACTTAATCTTGGATTTCTTCTCTTTCTCTCGAGCATCTCCTGCTGGCCCGTGATGTCCACAGATGGATTATAGAACACATTCATCTTATCCAATCTGAGCTTTCTTTGCTGTTATTGTGCCATGAATTTTGTTCTTTTTTACTAACAGGAGTCACACAAGACACTGAAAGGACAATTTTCTGTATTTTATTTTCTACTTCCATTTTCTTTGCTTTAAAATGGTCAGATCAATTTAAACTTGATTTAAGTGAAACACTGTGCAGCTCACACTCGGCAAGTATTCAACCCCAAAGCAAACATTTACAGATGTGCTGATATAACATCCCCCCCCAAAGTACATAATGGGAGTACTGTTCAAGCACTGTCCTGCAGGCACCAGTGTACTGCACAGTACATGTATTCACTGTAGGGGCTCTGATCTGCATATGCAATCATTTCTGTACGCTGTTTCTATCGGCACAGGAAAAAAAATCAAGGAAAAAAGAATGAGGGAAAGCCTTCAAATGTGAAGTTATTTAGCTTTTCTCTTCTACAGAAGAGCCTCATAACCTGTTTTTATTTCTGAAAACGCTTTTTAAAAAATTCCTAAATGAAGTGACGGGGCATGTCTGAGGGAGGAAGGAGAGCAAGGCCTGTGGAGATGAAACCAATCTGTGGATGCAGAGTCCTGCCACAGGGGTTTTCCCCTGAAAGGCATTAACACAGACACAGTGGTTTGGTAAGAACCAAGAGCAGAGTCAGACTAAAGACCATAAAGGACAGTAGCCGAGGGAGGTAGGTAATCACAAACTGTATTGAATTAAGAAAAACTGAATAGCTACCTCTGAAAACAGCCTAGGCATCGGGCTTTGATCTGCCTGCCTCCTTGTATATACATGTAATCTTGGATCTTGATTGAATATTCCCACTCTGATTTTGTAATTAAAACATCATTTATACTGAGAATAATTAAGACAACTGTACATTTGATTTTAAAATCAGTTTTGAGTATTGTGCCTTGTCAAGCTACAAGAATGGTTCCTGCAGCTTTACAACTTAGCATTAAGAGGCAGACAGTGACCGCAGGCACCTGAGTGGAAGGTTTGACAGTTTGATAAATTAGGAATGACACTTGCCAAAATGGCTGTCCTTCCCTCAGCCTGCCAGTGGAGCATTTACACACTGTTAATTGAATTGGCAATTTGTGTAACAGTACCTGCCCCTGAGCTTTTGTAATGCTGGAGCTGCCATTTAGCTCTGATAATCCAGGACTTGGGAATAAGGACGAAAAGCTTCACATGATATTATTGCAGATTTAAAATGACAGTTGGGGACCTTGTTGCCAATTTCCCATTAAATGAGAAATAATTAACAATAGCAATAACAAAGTCTTATAAAGCTGGAAAGTTAAATTGACTTTTCAGCAGTAGTATGGTTTGAAATTGCTTCTAGTGTGATTATCAGATTGCCCTTTCAGTATTATATACCCTAAATAGTATCATCTGATGGTCCGAATAGGCAATGTTTTCAAAGCTACCCTGTTTTATTAGTGTGAGACTCTTCTGATTTATCTGTGGGGTTTTTTTAATTTCTTCTTGCCATGTAAAAATTGAGTTATGTTATAATATTTTGTACAGATAAAGAACTTAATGAAATATTAGAGATTCTGATTTCCATGGTTATCAGTAATTGAGTGACAGCGGAAACAAAATTTTCGGTAATAGATGAATATTGTTAATTATGGGGTTCTTTTTTATGGTTGTACTTGCTGTTGATAGCTTCACTGTCTTTCCCTAAATTTCTGTAGTGTACCTAATGCCATCATCTGAAATGCCAATTTATCAGCAAACTATTATTTTTCTCTCAGGCTTCTCATGTTTTGATAATCTCTGTGAATACTTGCTAATGATTTGATGTCCAAATACTGTAGTAATCAAAACCCATGTAAGAATTAGCCACTAAAGACCAAAGTGTTTGCTATCTTAAGGATAAAAACAAAAATCAAATAGTTAAAATCTGGGACTGTTGCTGCATGTCAGAAGGCTAACTTCCCTATGCAGACTTGCAGCTCTTATTCTTGCCCCAAGATTTAGACTTGCGGACTTCAAGTGATGTACTGAAAAGCAGGTGGAGCTACTTTCCCAAGATGGGTCGTTCCCACCACAAGAATAATTATGCATTCATAAGATGCCACAAGTACTAGACGAAGTACAGAACAGTCTGATCCATTTCCTACATAATAAATAGTCTTAAGACAGTACAGGTTTAATAATTTGCATGCTTGAAAATATCTTTTCATCTGATTACTGTGATCTTAGGACTGAGTACAGTTATGTGCTGGACAAGGACTGAAATACACACCTCCCACCCCAAGATGACTGACAAATCAGAGAGGGATGCAGAATAGAATGATCCCCGTCAATAGGCCTACCCTAGCAACAAGTCATATGTGTGTTTTAATATTATGCTACAGTGTTATAGTGGTTGTAGAATTGCACAGGGAATGAATAGTAGAAACGTGAAAGCGGGCAAAGAAAAGGAGAGGTGAGCAAAAACGAGCTGATGTGGAGTAAAAGGAGCAGAAGGATTCATGATGAAGCTTACAGTTCAAACATTTGTGCAGGAGGTGATATTTTTCTTTCTTCTGTAACTGGTGAAAAGTAATTTATGACCTTAGAGAATTCTATTCTGGAGAAGGAGTTCCGTGAGAGGTAAGCCCATATAAAATGTTGGATGGTGTCCAGCTGAAAAGGAATGTGTACAAGTCAAGCACTGGAAGGAGTACAGGGGAGATGCAGAAAGGCACTGATTACCACTTGGCTGGGAGCATGGTGCCACGCAGCCTGCTACCCTAGCCAGTGCGAAGTCAAAGAGGAATGGCTAACATTTCCAGCCCCAGTGGCAAACTCGTGCCATGCATGGCACAATCTGTAAAGGAGAGGCAGACTTGGCAGAGAACAGGCAAGGGAATGAATCAAACAAGGAAGTAACAGGGAATGGGACTTAGGGCATGCTACTGTATGCGCTGTTGAAGGTGGAAAGGAGAAATTAGTTTCTGTTGAATTGAAGGCAGAGTTGGGGTAGGAATTTATGACAGTGGATGAGGAATGTAGGTAGAAAACAGGTTTCTGGATTTCTTCCCAAGAAAAGTTTTAACTGACTGCTCTTTTTTCTCTACCAAGCCCTTCCACCTTGACACAAAGAAGGAAGGGAGAAAGGAAGTAACTGTGACTGGATTGTAAGGTGTGATCCCTCCCGCCCCCAGAAGTCTGCACACCTGTCCCACAGTATCTGTGGCAAACTACTTCCAACAATTTGAGGTTTCATAGATTACTAGTTCATGCAGTCCAGAAATTCTGGATCTGTCGTTTTTTAAAATTATTTAGCACATAACTAAATATAGTACCGGGGCGGGGGTGTGGGGTGAAGATCATCTTGTGGTTTGGTCTGAGGCATTATACTGGGAGGCTTTGCTATCTGTTCTGACAAGTTCTTTGTGTGATTCAGTTGGGTTACACCTCAGGTTTCACATTTGTAGCACATGACAATGAAAATGGTCTCCTTGAAAGTCTTCTGATATTTGATTCTTCCAGAGTTTTAAAAACGTAGTTATCTCTATACAGGTTTACAAGACTTTTTTTTTTTTTTTTTTTAAATTAGGAAATTGAATTTTTACATAGACCACGTTCCAAACTAACAAGAAGTTTGCAATACAAATTAGTCCTATTCAAACATCACTTCATTAAATGTTGTCAAGTTACAGATTTAAAAATTAGTGTAAAAAGATGTCAATTTCCAGGGCCCTTCATGGCATGTGGAACTCTGTTGCAGATTTACACGTGTAAGGGAATGCAGGTACACCTGACAAAACTGATTTACTTGTCTGTAATTTTGAAAGTTAGCACGTTGCTGTTGGCAAATTAAAACACAAATAATAGTGTCTGTCACTACCATCTTTTTCTTGTATAAAGGAGAGATAAACAGGGGGGGATCCCTACTGTAACAGACACCATGTTCCAGAAACATGGTATAAACTTTGTAATACCTCTAAGTGTATTCCCAGAACAAGTAGGTTACTATGCTGCTTATGTGCCCATTTGTTGTACAAGATTTTAGGGGCTTTCCAAATCTGCTTCTGAAATTTCTTTCTTATTACATACTGTTTTTCAATTTTTACTATACATGTATTATCCTTAGGATAATTATACCAAGTAAAGGCATGACTGAAAAAGCAATATATTTGTTGATGAGGAATTTTCTTTCACTAAAGATCAAAATCACCTCTTATCTCAGGGGGAAGCTCAGTAGATAAATAAGTTGAAGAGGGCAACCAAAAGGTCAGCAAATTAATCTGTGTTGATCCATGTTTGGGGAACCCATTTGGGGAGTGGCTATCTTCTGGATTCTCTTTCTTCCATTAGCTGTCAGCTCAGTGGTTTGTGCATTCCTCTTACTGCAAGGTAAGAGTGTGAGAGAAGTATACTCAAAGTAGTAGTCAAAGCACATATTATAAAGAACTACCTAGGTAAAAACTAAAGTACCTTGCATAGCATTGAAAGCTGATGCAGAATGGGATTGTTTCTCTGCCGGCAGAAAAGTCCACTAAGGAACTGCTAGCTGTGTTCCGCAATAGCTTCAATTTTCTGCTTCTCTTTCTAGGGTTTATGAAATAAGAATTTAAGTGTCCATTGTCAAAACATCAGAAAGTCTGAAGACCATGGCTGTCCTTGGTCTCTCTTTTCTAGAAGCTGGTTTCTTCCTTCCTCTTCAGTGGCCTTCTGGCCCCCAACTTCAATGTAAAATTCCTTACCTACTTAAAAGCAACAACACACAAGACTTTCTATGTTGCAGCTATCCCCGCCACTCCAGATGTGTCCTTGGTTCTTCTATTATTTAGCTTATCTTTGTCCCTTCCTCCTGGCTTTTCAGAGTTTGGTGGAAAGCGGGTTCACTTTGTGTTGTCTTCATGTCTTTCTAAAACTCACCTTCCAATTTCTCAGAGCCTTTTCTCTTTATTCTTGTTTTAGGGTTTCAAAAACACCAGGAGCAGCCTGTTAATTTATTTTGCTTTCTGATTCATTTCAGTTAGGACTCAGCAAAACACAAAACAATTATCTCTAATACTCAGTATAGAACAATTTAATACTTGGACAGAGAGATAGTTTCATATTTGCCCAGTCTTAAATGAAAAAGACGGAAAATCTCCCCATGCCCCATTATCACTGTGCTTGTTTATGCTTCCCTCGGAAGAGGTTGGAGACTCCCTGGGGAAGCTAGCTTCACAGTTTGAGCTACATAGTCTTATGACTGGCTCTTACCCTATGAAGTGTGGTGTAAAACATGAAGGACTCCATATATACATTATTTATTGTGTAAGAATAATTGGTGAAGGTATATGCAAGACAGAGGATTGCAGAAGTTCTGAACAGATTTAAATCCATGTGTTTAAGTATGTGATTTTGTGAACAGTCTAACAAGTGTTATCTTTAGTGAAAACATTAAATATGTCTGTTTAGGACTCACTGTTCTCCTGTACTTGTTTTCATTTTATATCAGTTAATGAGAGAAAGTGCTGGTCTTGCTAACTAAAGAGCAATTAAAAAAATCTAACTGCTCTTCAGTCCTACCACATAACTGTTATTGATATTCAGTGTCTAGTGAAATATTCCATAGTGGGTTTGCAGGAGCTTATAAGGGAATTTATAACACCAATTGTTATTTTACGCCCACTTTTCTTGCAGAACTGTGTGTGTGATAAGCAATATGGATAAGAACGAGCTGAGAAGATCTTTGTAAGAATATTTTTTTATATGTCCTCTGAAAAGGTCTGGTTTAGTACCCCCAAAACATTTTGCAAATAAATGATTTTGCAACAGGTAGCCAGTGAATTTGCATGTGAGTTTCTCTTCCTCTCGGGTGAGTGGCCTGCATATAAGCTTAAAGGGGCTTCCACTTAGAATCCTTGTTTTGGAGATATTTTGTTTTGTATGAAATAGTTTCAGAGTCATTGAGACACCAAGCAAGGATAAGAATGGGGTTTTTTAGCTTGAGAGTGAACGCAACCTGTGAGGATATGGGAATCCTTGCTCCCTGTGTTCAGTTGTTTATACATAGTCCAATAGTGTCAACACGAGAAGTAGATACTACCTGAACTCAGAATAGTTCATAGCCTGAGTTAAGATTCTCCCAAGAGAGAAGTGAGATTTTTTTTTTAATCTAAACTGGAATTGCTTTTTGTCTTTGTATGATGAGGGGTTGTGGCAATTGGAGACTGAAGCAAGAAAATTATTCATATAGCTTTGTGCATAAATTCTAATGATTTTTTAGTTACCCTTGCAATGGAGGCACATTTAGAGGGGATGAATCTTTACTGTAGCCATATATCTGAACCACCTTTGATGTCGAATTTTGAACATAACCTGAAATTTACAGTTTTAGCCTACACTAAAATATGATCACAATTCTTCCAAGAATCAGAAGCAGTTGAGTTTTCTATAAATGCTATCAATCTAAATTGCACAGGGTTTCTTTCTGCTCTGCACCACTCTGTCTTACTGCTTAAACAGGGATCAGAATGGTTGGATGCTGCCCAGTCCAGTCTTGGGGAATTTTGGTTCTTGATCCAAACTTCAGATTTCATGTTTGGTGATTTCAACATATGCTGTTAAGTTTTGATTTAGAAGAAACACTTCCAGAATAAGGTATTTACTGCGACTTCTTGTGGCCAGAGTTTGAAGAAAATTTCACTTTGGTTGTGGGATTTTTTTTTTTTTTTTTAATTATGCTTCTAGGAAAAGATAAAAAGAGATTTTGCTCACTTCATGAAGTGAAATTATTTGTATTTACTGCAGAGAGAAAGAAAAAGGTGTTTTGCTGAATATGTATTTTTAAAGGGCATATGGTGAGAAAACAGAAATTCCATTTACATGTAAATGATTTAACAGACCACAGTAAGAAACTAGAATACTACCATTTCCTCAAAATGATGTGGTGGTAAAGGTGGCTGGCTCTGTGTTGAAAAGTGTGTGGGTATGGTGTTGGGGTGTTTTTTTGTAGTGCATGGTAATAACTCGAATTCAAGCCTGTATAACAATCACATTGAGATCTTATTTTTAGCCAGATATATAAAATATTGCTCTAAATCATAATGATAACTTCCAGGCTTTAAAGTTCTAAGAGTTTGTAACAAGCAGCCTTACACCTACTGTTTTGTGTTTCTATGGCTCTGCTTCCTAGTGGAACATGAGAGCTGCTTACACTATTTGTAACTGCTTCCATTTCAGGTAAGCACAGTCTTGAAAGAGGTTGCATGTAAACTCACTTTTTTCTGTAATGAAGACTATATATCCTTTCCCCCTTGGCACAAGAGTTGTCTGAGGTTTAGGATGAAATATCTAAAAAACTCTCTTTACAATATATGACCCTCTTTACCTTCACTTTCAGTGAGGCTTCAGCTTCACTCAGGGATCTTCAAATATTGTATTTAGGTCCCTATAACCTACTGATTCCAGTGAGAGAAGGTACTTTTTGTGAATCTGCACTTAATAGTTGATTTACTTTGGAAAACTGGATTCAGACTACTGAATTATTTAATCACTTTTGAACATTTTACTGCTTGCTATCAACAATAAACATAATGCACTTTTGAAGATGTTGCTCTTTGCTATACACAATAAAAGTAATCTCTTTGTACATCTATAATCACCAGGTATTGCAAAGCAGTATTAAAATATGAAGAAATTTCCAACATACAAATTTTCCTAAGGTCAATTCAGTAACAGCGTACGTTTCAGTAGGATTTATGTTAAATCATTTTATTGATTGTTACATAGTTTGTAAACCGGAATGATCTTTCTGTCTAATTTGCAGAATGAGTTGCTTTTCCAGTTTAAAAAGTTAATGCTTCAGAGTCTGATGGGGAAATATCACTATAAGTGTGTTTTTTGTACTACTTTAGCCCTGATAAAGAAATTGCTCCCCTTAGTAATATGGAATTGCAGTATTAAAATACTTCTCTGGATGTAACATTTGAAGATGTAAAACAAATGATTTAACTCTCTCAAAAGAATGTCCTGTATGCAGGTAAAGCAGTGGAAGAGCGTTGGATATTTCACAACATAGTTTAATTCCAAAGCGTCCAGCAGGAATTCACCTGGAATATTGTTTTGAAGATATTGGTATACAGCTAGGGCCCAAAGTGCCTTTTGTGCCAAGAAAGCTAATTTTTGTATTTAAAATTAATCTAGCCAAAATCTGGATTAGCTATGTCACATCCCCTTAACCACAGGCGTGTAAACCTCAGTATAGACAGCTGTTTGGATGTTTCAGACTGGGACTCCTGCCCTCAGCAAACACATTTGATTCTCCTACATGGTCACTTGGCTGTGTGTACTCATGCCCATATGCTTGGATGGCATTGTGCCTGCTCACTAGTTGGTCAAACTGTTCCATTAGGGCTTAGACGCCAAGAAAACAGGTTGAGTTGGGCACCATCTATAACAGCATGCATTCTATCAGTTCTGAAAGAAATCTTTCCTCAGGGACAAGATGCCATGCTGCATAACTTGCCTTTTTGCATTCATCTTTCTTGCCACTTAGATGTTCCAAACACCCCAAAAAGAAAAAAGGAGAAAAAGACAGAACGAGGAGAAATTTCTGGCTTTCAAAGAAGTAATTGTCATCGTAGCTGTGGCATAAACTCATGAAGTTCACAGGAGATTTAGAAATGCATGCAAAATGAATAGTGTACAAACCCTCAGGCAATCCGCATTAATTCAAGCTTAAATCAGACAACACCACAAGTGGGCAAAGTGTAAAAGAAGTAGAAGAGTCACTGAAACATTTTGCAGTTTGCCTTAGATAGCTGGAAAAGGCCATTGTGATAGTCTCAATGTTGCTTTAAGTCTACAACAGCTGATAAAGTCAGGGGAGAAAAAGCATACTTTCAGGTTTGGTGTCATCTTCCTACAAACTTTGCTTTCCTTTTATTCTTAGACTATTGTAGCTACATAAACACACTTAACTATGTGAATATGAATGTAGTATTATTTAGACATAAAACCAGTAAATGCAGAACAGTTTTAGGAATAGCCATCGAAAGTCAAGAAAATTCATTGCTTCTCATACGTCAACAGAAGCTGTTACTAGAAATTGCCGTGCTCAATTGGTGCTACCTCCAAAATGAGCTAGGGAAGAGGCAGCAGCATCTTAGACAAAGTAGTTGTTCAGTGAGTCTGATCTCCTTAAACACTGGGTATACAAAATAGTGTATATACTGATTCAGAACAGGGAACTGCCTCCAATGATGCCTATATCTCAGAGGTAAGAGAGTGGCATATATAATATCACATAGCAACCTTATCAAGACCTTGAAGAACTGGCTCTGGAACAGCATTGTTTTTGTAGCATTTACACCACAGTAGCTGTTGGAAGTTGGTTGGCAAGAGTAAAAATCTTGACATTTGCTTTTTGCTGACAAACACCAAAAGGATTGACTATGGTTTATAGAAAGCAAATGCAAAACTGATCAGAAGTGGATTTTTTTGCCATTGAACATATTAATTACATTTCTTTTTTGCCTATTTTCCTTCCATGAGTCCTGCTGTGTTGCACTTTGGGACACTTTCTTGGCTGGCATGTTGCTATGAATTTGGTTGTTTCATTTAAAATAATTTTGGAGAACTCCCATTACATGAAAGAAAATAAAAAGTTGTCAGGGTTCCAGAAACATATACTGCTGTAAATGTGTTATAAAACCTTAATGCTGTGTCATTTCTAATTAATATAGATTTATTAAAACTGGCATGACTTTTAGACGATTTCAATTGAAGCAACCGAGAATAAATCAGACAGAAAAGCAACAGATGAAGGAGTTTTAAGCAGCTTAGTGACCTAAATCACTTGTTAGTCCCTGTCTCTTCTTGGATAGGTTACACAGTTCACATTTTTTCTACTGGAAATGAATTATTTGGATAATGAGAGAAAGAAAATAATTAAAATCAGACAATTACTTTGAATTAACTTATAAGACTCACTGTGATGTTTTTGTTACTGAGTGCGTAGACAGGACAGATATTGACCTCTCAAAGTTAGAAGCTCCATTTCAAATTACTCTGCTACTTGGTTCCATTAAGTAAGTTCTCCCGCTTTATGTCTTAATGCTCACGTTGCTTAATGTCATCTCAATTACTTGATATGTTGTTAATATAATCCTAATGTGAAGTAAGCATGTATCAGTTTAACTCATTCATGTGTAATTAAAGCAGTTGATATTAATTAAGAAACAAACCTGTTTGCTTTGTTTCATTCCTCCTCCACTGTTAAACAAGTCATTCAAATCTTTACTACTTTGCCAATGCTGGTCTAGTACAGATTGCAAGAGCTGACTCTTGGTTTTGGTTGGTTTTTTGTTGTTTTGTTTTGTTTTGTTTTGTTTTTTTCCCCTTTGAGTAAAATCAGTATAACATGATTATTTAATATAATGGCTCAGGAGGGGTCCTGGACTCAAATGGCTCTCTTTAGCTGTTGTGGGATCTTGCTGGATATCACGAGACACTGAGTAACATAGACTGGGAGTGTTGACAAAGCATGAGTCTAAGAGCCAGGAACGGAAGAGCTCTGATCTTGGCACTGCAGCTGTCTTTCAGCAAGACTTTGTCTAACCCCAGACATAGGAAATTTCAGGGACTTGTGATCTTTCTGAATTAGCCTTAGACCTCTTTCTGTACCTTCGTTTATTCATGTGTGAAATATATTAATCATGCACAACTAGTTTTGTAGCGATCTATGAAATTCCTGGATGAAAAACACTGCAAGAATGCAGGGTAGTATTCTGTGTAATAACACCATCTGCTTTACAGCAACTGTGGAAGTCATTAGAGAAGAAAGAGGAGAAAATAGTTCATGATTTCATAGTAAGCTGTCCTTTCTTTCCGTTTTGGGTTTTGTGTGCTTTAGCACTGCATAGGTAAGTTCTCATGGTCAGCAGCATTTAGGGGTTAGTCTCAGCAGAATTTCCAGAGCCTGCTTTCTAATTCAAACTTATTCTGTGGTAAACTGTCTGAGCTGAGCCATTGTGAGCTATGAGTTCTCTATAGGCTTATGGAAAAGTATTATTGAATGATTATTACTAATGGGCATATAGATCATAAGTAATAACATATCAATGTGTGATTTTTAACATGTAGGGCACATTGGTGTCTGGGTTTTGGGGAGGGGGTTGGAGGGTTTTTTGGTTTTTTTTCGTTTTTTTCCAATAGACTTACAATACATATGGATATTTTGTAGTCCTAATTGTTGTGGCTTTTTGAATTACTTCCTTGTCGTGATTGCAAGAATAGTGAGCACAATAGGTCAGGCAATTCTTGGTAGAAAAAAATTATTTTAACATTTGTAAGGAACACAATCCAAAGATAAGTGAGTTAAAAAAAATTACAACTCCTAATATAAACTAGAAACGTTATAAAACAATTCTTGGTCTTTTGCTGTCAAGAGCTATCCTTTATCTCTTGTAGATACATGACTTGGTTGAAAACTTTTCATTATTTTTAACTTACTAGCCACAGAAAAGATATTAACTCAGGTTAAATCATAAGCCAGCTATAAAAGCTCTACAAAGCAGGCAAGCAAATTCTCTGTGTTAAAGATGTGGAAACTGAGGCACGGGGAGGTAAAAAAAATTGTCAGAGGCATCCCAGTAGGCCACTAGCGTATTAAACAAAAGGAGCCCTTATCACCAGGCTAGTGCTGTGTCCTTTAATTTTGCATGTAAATACATGTTTCTCTTCTCAATAAGTGAGAGAGAAATGGAGAATTAAACTGAACTTTTATTAGAACAAAAAATAAGATCTAAGGGTGCAGGGGGCTAACATTATTTATTTACTGTCAGAAAAATGAAGTAGTTACTCTGCAGAGAAAATATGTTTAGGTTGTGGTTCTACAAATGTGGATACTTAATTATTAATATTAATATCAGCAGAGCACCATAGATTTGAATTAATTTAGGCATGGATGCACAATCACATTTTTGTTGAATTAGTCAAAGGCTGTTCAAAGGGTTAATGCCAGCTTTATCCTTTCGTACAAACTTCATGGTGGCTGGAAGAAGACAGGACATTCCTGAATAAAATCTGAGGGTTTAAAGTTAAGTCTTTAAAAGATTTGTCAACAGAGGTGACTCTGCAGAGAGAGTCTGTACCAGTGTAACACCTTCTGTCGTGTGGCCTCAGCATATTGGTACAACTGTTAAACTTGGATTTACCTACCACCAGCCCCCACTGCCATAGCTGCAAATGCTAATGGAGTCCTGATTCAGCAGAGTATTGAATGCTTAATCCACTCCTGTTTAGCAAAATATTTTGCTTGTGCTTAGTTATTGTACAGTACCTTATAGCTAACTCTTTTCAAGTGAAGTAAGCTTAAGTGAATACCTAAAGGTAAACACATGTTTAAGCACCAAAGAGGAGCACTTAAGCTTTGTAAGAACTGAATGATTCAGACTAATGATGGTTTTGAGCTGACAAATTGTAACTCTGGAGGAATACTTAGAATTTACCATTTGTCAAAAAAGATATTATTGTGTGTACTAATGATTTCATTATATTCTGAAGTACCTTTGTGTCCCTTCAAATAGCGATCTCATTGATAAAAGATTTAGTATTTTGTAATTATTCTTCCCTTAATACTAGTGCCTAAAATCAATGTCTGCAGCTTGTAACTTATGCATGTACTTGAAGAAAATGGAATTAATAAAAAAGAAACTGCATATTTTAAATGAAAATGTACATGTGATAATGTTTAGCTAGCAGATTCTCCTAGTCTACATACTTCTACCCTAATCTTCAGGCTCTGTATTAAGCCGAAGGCTACTTTTTCTCAAAATCCCCAGTGGCAATCACTCTCTCTTCAGCCTTCCTATGGCTCTTCAAAGACAAACTCGGGGAGAGAAAGGTAATAGGAAGGACTTTATTAACCTATCCATTTTATGTAGGCTACCACTCTTTCGGTGTCAATGTGTTCATTACGTGACCTAGCTGGATTTGCCTGAACAATGATGATAATCCTTATGCTCATGCTGATGGTGTTTTTTCCAGGATACTGGGTGTATCTGGAGATGAGGGTGTAGGATGTGTCTCCATGGCTCACATTACATTAATGAGAGTGATGCTAATGCCCATGTCCATGTGAAGGCCTAGGTTTCCAGTGGTCCATTTTCCTCCTGTTGCACAGACAGCTGAGCACATCCTTCATAAGGCTGTGGTTTCCTTTCTAGTCTGACACTTGCAGGCTGTGAAGTGTGGGAGTTCAGGTGCTGCCGAGCAAGTGCCTCCGCTGTCAGTTGTACAGGTGAAGGCAATAACCTCGGCAGCCATTTTAGCCTAGGCCGCCTCCAGTGTGGGCCTGAGCTCTCAAAATGGCATCCACAGCTGCTAGCGTGTTGGGTGGTGCTAGACCTGAAGGAAGCTCTGAGGACAGCAGTCACGTACAGCCAGGCAACCTCTCCTGCAGAGCTCACTGCCTTCTCCTGACAGAAACCGCTTTCCAAAGCGGAGGTTTGGAAAGGTTTTTCATGTCCCTTTGTAAACAAGCTTGGAGAAGAATGAGCAGTCTCTCCCCAGGCCTCTCTAGTTACTGGTTGGTGTGTTTACTGGGAGGCCTGAGATAGGTCCCGCTCTCTCATTGGGAAGACTGAAAACTGTATTTCCCATACTGGAAGAATATGCCCTCTCCACTTCCCCCAGACTACAGATTGTCCTCAGATTTGAGGGGATGCTTTCTACTCTGGATGTTGCCCTCTGGTAATTTTGATGATCTGCTAGAAGGAGCCACGGCTCCAGTCTTTCTTTGAGGACTGCTTGTATAGGTTATTGAGTAATCATTTTGGTGGTTTTTGTTTTTTTTTTTTTTTAATATTATTTTATTTTAATTATTTTCAAAAGGCAGCCAGCTGCCATTTATTGTCAATACCTAGTCCAGAAGGCACAACCTGAGCATTCCTACTGAGTGCCACCATTCTAGCAGGAAGCCGCAGGCTTTGTGTGAAATGAGCACTGAGATGCACCAGTGATGTGGAAATGTGGAAAAGCAAAAAGTGAGGTATGTCGGTACTTCAGGTGGTTCAATGGCAGCTAAATGAAGCTCTTGAGGATCAAGAATCTTTAGGTGCCCCAAATACCCTTTTGAATCTGCTCCTAAATCCCTTTAAAATATATGGAAATTTAACTAATGTACTAATCTGGAAACCGCTGAAACACATGCTTAAGTTGTAAATTCATAGGTAGTTCAATCTAAAGCCTGCTCCTTTTAAAGAAAACCTTGTACTTATGAGCTTTGCTAGACTGGAGCCTGAAGCTGACCATTTACACCAATGTGTGTAAAAGATTGAATGCAAAGTTAGTTCATTTGCACATGCAAGTTTTCCTGCAAATATTTTCATTTGCAGTAATGATTATTTGCATGTGAACTGTCTCTGCATCTGTAACTGGAAGCTGAGAGTGGAAAACCATGCACAAACGTTTTAAAAATCAGACCTTCATATCAATGTGGTTTTTAATCTAAATGTAATCTTTTAGTTGTTCAAAGTACAGTCATAGAATTTCTCAATTCAGTCAGGAAAATATATCAAAATTAAGTATACAATGTAGTAGTAAAGCTACACCAGGGTGTGGACAGGTGCGCAGACTTTGAAATAAAGGAGGGTGTAAACTTGTATAGCATCAGAGGCTTCTCAGGAACAGTCCAGGTGTACGCTTTTACCCCTGGTAAATGTCATGTTGTTAGGACTATCTTTCATTTAAAGAGAAACTGTTGTGTAGTTTCGCAGTAAGTGTGTGCATGTAAGCTACCAAACAGCAAATGAAGTTCGTACTTACTTTAGCCTAAAGGCACTGATTCATATATCAGAACCTTTGTTCAGGCTGATTAATTTTTGTTTATTTTGCTTCTCAAGTGTATTAGGTATAAAGGCATCAAAACTATTTTAATTCTGAATGAGATTGTCCAGACAGCAGAGTTTAAAGCAATTTGACAAATCCACTTTGCATTCTCACATTTAGTTAATTCAGATTAACTTTTGTTGAGCACTTCCAAATAGTTAAATTCTCAAGCCTAGAGGATTAAGAACATATGTTTAGCTAAAGAATACAAGTATTTTTGTCACTTTTTGAAATAATACTTGCATTATTGTTTTAAAACAACTTGAGTGAATCTTGAAATTATTATGGATCTGAGTGTTTTAACAGAATGCATTAAAGCACCACACACAGACCACTGAGAGATGTTTAACCAGCTTTCTCTGGCAGGGGTTTCATTCTCTGATCACCATTCATAGAATTTCTAATGGAAGTGTTTTCTTATCTTAGCCAAATTGTAAATGTATCCATTGGATAATTTTATAAACTATAACATACGTACATATGTGTTCATTCCAAACTACTTCTGGCTTGTAATCGTTTAGTTGGAATGGTAATATGCATAACAAGTTAAAATTAGAAAAAAACCTCACTTTGACTAGAATCTACTTTTGAAACTAAGGAAATCATATAAAAACACGAACTGTATATTACTATGGCACCTGCTGTTTTTCAGGTGTTTATAACATAGCCATAAAAATTCACTCCAGGCTGAAACTTGGTATTTAAAAGTCTCGGCTCAGCAGGATTTTTAAATCAGATTTGGTTTAAATTAGTTTGACTCTTTTTCAGTTATAAAAAGGAGGGTGGAGGAAAGAAATTTTGATGTGTCAAATATAATTTTATTCATTCCTCTAGCTGAAAAACAGTTTTGCTTTATAAAGATATAATTTGCAGGTCGTTAGCCCATAACATGGAGTAGGGAGTAAGAGTGTCAAAGGGGGAAAAGAGGGAGAGAAAGAATTACCATCCAAGAATTTGGCATTTGCAAATGCTTAATGTCTTCTGTGAGAACATTTACCGTGGATCCTTACTGAGCTTTCATAAAACTGTATCCGGGATATACAGCATTTTTTTAATTGAAAAAACAGGCTTTCATTCAGTAAAGTCAATAACTCATAGTTTAAGGTCTGTTTTGTCATATGTCAATGACTGGTGGATGAATTATGTTCAGACATAATTGATTTAATACTTTATAATAGTGATATTAAAGAATCTGAAGCAATCTGGGACCTCAGCTTCCTCTGTGTTTTACTGGAAGCTGGAGCTGGGCATCTACAATCCCTCTGGCTCATCTGAAAAATCCATCCTTCTTCTGTTCTATCCAGCGTATGTGAAACACAAAACCAATTTTAATTAAGTGAGGATCAAATGGAAAGGTTGACATCATTTACATTTACAATGCACCACCATTCGTACATTGCTTTTATATATATATATATATATATGAATATACACACATATGCCCATACTGGCATCTCTGCTTATAAAGACCTTCAGTAGCAGCAAAATCCAGTAGATGACTGGGCTGAAATTTCCCAAAGTTGCCAGTGGCTTTGGGTGCCTCTTTGCCCAAACACTTTGGGCCACATTTCAGCTGTTCTGAGAAAACACAACTCCAGATGAAGCCTTTATAAGCTGTGGCTGCCGAACGCTTTTGTAAATCAAGCTTTTGGGGTACTTAAAAACTGAGGAAGCCAAAACTGGAGGGCAATTTTTTTTTTAAACTTAGCTAGCAAAGACTCAAAATGGCGAGTATTAATTTCTTTGAACAGAATACATTGTGTGGTATTCCTCCCTATTTTTAATGCTATTATACAATGGAATGCATTACCATAGTGTTCCCTTCTCCCATCTGTTCCTCAAAAAGAAAAAAAGAGCTCTTGGAAATGTTTATGCAAAGTACTACTTTTCATCACTAAATCAAACGTGGAGACAAGCTAGCAGAAAAAGTGTTCTTTCTTTCCCATATAGGGGCTATACATACTTTTGCTTTAACTATCAATCCTGAAATGTGGACATTTTCGCTTTCAGTTCATCTTGCGGTACATAACTCTGAAGAGATGTGCCTGATGCTCCATGAATGATTAGCATTTAGTGATGTTGCTGTCATTGTGAGGTACTGCCAAACCACAATTTGCAAGTACTGAATGTCCTGAACTGCAATAGGATAATTTTGATACTTCAAGCTTGGCATTATCTCCGTATCTCAGGTTTTGCTTTAAATTTAATTCTCGTGTCTGTCCTAACGTGGCTATTTTACCAATAAACCAGACACGTTTATTGTTTCTTTCTTTTTTTTTTTCCCCCTATTGTTCATGCTTTGACAGTTCCATAAAGTTTATTTCTCCCTGCTGCTTAGTGTCTTTTTATTCTGTTTGTTTTTCTCTACTTCCAGCTGGGATATAGTTTAATGAATTATTTTTCAGTGTGTGTGATATGGCTTTTATGGCCTGCCTTTGGAGATTGTGATTAATACAATTTTCTTTTATTCTTTGCCCTGACCTGGTTCCCAGTGCTCAGTGTAGTGATCATTGTTGTATTAAGAATATTGAGATGATATTATCCATGTTAAGCCTGGAACATATTTTCATTCATTCTAGTTTTTATTCTGCCTGGATTTTTATTTTTAGTGTCAGTCCTGAGATTTTTTGTTTCTGTGCCAATATCTGTACATTTATTTTCTGTTGCAGTTGGATTAGTAAGATCGCTGCTGCTAGTGAGCTATCCCACACAGTCATCAAATCCATACCTTCCCTGAACAAGTTTTTTTTAAGTAATTTGGCATCCAGGTTTGTGTCTTTTTTTTTTTCTTTTTTCTTTTTTTGTTTTGTGGGGTTTTTTTTTGTTTGTTTGTTTGTTTTGTGAGCTTACGTGGAAATTTACAGAAATTATTCAGCATGTCAGCCAGGTTTAGATCCAGCTGTTCTTTGACTAAGCAGAAACCTCCCCAGCCATGGCCAGGAATACACAAACTTTGTAAAACAATCCTAAAGGGGAGGAGATAAAGGCATGAGAGAAGAGGTGGAGAGACCACATTCCACTTCTGGTAAATCCACACCTACTAACATAGATTTTCAATTTGCATCTTAGCCCCTTGACAGCTTTTCATTCAGACAGTCTGAAAATATTTTCTTCTTAGCCCAGGTTATTTTGTTTTGCTTCTTACAAAAGTATGTTAGGTCAACTGTTTCTCATGGCTAACTACCCTTTACAAGGAAAAAAAATGTGCAGAGTCAGCATAGCCGATACTATCCTGTGCTTTCCTTCATTGTTTCATAGATATGTTCAAACCTGACAATGAGTTATGAGTAGGTTCGAGAATTTGAGTTCCAAGACTGGTCAGTTTTTCTTGCCTCATTGCAGGAGGAACTGAAGAGCATGCTGTTATTGATATACGCTTGTATGCTGAGAGCTGGTCTGAGACCACCAACTTGTGTCATAGTTCTCAAGTAGAAATGTGAGCTCAACTCAAACTCCAACTTGGTGGAAGAAGATTCTGCCACATGTCACCAGTCCCTAGTTCCTTTCAACATCTAGTTTCTTTCAGCTTATGAATGTCATATTTAAGTGGTTCCCTTTCAAGGCATAGAAATCCTCCCTGTCTTCTTACTTACAATAACTGTTATCTCTTTCCCTTTCTTCTCAGAAAAGTTGCAGTTCAGTCTTTCGTATTTTGTGTTTCTAAATACCTATTTAGTTTTCCTTGGTAAATTAGTCATACTGTTCTCCCTGCAAGTGCTCTGTAACACTTAGCTGTTCAGGTTTTCCAAAAGATTAGGGGAACTGGGTTATTTGGTCTTCCTACTAGCTTTCAAGGTTGTAGTTTTGTCACTACCTGTAATGCCCTTCAAATTCTACACCCTCCATCTTGAGATTTCTTTTGGTTTCCCTAATGCACCATGGCATCTCCAAAGTGGAATGAGATTATTGAGAGATTTCTTTCTTTGGATTTTTTTTTTATTTTCTTCAATAGTTTGCTAACACAAAATCACTTGCCAGAGAATCACTTTTGTTGGTTGTTATGACTTTCCTGGCAACAGCAAGATGTGATCTTTTTATGCATCTTTAGTCAAGCTAAACCATCATTTCTTGGTTTAATGACAGAGGTAGTAATTCCTTCCCTTGGATACGTTTCAGTTTCTAGTGCCATTTTCTCAGTTTTAGTAATTAGTCTTTACTGAAATTTGTACCACTAACACTTATATTTCTTAGACTTTATTATTATTATGTCAGCACTGTCCACACCACTGTGGTTATTTCAGCAGTAATTGTAGTGTTTTACTGAGCAGTAGTTAACATTTTTCAGAATTACATCACAGAGTATGCTAACACAATATAAAATGATACATTATCTACTGTGTGGTCTTAAAGAGTAATCGGAGACATGAATGCCAATTAAATAATCTGCTGCAATAACACGATGATCTTTTCTCTGCTGTCTACTTAAGCCTATATAAAGAACATTACTTTCTTGTGATATTGAAATGATGGTTGTAGAATTATATTATTGTGAAAAATGATAGATGCATCAGAATGCTGTAAATAACTAGATCTGAAGTCAGCAGCGAAACAGTCTTGGTGGAGGCACAGCCCCTGTGTGGGAGGTTCAGCAAACAGAGGAAATGGGCAAAAGAAAATACTCAATGACATCTTGAAAATGTTTCCATAATTCAGAATATAGTACTGGATAACAGGTATATCAGAAATAGATGTATTGATATGCTTTGTGAGCAGGAAAAATGCGAGTGTTTAATTTTTTCTACATATTTCTGAGTCAGTAATGAGATCTACTCTCAAAGTAAATTTTTATTTGTCGTTCTACATACTGTTGATTATTTCTAAGTCCCTATATGGGATTTTCAGCCAGAGTTTGCTTGGATATTGCTAGCAGTGTAGTCCACAAATAACAGGGGTTTTGATTTCTTTTTTTTTTCTTTTGCTATCCATATCCTTTAGAACCTGAAATCAACTTTAAAGATAGGCAAAATATGCTTAGTGTGTATTTTTTACTAGAAAATGGAAGCATAAACCAAAAGCCCGTCTACTCCATTTATCCATTATTGGGAGAAGATATGTTGAAATTCTTTGTCTTTTCTTGTTGCTTTTCTATTTGACACTACTTATGCACTGAAAATTGGAGATTTTTTTTATTTTCCAATTTAGAAATCTGTTATTCTTGTGCAGAGTACAAAATCATATTTTTTTTCTATCTTCAGCACTCCTGTAAAGTTTTTTTTAGATTCATTGTGTGTGAAATAAATGACTGATATCTGCAGGCCATGGATAATCAAGCCCTTTTGTGCTTTCAAATTTTACTGTAAAGCCAGGTTGCAAGCCTCTTACTTTCTGTGAATCAGAAGGACCACTCATATGAATTAACTGCTCATCAGTATGAGTACAGAGGTCTTTTTATGCCAAAGTAAATAGTTGAGATAAATACATGAAAATAAGGTTCAAGATTAGAAACAAAAAAGAGATTAGTCCAATATAGAAGAATTTAGTCACTAATTTCTTCAGGAGAGATCAGTTGTATTCTATCAGAAATTAGTCAGAAGACATCGGTTGTCTTCTGTCTTTAACATATTTTTTCTTTTTTAGTTTCATACAAGAATTCATTAAATTCCCAGGAGTGATGGTTTAGTTATCAAGATAATTCCATGTTTAACAGTTGCAGAGCTTTTATAGTCAATAGCCCAGTTGTGTTATGGGTTGTTTTACTTTAAATAAGAAGTTACTATTATTTCCTGTCACAAAAATTATATTTCTTTTTCCTTTCTGTCATTTGACAGTAAACTTTGTTAGTTATGAAACCAGATCATTCTGTGTATTATGTGAGTCACTTACTATTAGTCTCACTTTTTATGGAATTGAATTTGCCTATTTTCTTCACTGGTGGGAATATGAGTTTATTGTTTTGGACTCCTGCTCAAAGAGAGAGGGATATGCTAGTGGCATAACTGGAGGGAATATTTTTTTATCCTTTTCCACTCTATCTTTGTGGGCTTGTTGAAGGACAGAAGATTTTTTTTTTTCCCAACAGGACATGCTGCTTCATTTTTTTCTTTCCTCAGCAGAGGAAATCTCACACTGCTGGCACTTTGACACATCACTGACTGTTAGAGAACATGGAGCTCCTGTTTACTGCTGTTTCTTGAGTCTTAAACAGCCCTCCACTGCTTTTATTATACCATTAATTGCACTTAATGCAGCTGCATTTCTAGTACGCTTGGCTAAGCTCTGAAAATTAAGTAGAGGGTACTTTGTTATAAAATTCACTGTAATGAGCTCTGGTGGGACAGGGTCTGTTAAGTTTGAAATTACCTCAGGCCATTTCCAAAGGACTTCTTAAAATATTGCACATCTATAAAAGTTTGCAACTAGATAAATAGCCAAAGGTATGGTTGAGAAGAAAAAAAACACAGCCCCACAATATGCACTGGATGAAATATGAACATTTTTAGTATCAAATGGTTACATTTATTTTAAACATTTATTATCTTAAGTAATTTGTTAAACAGAAAGTTTTCAAGCCAACAGCATGTCAATTTTAGGTGTTTGGTTGACACAGTTGTTTTTATGCATACTCTTTTTGCTTCTGGTTTCTTAATCCAGACCATGCATTCATGAAACTGGAATAAATTTAGGACTCCCTCTGGGTTTACATAAATTGGTTCAAGAAGGGGTCACACCTCCCCATACAAAAACCTTATAAGAACTGCTGCAACTATTAGCCAATTAGCTTAATGTTACAACTAACAGCCTGTACTGAGTACTGATCTCTGGTATCTGCCTAAATAAATGACTAATACGGCTTCAATTCCCTTAGTGTTCTTCAGCTATATGACCGCTGTAATGCTTTGCGGCTAATAAAATTTCAGATTGACTAATTTATTGGGTAGCTTTACCAAAACATCCAAGTAATCCTTTATATACTCATTAGAAACGGGTTCAGAATGAATTCTCTGAGGACTAAGTGGAAAAGTCTCCATGGGATCAGCATCGCTGAGCTTTAGATACGCTGGCACAAATCGGGTGGAGGATCTTCTGTGGTTTTAGTGCAGCAATTTATCTATGTTTTGTAGTTGAACTTTAAGCATGCGGTAATTAGAGGCCCCCAAGCTTGAAATTCATGCACCTTTTTTTTTTTTTTCCCCCTTTAATAGACTCTATAAAAGCCTGCCAAACTAAGTATTTGACGGATGTGAGTTGTATGTAGAAGCTCTATACCGAACTTCCAGATAGGTTAAAATTTTAAAACTGTTTTCTTCTGTTTTGAGATTTTGAATGTAGAAATGGGTAGGAAGTCTGTCTGTTACGAAGGGTCAGTCTGCAGCCTATTGTGTCATGCAGAAATATTCACTAGTCAATAATCAAATACACTGTGGCCATTAAGTACTGCACCTGTTGTCCAGATGGGCTAACAATAAACATGACACAGTCAATCATGCTTGCAGAATAGGGTGGACAGAAGGCTTTGGGGGATGTTTCCAGGGTCTTCCTCTGTTTATCTAGGCCTTTATATCTATACTATTATGTGGTTGGGAGTATCTGGGTTAGTGCATTTCAATCCTGAAATCACTCCAGCAAGTTATTCCAAGGGGCTCCATGGAGTTTTGTCTTTCTTTTGAGTTTTAAACTGAAATGGCAGCTCTTTTTATTAACTAAGAAAACTATTATTTGACAAAGAATGGAGCAATAAATCTCTGCATGTTGAGAAACATTAAATATGATCAAAATTGTTCTAACTTTAAATGCAAATAAAGCTTGTTCTCTCTGCTAAACTTCATCCATAATAGGATATTTTTAGACCTATGAATCATTTATTAGTTTAGATAATTTTATATTATGACAAGTTATTGAACACACAATTATGTGCAGTACTGCAATATAAAACATAGAATCAAAACCCGCCTTTATTGAATAACTCCTTTATAAAAGTGTTTTGGACCAAAAGTACTTCAAAAGTCATAAAAGCCCATATCCCATTTCTCTCCTAAGAACATACTTTATTGGATGAACAGTTCAGAGAAAGGAGAGATTTAGAGATTTTACTTGAGTAGGTATCTACCCCGCACACTATTTAAAATATACTCCTTGCCCTGCTAGCTTCAGTATTTAAACTATTGCAGTAAGTTTACCAACGTACTTAAATTTAAAATAAAACACCTAAGTATTTTTTGGATCAAGGCATGACATACTGGGGGGGATTGCTAAAGATCCACTTCACTCACAGTTTTGGAAATAGTTACTTATTATTTATTTACTCTTTGGAAATGAGTAGAGAAAATTTATTGTGTTAAGTCAGCTCCAAACATCCTCTTAAGTTTGTCAAACTCATAAACCTAAATAATTTTATTTCAGTACACTGAAGGACAAAATTCAGAAACAATTAATAAATCAGTTTAAATATTTTCAGGAGTTGCCAAAAAGGCTTGATGCCAGACACAGTAGTTTTCAGTAAGTTTACTGCAATATGATATGGACTTGGAGTGTTGTATAGGAGCTAGCGTGAAATGAGCTAGGAGTAAGAAAACAGTCTCAGTCGGAATAGTCAACAGATGCGAAAGTGTATGATCAGCAAGTGCTAGTATTTGGTCTCTTGCCTGTTGATATTACCGTCAAGAATGTCCAAATTAAGCATGTTACCTCTGCAGTGTTACTTGAAATGGTTCTCTGATGCCACTTCCCATCGTTCACGTGGGTCCCGAGGAAAAAATAAGGATGAATACAGATGAACAGGCCCATGTGAGCCTCCTGAAGTTCAACAAGGCCAAATGCAAGGTCCTGCACCTGGGTCAGGGAAGTCCACAATATCAGTACAGATTGGGGGATGGATTGATTGAGAACAGCCCTGTGGAGAAGGACTTGGGGCGTACTGGTGGATGAAAAATTGGATATGACCTGGCAGCATGCGCTCACAGCCCAGAAAGCCAATTGTATCCTGGGCTGCATAAAGAGGAGTATGGCCAGCAGATGAACAAAGGTGGCTTTCCTCCTCTACTCTGGCTTTCATGAGACCCTACCTGGATTAATGCATCCAGCTCTGGGGTCCCCAGTGGAAGAAAGACATGGACCTGTTAGAGTGGGTCCAGAGGAGGGCCACAAAATGATTAACGGGATGGAACACCTCTCCTGTGAAGAAAGGCTGAGAGATTTGAGGTTGTTCAGCCTGGAGAAGAGAAGGCTCCAGGGAGACTGTATTGCGGCTTTTCAACATATAAAGGGGGCTCATAAGAAACATGGAAGAAGATTTTTTTACCAGGACCTGTAGTGACAGGACTGTTATAGAGTAAGTTTGATTAACTGTATTCTTCTCTCTGAATAGTCTCATTTACCATTAGTAGCACCCAGCTCGAGCTGTAATCTGAGAACTAATAAAAGAAGAATTAGAAACCTTTACTTGGACTTTGCAGGGTCCTAGGGTCAGACCCTGTTATGGTGGCCGGCATGCGTAAAACCATAACAGGACAAGGGGCAGTGGTTTTAAACTGAAAGAGGGTAGATTTATATCTGGCATAAGGAAGAAATTTTTTACAATAAGGGTGGTGAGACAACAGGTTGCCTGGAGAAGTTGTGGATGCCCCATCATTGGAAGTGTTCAAAGTCAAGTTGGACAGGGCTTTGAGCAACCTGATCTAGTGAAGGATGGTCCTGCCCATGGCAGGGGGTTTGAACTAAATGATCTTTGATGGTCACTTCCAACTCAAGGCGTTCTATGATTCTATGAAAAAGTTGGTGGATGATTTTGTACACAAGCTGGTGTTATGCCTGGTTTGTGCATTCAGTATCACACTTTGAAGAGAGCTGGAGCTCATAAGATGGTGTGTTGCCCTTTTGCCATAAGGAGATGGTGATGTTTGGACTTTTTGCTGCTATAGGCATCATAATAACACCTAGTTCTATTTTCTGATTAATAAAATGAAATTATTTTGGACTTCCCTGGGAATTTTGTCAGGTGTTTACCAAAGGACAAAAATACACTCTTATGTTGCTCCCAAACAGTAATTATTGTCAATATAATACAATATAATATAGCAACCAAAGTGAAAAATTGGTGGGAGAAATTGTATCTTCATTAATTGCTATACATTCCCTATATTTGTAATATGGATTCTAAGGAAATAAAATTTAGAAGCTGACGTTGTGAATTGTATTGTGACATTTGATTTGCAGATCTCTGATGATGCATGGAATAGTATAACTTCACTTTCCTTTCTAGCCAGCACTATTTGAGGAAGAGCTTAAATATATCACTTTCCTCAGTGCAGAGAAATTATTTTTTAGGTGATTTACCTGAAAACAAGGGTAGGTCACAACCCCTTTGAGCTCCACTATAAATAACAAAATGAGGCAAGAGGCTACCTCCCCTTTGATAAAGAGTACTGGAAACTTCAGTGGAGTAGATAGTAGCTTCTCTGTGGTGTGATTTTAATGAAAGCTATGATGTTTTTTTAAATTCCCTCCAGGACAAGGCTTTTTGGAATAGCATCCGAGGGTTTGGGGATGGGGGTGTGTGTGTGTGTACATGTTTAGTGAGTAAATTTAAATTTTTCAGCCATTTCAACTTAATAAATATCTGGTTCAGTATTTTCATTCCCAGCTACATTGCCTTCTGGAGCTTCACATGCCTGAGAAAGTGATCCATTTCACCTCCCACAAGACAGCTTTAGGTCCTCTGATCATAATGAACTTCTTTCTCCTAGGGAACTTACATGTGGTTGAAAGTGTCATTTCAAATAAGCTAGTGTGAAATAGGAAAATTAAGGGAAGAAAGAAGAAAAATGTGGAAAGAAAAAACGAGTTGAGCTAGTGTAAAAGAGGAAAATATGAGATGGAAAAAGGGTCTGCTCAGTCCTTTCCAGGATTCTTTGTACAATGGGTTTTCCTTCATTAACTTTTAACAAATTAATTAATTAAGAATTAATTAACAGTTCTTCTTTAGACAGAATATGTTTACACAGCAGTATAAACTAGCTCAGGGACTGGAAGCAGCCCAGCTGTGATAACACAGAGATGAAAAAGTTATTTTATCTTGCTTCTTGGGAAAGTTTCATAGCCTCTTTTAGCACAGCTAGACCTTTGTCAGTGGCCAGATTAACCCGTTTACAGCTAGTCTACATTTGCCTACATTGTGACTGTAAAGACATACCCTTAGCCCAGCTCAAGGTATTATGTGCCAATGGTTCAAAAGGATGTTTGAACCCCACAGAACAAATGGATTAGCAACACAGGTGTGTTGTCTATGCAGCTCAGAGTGCAGTTGAGTTCTTGTTGCCTTGTTAGCTCCAGTGTCAGAAACACTCAAGCGGCCATCTGAAGTGTCAACTAACTAGTGATCTTAAAGCATCACCTGAGTGGAGCTAGAGGTTTCTGTTTGAGAACAGGGGTGAGGTACAAGCCAACAGGGGAGCTGCACCTTGAGCTAACACTGCAGTGGAGACCACTTCTTTGCTGCATGCAGCTTTTGGGAGGGCTGTAAACAAGGCACAGCTTTAAAATTCTGTTTAGATTATCCCTAATTCTTCCTTTCAGTTTACATTCTTCAATTTTTTTTTTCCTTTATTACAAGTGTTTTAATTTTCAGTCTATTCTTTCTGCCATCCACTTTTCCTTTTACTTATAAAGAAGTCTTTTTTTTTTTTCTGAAGTCATCACTCACCAAAATAAGCTTTTCTCTTCAGAAGACATCTGTCCATGAGCTGTGACAGCAACACCTGTCTTTTCCTCTTCCAGCCATGTAGGTGCCTCTTCATTCCTCAGATTCCTCCTTTCCTGTAGAAGGAGTCACTATTATGTGAGAGTTATTCTCAGAGAAGTTTGAAACAGAATTTTTCAGTGAAACTTTTGAAAAGTTGGGGCAGTTTTGCTCAACAGTTAATTTTTCTAGTGCATTCTCCATCTTATTTATGGAGAGAAGTAGGATATGACTTGCAATAATACTGCATTTCTAAGGCAAAACCTTTGCGTTGAAAGACTTGTTTGTCAGTATTCACAGAAAATAACTTACTGCATTTCTGACTTGTCCTCCTACAACATTTTTGAGTGGAAATGTAATTTTTACAAGTAAATTTCTAAGATTTTCAGGTATTATTAACAAAATAAGATGTCGTTTGATGTACAGCAGACAATTTAAAATAATCCAAAATGCCCTTAAGCTAGCACATTCGTAATGAAAAATGTCATAATACAAACTGTCTTGCAGGAGGTTACTAAAAGAAATAAGAAAAATAGATAAAGAGTGTCAGGTGTTACTCATTAGTTTTTCTGCAGGATGTATAAAGCTTGTGGGTGACAGGAAAGGAAAAAAAGAACTGTGTGTTCTGTGTTGAGTTTGAGCAGTCTTCATTCAACTCTACATTTTAGTTTAAGTATCATATGGTATTATACTCTGGAAAAAAAAAATCTTTTCTGTTTAAATTAATGAGCTTCAGTTACAAATTACATAGTTGTGAAAAGCTATTTCTTCAGCTGGACTGAGGCAGCACAAGAAATAATATGTTTAAGAATTAAAAGGCGATGTTGGAATGCAACAAAATATGAACAGAATTTCAAGGACATCATTTCAGTAAAATCTCAGCTCACAGACTACTGAGCTGTTATATCAAACAAATTATTTCACTTTATAGCAAATGCATACATGTATTACCTTAGGTTTGGTGGGTGTATAATAAAATGTAATTGTTGAGAAACTATCTAAATGCAATATATTATCAGTATAATTGTAAAGCTCTTAAGAAAAAAAAAAGAAAAAAAAAAAAGAGATATTTATCAGTGCTCACAAAAAGTGAGAAAGAACTGATTTAAAGACTTAGAGTGTTATCTTGCAAAACGAAACCTTGCCCCCGGAGTCGAGGTAACCATCTGTGTCCATGTCTGATTCAAGTACTGTGTGGGGAATGAATTCTGATGCCTTTAAGTTCATTTGCTAAAGAATACAAAAATATCTGGCTAGAATAACCCACAGAACTTTGATGGTAAAGGTGTTCAAGGTGTATTTTGAACTGTGAATGCCATGCTTCTTGTCTTACAGTGGGACCGGCTTGACTTTTTCAGGTAGTAAGTGTGAATCTTAGCTATGACAGAATCAAATAAAAGGAATATTCTCCCTCACTGCAGAAAGAATCTTGAGCTAAATTAATTCCTGTTGCTAATGAATGCAACTCAGCTGAAGTGAATGTTGTGCAACGTTCTCTTTGGCTGTAGAGAATTTGCTTCCTGTTTTCTCATTACTAAGCTCTCACTTCCATAACTATTCTGGCTGTCTTCTGATCAAACTTTTCTATAGGTCCCTGGTAGCCACTCTCCAAAGGTGAAGGAAACTGGACTTTTCTCACATGACTATTTAAAAAGATCCTACTGCATATAAAAGGGGAAACACCAGTCGTGTGCTGGAGCCAATAATAATAATAATAATAATAATAAATAAAAATAATAATAATAACAGAAAATATGTTAACTTCTTATTTCTAATTTATTTTCAAGCTCATTCATTATGAACTGTGTGAATTCTTTTAAACTTAGTAAAGACTTAAAGGCCATATCGCTATTTCCAGTAAAGATTTAACTATTCTTCTTACTGGTCATTGGTATTTCCAAGAGATTCTATTTCCTTAAAAACTGCTGAAACAGACTCTTATAAATAGTAGCACACTTTTCTTTTTTTTTTTTTAAGAACCCAATCCAAAGTGCTGGAAAGTCTTTCCCTTTACTACAGGGGCTTTGGGCTTTGGATCAACCCATTTTTTTTAATAAGCGGCAGTGCTTTTAAAAACAAGTGGTTCCATCTCCCAGTTGTAAGGACTTAACCAGTATTCTGATGTGTATGGCCACTTCCCTTGAAGACTGTTTCATTAGGACTTGGGGATTTCTGGTGTAGCTTATGCATGGTCATTTTTCAGTCCTCAGCAATTCTGAAATACTATTTTAGCTCTTATAAAATTTCTTGGTGAAAATTTATTTTTTTTTTTCTTTTTTTTTCCCCTAGTGAGAAATTAAGAAGCAGTTGCAATAGATTTTAAGCATTTGTTGCAGTTCTACTACAGCCAGTCTTGGTAATCTCCTTAAATTTCTTCAGTTATTTTTTTAAATCACCAAATTCTAAATAGTTGCATTTTCTTACAGTCTCCCTTATGAACAGAGAGAAGCAGCAGCTGGAAGACAAACAAAAATAATTGACTGGTGGCACAGTTGGTTCTTACCAGAATCCTCAGTTAATTACATGGTTCAGTTTTGGCAACTAATACAGATTTCTTCCCTGAAAATGTGGATTGATTGCAGACTTGTACCCAGTCTCATTTCATTTATGAATCTTCATTATATCTTTTTCTAACTGCATCACGAAAAGGAAAAAAGGCATGTAGCGTACAAGCAAATCTGCCATCTAGATGCACCTACATGCCAGTCATAAGACCAACTCTGTAAAAGAGGTAAAGCCCTAAATTAGCACCTTAGCACCAGAAACAACTCTAAATAGTTGTGCGCTTGGATTCATTTCAGTATGTTGCCTACTTTGGTAGGATAAGGATGCATTAGTCAGTAATTGTCTGGTTATTTCATAGCTGGATTTTATATTCCAGTGGTGAATGTGACTCCTACATTTGCCAATAGCAATGGTTGATCTATTTTTTTTAATTTTTAGTGTTCACTTAGCATAAGGGGGTCTCTTCTTTTCCAGTGTTGTTCTTAGCTGGGGGGCTTCCTTTTACTTAGCCTGTGATAGTATGACAGAAAAAAGTAAGTATGCCAGGAGTGCAGGTGACCAGAACCTATAACTGCTTGCATCAGGTGCAGGGTTTTCTTTCTCCTTTGGTACCATGCAGTGTTCTGTAGCCCTTGTTATGAATTTAAATGACTATATCAAATGTGAAATTTGTCTTTTTTTGGTGTCTGATACTGAGTGTTGAACATATTACCTAGTTCAGTAACATCTAAAGCTGTTAGTTTCTAAAATTACATTCCACTTGCTGTCAGAAGAGGTTATATGTATTTCTTAAGAAAATTCAGTGGGCGCTTGTAGCCCCATAGCAAATGGTTAGCTTCCTGTGCAGACAGTTGTGAAATGCCTAGCCTTAGCATCACACTTTTGGCAGTGATAGTATAGCCCTCGTAGCGTACAGTATCTTAGGCCATTAACAAGTAAGTATTTAAATCTTCAAGTACTGTGGATATATCAATAATAGTTCACATCTGTTACTCCACCAATAGTAATAAGAAGCTAATGGAAAGAATGCCAGTTGTAAAGCATCTTATTATTTGTTTTCCTTATTCATTTACTTTGTTACCACAGATGAAATAAGTAATTTTTGTCTGTCAGGAGTTGCATTTTTCCACTGAGCACTGAAAAAAGTTAAGTTTGTCCATAAAACGATGCAGTGAGCCCCTCAAAACAGAGGGAGAAGTAAGGAAGCAAAAGAGGGCTATGAAAGAAAGCAGACCTCTGTATAGGAGGGTCTAGTTAGGGGAAGCTGGGTGTGTTTCAGTGTTAGTAAAAACAGGGAGGATGTGAATCACAGCTTGCACATTTGCAGCACACCACTGTTTAAGGCATAAAAAGGCAATTGTATTGGCTCTAAGGAGAAGCAGCTTGTCTGTTTTGTTCACAGAAGATTCTGAAATAACACTGCCAAGATTTAAGACAACAAAAAAAGGGGAGACATAACAAAGCAAGATTTCTCCTTCTTGACTTTCAGAAATATATTATACCTTGCTTCATGTAGATCGAACAGCTTTTGGTCCCCTTGACATACTAGTGGCATATGAAAGCCCTGTGGATGGATGGAGCGTTAGATTGGAAGTAATAAGGTTGTGCCTGACTTACCTCCGCATTTGTAGCAGATGTTACAAATGTCATAACATGAACCTTTGGGATCAGACTGGAAAAAAAAAAGCAAGACAACAGATGTAGGCCTCTTAGTTTTACCAGCAAGTATAGTCTGACACTATATAACACTGTTCTGACTTGATGTTAATACCCTGTCCTCCTCCTGAGAACAGAATCAGTGACACTAACCATTTCTGTAGCACTGAAGCTGGAAAGGGGTGACAGCAGTTTTCTTCCCAGAGGAATTTTAATACTAGTTTAAAAATAAGACAATAGAACTATTACTCCCATAAGTGTCTTATTGTTATATCTGAATAAGTAATCCATACTCATCACTCATTTGGGGGAGAACTGAATTTTAAGGAATTTCTTTATGCTATCATAATGTTTATGCATTTTTCCGCTGGTGGAGCCAAATCTCGCAGAGTGGACATTTATCTAAAACACTGCTAAATTCCTAGGTTTTTAAGCCCCCGATTCACCCCACCTTTGTGTGTCCCTCTCCCCTGCCTCACACATCTGTCTCTACTTTGCCACTTTCTCTTCCATATTTCTGTAGACTTTTTTTTCCCATCTGTCTACAGCAATTGGATTTCCTGGGAAGCTCCTATCTCACTTTAATTATTGAACCCAATTTCGTTAAAGCTACAGTAATAACTAAAGCATCTTTAACTTGCAGCTGTCTCCACCAGCACTTTCTCAGCTATCCCATCTAATTTTTTGACAGTTTTCAAAACATTTTTGTGCTTCTTTCACATTGCCACTTATTTGTGACTCATCCTCTCTGACCTGAAATCTAAAGCCATTTTTCTCTCTTCAAGACTGCTGCCATCTAATAATACTGACCTATGGTTGAAGAATAAGTGGAGTTATCTGCTTCTTACTGTATCTGTTTGTGAGAGTGCAATATAAGTGAACAGTCTATATTGGGATCACAATTCTTGTTTACATTCTGTATAAATTCCTCCTCCTCCTAGTTTTTTGGGAGCAGAAGACAACGTTGTAAATATTTGTAAAACAACTAGTATAAAGTGAGTTTGATGCTGGGAGGTAGCTCTAATTCAGAGACATTGGTCCCTCCCATCCATGTCAAAGTGCATTTTGCTGCCTTACAGAGAAACTAATGGCCAGAGTGAATGCTAATATTTACCCTTAGTTGTTTTATGGGTGGTGTAGTTCTTTTGCTTCTCCTGCTACTGATTTTAATGGAAATTATGTGTTCTTTACTTTCTGCATTGTCGTCTACATGGTGGAGGCTGCATGAAATTATTCCTTCTCGTGTTTCTCTGGAGTTTTGGCCCATGTTCCTGTATTTCATGGGAGGGGAAGAAAATTAATGCATGAGTGCAGGCCCTTGTATTTTTTTCCCCCATGCTTCAATTTAAAGCAGTGGTGATTCTCTCTACCACATCACTCCCTCAGGTGCTGCCATTCTTGAACTGGAGGCTTAGCCCTCTCCCTGAAGAATTTCATTGTCAAGGAGAAGAGTGGGGGTTCTCCCATGAAGAATTTTAATCACCCTGTCTGTAGCCCTTTTGAAGGAGGCACAATAGTTCCTATAGTAACTACTACAGTGTGGGAGAAAGGCCAGTGCTCCCTCCCCCAGCCACAGATGGAGAACTCTCTTTGCTTAGATGACTGGAAATTCTTGCACAGCAAAGACTGCATCCTTCATGGTGAAAAGAAAAATCTCTGAAATAAACTCTTAAAATGCACAAGTAAGTGCTAATTAAGAAACACTGCTAGTTGAGTTATCAAGTAGAGAACATAAAAATCTCCCAATATACTTATTTTTAAGGTGTGTTTAACTTCCATTCTTGGGGTTTTTAATGTTAAGAAGTTCAGAAGAGAAAAAAGAGACATTTAGGACCTAAGAAATCTTGTCTCTTCCTCCCACCCACGCTACCCCCACCTCCCAAAGAACAAATCCTGTGGGAAGGAGCAGACCTATAAACCAGATGAAAATAATTGGGAAAGGAAAAAGAACAGGCTCATAAAATAGATTAAAACTTACACTAAGATAGCCACTTATCTAGTTTATTGTTTTCTATTCACTTTGAGTCTTTTTTAAGGGGAGGACACATTATGTGTCTTCAACTCCATTGGTTCCAGTCAAATTAACAAGTAATATAGTACTTTCTGCTTTTTTGACAACATTTTAATTTGATTGATTTTAAGTTATTGAAACTAAAAAAGCTATTAAAAAAAGTTTAAAAGTATTAAGCAACTTAAATTTTAAAAGCAAAGTTTACTAAAAATTCTTTTAATTCCTGGAGCCTTTGATGAAGCATCATAGATGAACTACTGGAAATAATAAAACACACCTGTAATTGCGTTACATAACATTTTCTTTAATTAACCAGTACATTCTTGATAACTACTTAGTTATTCCTTGGTAAGTTTTAGTTTACTTTCCCAACCATGGATTCCCTAGTAATGAATACATGCTCTGTACCAGTGACCGGAAGACAGACATCTAGAATAATAGGCATTCGTGTACACAAAAAATAGATTTGAAATGCCATTGTTAGCTTTGTAAGTTGATTATCATATATTGCATTATGCATCTTACATGTAGTCCTTTGTGACAAATTTGTTCTGATACTTTATTGCTGCGATACTTAGTTGGTAATGGCACAGCATTAATGATTCCCATAGCTTTACTAAACCAAGATAAAATACCTTTCCACATATGCTGCAACTCCATCCGAGATTTATTTCTTCTTCCCATCTGTGAAGGCGGAGAAGAGACCTAAATTTTGGATCATATGATGGCTTATGTTGAGGTAGACTGGTGACATCATATACTTTCTTTGGATACCCTTTCCAAATCAGAGGGCAACATCTCTGCTTACATCATGGTGGTTGCCTATCATTCATCTCAGTTTAGATCAGGATCTGAATACATATCATCTATGCCTTATGTCCTCAACATACGTGTCAGGCAGAGGAGTTCACTCTTGCTGGAGATTTCTTTCAAAACTTAGAATCAGTCATAAATGGGATAGCAAAGAACAATCAATGGAAAAAAACATATCAATCACAAGGTATTAAATATGAAGTAAAAAATTAATTAAAAAAAAAATCTTCTGTGGATGTTAGCATACATAAATAGTGGCCTTTCTTTCTGAGCCTAATGTTGGTTACACTTTGTCCTTCCCTGACATCTTCTGTTGTTCAGTTTAGCCCCTCAGTCAGTGCCCCTGTCTTTTCTAAAACACAGCTTTTAAGAATTTCCAGATTATTTGTTATGTCTCATAGGAAAGCCTCAAGGTTTTAAGATGACATCTCACCTCTTCCTTTATAACCACCCTGATTATCACATTCACCTGCATTGTTCTTTCATGAGCATTTGGGGTTGTTCCTAGAAATAACAAAAGATAAATTTTCACATAGAATCTACTTTACTCCAAGGCATATGTATTGGAAGTTGTGTTGTAAATTCTATAGACCTTTTTTCTACTTCGAAACAAAAAAATGTTAAACTCTGGAAAGGAATACTTAAAAGATTATAGCCACACTCATGCTGTGAACTGCTTTGCACATACGGTCATCTGAGACAATTCAGACAACTCTACTTCTTATGCTCTCTCATCTGAAATGATCACGTATTTTGTTGATACCTACAGGGAGAAATATTAGCCAATCCTATGTGAAGCTTCTATGCAATTAGCCTGATACATGGTTACATATTTTGTGAATAAAATGGATAATGTTCTTTTTGGTGGGATGTTTATAAACTTTCATATTTATGTAGATCTGCTCAGGCTTTTCTAATTAAAGTCTGACTTCATTGGCAGTCATAATTAGAGCTCTTCAAGATCAAAAAAGTGAAATACGGGCTCTGGTTTTTTATAGGTCTTCAGACAGCAGATTACCTAAAAGGGTGCAGCGGGATGGCCCTATGTCCACCTCTGCTTTGAAGCATACAGAAAGGTCCTTGTCGTGGTTTAACCCCAGCTGGCCACCCAGCCGCTCGCGCACTCCCCCACAATGGGATGGAGGAGAGAATTGGAAGGGTTAAAGTGAGAAAACTCATGGGTTGAGATAAAGACAATTTAATAGGGAAAGCAAGAGCCACACATGCAAGCAAAGCAAAACAAGGATTTCATTCGCTACTTCCCATCGGCAGGCAGGTGTTCAACCATCTTCAGGAAAGCAGGGCTCCATCACATGTAATCATTACTTGGGAAGACAAACAGCATTGCTCCAAACACCCTCCCCTTCCTCCTTCTCCCCCCAGCTTTATCTGCTGAGCATGACATCATATGGCATGGCATAGCCCTTTGGTCAGTTGGGGTCAGCCCCCCTGGCTGTGCTCCCTCCCAGCTTCTTGTGCACCAGGCAGAGCATGGGAAGCTGAAAAGTCCTTGACTAGTTTAAACACTACTCAGCAACAACTAAAACATCAGTTTGTTATCAACATGATTCTCATACTAAATCCAAAACACAGCACTATACCACCTACTAGGAAGAAAATTAACTCTACCCAGCCAAAACCAGCACAGTGCTGCTCAGGAAGTCAACAAAATGAAACAAAAAAATAAGGATTTTGAGGCTAATTGAGAAAAAGCCTTTATAAGTAAACAGTAGTTCAGGGGAAATAATTAAAAAGTTCAGAATAGTTTTTAAAACTAATTTTAAAACTATTATCTAACCAACAGAATTTAAAAAATCTTGATCTGAATTTTACCAAACTTTCCACAAAACCAATTTATGTTGAAAGATGGTATGCAAAGTCTCACAAAAGTATTTTTGGGGGAACTGATTATTGTGCTGGTGATCTGTGCTTTCGCTCCTGATCAAGGAATATTGTTTCTGTTTAATTAGAACTCTGTCTTCACTAGTAGAAAGTCGCAACGAACACCGGTCTTTGGTCATTCTGTGCTCCAGTAGCTTAGAACTGAGTTTAAGAGGCAATCCTCTCTCCTCAGGATGCATGGAAATCTTTGTTAAGCAGTCTACATTTTTCTTTTCCATAGTTTTCCACTCTTCCTAGCACAATTGCGAATGCTCTTGAGATCGCATTAAGCATGCTTAGACTGCCCCCAAGACACGCTGAAAGGGATGTGGTTCTTCCTTCACCTCATGCATAGCCAGATTAGTCACTGAGGGAAGAAATTTAAAGAGGAATTAGTGAGCAGTTAGAATCTTTTCCTTGTTAATAGCTTGTTATGGAATAATCCTATGCCAGGAATAGACATGTCAGTCTGGATAGTAAAAGTCATGGTCCAGTGCCATGGAAAGTAACAGACTGTAGTAGACAGATTCCTTTGCTCCAGCACTACAAAAGTGCACGTGTGAAAACAATCTTTCTATCTTCTTGTCACTATTAACAGTCAATATTTAAGACAAATGTTGGTTCGGTCAACTTTTTGATAAACCACAACAATTGTGCATTCAACCCTTAAACCTTGTCAATTAAATGTAGACAATACAAAATATGACCACATGTGAAAAAGCCTATTTAGAGATGTTTGTTCATATGACTAAAACAGGAGAAGCTTGGAAGAAGAATTTAACCTGGGTTTGGAACTTGTTTCCTTTGTGACTCCTGTTGCAGTTTGGTACACATGCTTCAGCCTTCACCATATCCTGGTTTCCCCTACTTCCTGTTACTCAAAAGAAGAAATGTATTTAATGCGTGCAGTACTTTGTTTCTGTAAAGCCTGCATTTAAAATGGAATCCACATTTTTAAAAAAGATGTGCATCCAGATCTTTAGGTCTGTGAAGGTTGTTGAGCTACAGATGTTGTGAGATAAATTCTAAATCCCTTGCTTTCCAGTATTTCTGTGAGCAGCTGAGCTGTGGCTGCTGATGGTTCCATCCATGGGGTGAGAGATTGAGAGATGACTGGCTGTGGCTTGTGTGATGGAAGCCAGTTCAGTATTTATAGTTTATGTTTTGAAATTTTAGAATAAAATAACATCGTGGCCTGCTTTTTAATCCAACTGTTTCAGTCTATGTCTTCCTTTCATCTATTGTCATGCCAACAATCCATTCAGTACAAGTAAGAGGCTTTGTGCTGTGATCGGACTGTGAGATTGCCATGTTTTTGAAAGGTATCAATGTGATATGCGTTTTTGTACGCAAAATGGTATATTTCTTCTGATGCAGATAGGTAGCAAGAAATCTTGAAAGCTCAAGTAAGTAAAATAATGAGGCCATGAAGTCAGAAGGTCAAATAAAATAAGTTTGTTTCCCTTGTTCTAGATTTATCTCAGTATTCTTGTCTTCTTCCTCAAAATGTGAAGAATGATAGTTAGGGAAAGGAATGAAACACAGAAAGTGCATATTTAACATCTATTCAGTTACGAAAAAAGAGTTGCAGTATGGCTACCAGAAGCATAATAGTTTCCTGTGTAACCTATTTATGCTGGTTGTAAAATTAGGAACTGTCATTACAACCGCACATCACCTGAGTTAAGTGCAAGACACATAAATCAGAGAGTTCTACTGCTATAAAAATGTCAATGAACTGAATGGCATGAAAGTACTACAAGATATTTGTGTATACCAGCCACTAGGATGCAGGCATTGATAGAGGATTTAATTGACAAATTTTAAAGCTAAGATCTGCCCTCTCATGTTTTCTTGTTAACTCACTGACCTTGAAGTATTTTCATTTGAGCTATAGAACTGAGAGTGTCCCAAGTGTGAAGAACTGATGACTTACCTGTAAATGTCATTTAAAGATACTGTTTTAAAAAGTGTTGCACTGTCTTCATGCAGTTTATTCAAGTTATGATACTCACATGCTAAAAAAAATGCAATTAACATCATAGAAGTGGAAACTATATTCAATATGTAATGGGTACACTTTAAAATGCTAGGGGATTGTAAAGGAAAGATATGGGGCAGGAAACAGAAAATTAATTGGAAGGCAAATTCCAAACGGTGATGTGTTCAGACAATGTGTGGAAAATATAACACAGTCTAGATGGAAGAATGAAAGGACCTAAAGGATTTCAGGGAGGTTTTGTGGTTTGGGGTTTTTTTTTTACTTGCAGTGTGCTTATGGAGGCTACTATGAAGCAATGTCTAGCAGGCCAAAACTGTGAATTTCTTTTTTGTTTCTGGTAGATTATGAATAAAATGACCATACAAAGCACAGTGCTAACTGACAGCAATCATAATGGGAATACTTGTAATCTTTACAGTGCTATATATTTTGTTTAGTCCCACAAATAAAGCTAAAGTTTCTCTCAGAAATACACGAACAACTCCAGTTTAAGCAAACATTTGATAATGTATCTGGAGGCAGAGTAAGGACAAAAGAAGGATCATCTTTAAGTCTGTCTGCAAAAAGGAAAGTTAAAGGAGTCCAAGTTGCTAGAAAATGCAATGTGCTCTTATTTTTTTTTCATGAAATAAGCATTGCTGTTTATAGTAGGCTTCACTACAGCTGTAGAAAAGATGAGACAATGCAAAGAGAAGCAAAATGATTTAGAAACAGAAGGCTGATATAGAAAAATATAAGACTGACTAAGTACCTAAAACTTCTAAAAGAATACTATTATGCTGACATGTCTGGTCAGTCACTATACTAACTGAAGTTAAAAAAACAAACAAACTAAAACAAAACAAGGACAGCAGCTGGTCTATTACAAACTTTAGTTGCAGTGTAAAGCAGAAGTCTTGAAGAAGACTTTTCTCTTAAGTTGTTAGCATCTGTGTCCTTGAACACCTTCAGAGAAAAGAGGAGGACTTAGAAAATACTGTCTCTACAGCAGTCACCATTTGTAATTATGAGCTATTGCCTGAATCTATTAGCAATGAAGCCACCTGTTTGCCCAGTATAAATAGCTTAGAATTTCCTGCAAGGAAATTACTTGAAGCATCAATAAGGAATGATATTACATTTTTAGGTCAATATGACTATCATTACTTGGCATTTATCTTTTCTCACTGATATCATGTTTGGCAGCCAGTATCATAGAAGACCAAGAAATTGTTGCTCTGTATTTTGTTTTCATTGATGTTAAATTAGCCTGTTCAGTAATGGCAGTCATCCATTCTGCTTGTTTTAGTGGATCCTTGGTATTTCAGTTTTCTTATCGTGTGTTGTAAAGAGAGCAATACATAAAGATGCACTAGCGCTGTGATGGTTCCAGAGGCATTAGACCATGAGTGTCTTTGGATGTAAATGTTTTTGTACACACTTCAAAAGGGTGCAGAATGAACTTCACCTCTCCTCTCTGCTATGGATATGCCTGGCTTTGACACTAAGACAGGAAAGGAAGGGAAAGTTCCTGCAGCCCTGTGCCCTCTTCCCCGTGCTCTAGCTTTCTCTGGTCGTATGGCAAAGACAGCCTAGACCTAAGAAGAAATCTCAGCTTGCAGTAGATGCCTACATTTGGTTATACACAGACTCGATTGCTGGCTTTGTGCTCCTGGCACAGAGAGCTTAAGGAAATATTAGTTTTATGATTTCTCAGCCTTTTTTTTAGTCACTGCTGCCTTTGAAACATAACTGCCTATTACTCACTTTGTACTTTTAAACTATATGATTTAAATTTAGAAGCTGAAGTTTCAAGTACCTATTTCAGGAACTAACATGGATATCTGGGATACTAGAATGCTTCCCTATGCTCAGCAATAACTTTGATCTCTCAGATGTGTTTACAAATGTTGAGTTTTTAATGTTGTGTTTACTTCATTTCAGCTTTAAATAAGATAAATAACATGTTCAGATAAATCTCTCATATCTTCCTAATTCCTGAGTAATATTTAGTTCTTAGCCACACATTTCAAAATATTTACTTTATGTGTAGCCTCTTTTTCAATAGTATGTTTCACTAAATTCTGCATGCTGTCATCACCATGTACAAAAAAACCCTTCTACAGGGACTTGAGATATATGTGAATAAACGATTAATTTCCAGAGTTCTTGGACGTTTGAATAGATTTTTTTTTTTTAAAAAAACGATTCTTTTATCCTTCAAATTTGAGTCACTGAAAATTACCTACCAATTTTATTTACTATATGCAGGACATTTGAAATTAACACTGGCGTATAACATGCAAAACATATAGTTAATGTCAAATGGTATGATGCAGGGTGCATTAGAAATGAATGTGCAGACTGTGCAACATAACTGTTTTTTATTCAGTTATAGGTGCCCAGCGCAGGAGAAGTCCCAGTGCCCTTGCCATTGAAGTATTTGAATCACATTTGGGAAGTCATATTTTACAGGTAAAAAAATGGCTTTTCCAAGAAAAATCAAAATAATTAGCTAGTTGTATTTCTGCCAATAATTTGAATAGTATTGTTGTCAGCATTTATATTAATGAGTTGGGTTTTTTTTTAAAGCTTATATTTCATTCTTTTTAGAAAACCTGTGATTGGGAGAATGTTGATGAGAGGGAGGGCAAGTATTATTTAGCTGAATCACAATATTTTGTTGTTTAGGCTGTGCAGTAGGTGTTTGCTTGCAGAATGCCTTTATGTATTTGTGTGTTTGTGTGCACAAACCAGTATTTTGTGTTGGTGATTTGATTTGCCTTCTGTGTCACTTAAAGATTTAGGAGGTTTTTTTTCCCCCACTTTGGTTTGTGAGCACTGCTTTCCTCCCTGATATCCCAATTGTCACAATTATATATCACAAATTTGCAACAATCTGCAAAGAGGAAAAAAATGAACAGCAGCATGCCTTTTAGGTCTCCTTAGCTATGAGATGAAAACTAATCTGTTATTTGTCAAAGAATTTAGTCACACTGTACAAGTTGTTATATTCCAGGAAGATTAAATTGAAAAACAATGACCTGATGGAAGGAAACATTCTTATGCATGCTTTGTTTTGCCAGGGTTACTATAACCTTTCTTAGGCTGCGGTAGTCACACGTGGAGCAGAAGCAGTTAAGAACAAACTGTGATGTGTTTTGTCAGCAAGGCAAAACCCCAGCACTATGGAAATAAAAGCCATGTAGTCTTTTCTAAGTGTGGCACTGAATAACAGCTCTTATTTAGCAATGTACACAGCTTCTCAATGCAAATATATTGCTTGATGTATTATCTTTTGAGAGGTACGAAAGAGGTAAATTAGGATATTATCATGAGAAATATTCCACTTAATTTGAAATGATTGAGAGCTATCTCTCTGTACTAACTCAGCTGTGGCATTCAAAAGCACTGTGGATAATGTCAGATTTTTCACATCTTTATAAAGTAACTAAATGCAGAATAGCAACAAAGATAATTTTAGGAAAACATGAAAACATGAAATTAATTAGTAGAATGAATTTCTCTTTGGAACAAAAATCATGAATGAGGTGATTTACTTAGTTGTACACTCTTGGCAGAGGCCTAGGTCAAGTTATTGGTTCTGTAAGCAAATACTTGTGTTATAGTTACAGTATCAAAGATATCTGCACCAGTCTCTACAGTACCGTGTTTGCATATTGGACAGAAATGCTGTTATGCTGTCTCGTAGAAAGAATGAAGTAGCAGCAGTTTTGTGATATTTCAGTTTATGTAATTTGTCAGTGTGTTGTTTTGAGTATGTAGACATGTACTATATATCCTAAAGGTATGTTTTTTACAATATGAATTATAACAAATATCTAGATTAAAGCTCATTGAAACTGATTTATATACACTCCTTAAGTATTAGGTATGACCCTTTATGAATGAAAATGAAAAAAACTAGGATGGGCATTTTGAAAATTGCTTGACATTTGAGATTTTCACTTATTGCATATTAAAACAATTAATGATTTTAATACTTATTTAATACAGATTCCCCTTTTGGTTTTGTTTTGGGTTTGGGGTTTTTTTGGTACTAATATGTTATAAATTAAGGTGTTTTCAGGATATAACTTTATTATAGTACTAGTAAAAAAACTGTATTGCACTTGTATCTGTAACTGAGGATTTTCAGTCAAAATTACCATCAGCATCGTATTGAATATCTGTTGAGGTGTGGCCTTTTCAGAGAGGGTGGTGCTTTTACCAAATTACTCCCATTAATCTCTCTATTGATAATAGAAAGTTCCACTCTGACATTTAAAAGAGAATAGACTACTGATGATGGATAAAGGACAAAATGAATTAATAAGCTGGCAAGTTTATCATGATATGTTAAAATCTTGTCTTATTTTAGCAGAGTAATCAGCACTTGGAGGGAAAGTCTAGGTCGTGCATTCAAATGCACCACTTTTAACAGATCTGAATGAACTTCAAAGTACTGCCTTGTGGTCTTGTAGGTAGAAAGATAATCTCCAGAAGACAAAATTATTTTTAAAACAACAATCAGACAGATTCTGTGGTGGAATACGGTTCTAACAAGTTCTCGTTTAGTCTGCTGCTCCTAGAAATTATTTTCAAAGCAGTATTGTGCTAAGTATTGTTTGCAAGTGAAGTAAACAACCTTGATTATACCTTAGGAATACCTGTGTTTGATTTCAGAGTCTGCTATCTGAGGAAGTTGAATTAATAGTTAGTTTGTTTAATCCCTTTTCCTATTAATATTTTGAAGACTGGGTTAAGTGTAAACTCAGAAATTAAGGAGCCTCTCTAATCCTTCTAATATTTTGATACTTCAACATTTATTGACAGACACATGAGAAGCATAATACAGTATGTTTAAAAAAAGTGGATATAGTTTATTTATAGTGATATTGTAAAAACAGAAATGGAGGCTCATCTTATGATATTTTACATCTTGATTCTACAAGGAAGTAGTGTCAGTTAGTCACATCAAAAAATTTCCAAGCCACAGCCAATTGCTGTATCTCATGCCGAAGAGATTCCCACAGGAGGTTTGAAGCCAAAGACACTGTCCACTGTGTGTTTATAGGGAAAAAGGACACCACAAAACATGAATGCCCAAATGCTATTATATCAGAATCTTCACGTCAGGGCAAAAAGTCTTTTAAATGTTTTCCAAGTAAAATCACCCAAGTGATGAAAAGTAGAAATGCTTGTAATAGAGGAGAAACATAGATAATGGCAACCTGTTAATTCATTATTGACAAGATTTTTGATTTGCCAAATTGTGTGCTTCTTTATTTTCTACATTCTTCTTCTTCTGAAAAGTGATGTTATAATGAGAATAGACTTCAGTAAAGACATCTTCAGTTTTATATTTCTGCATATATATTTTATATTTGTTTATTAAATAAATCCAGTAAAAAAAATATTACTTCTGGTACCTGCTATTCAAAAATTTGGCTGAAACTGGTTTTAAAAATTAGCAAGAAGTTTATCATTTCTTGCAGGGCCCCTGGATTTTTTGTGTAACTTCATTGCTATTGAGAAGGTGTGGAAAAGGGTCAGTAACCCCATATTCTTCATATAATCAGGAATGATCAGGAAATGTAGAACTAAATATAGAGAAAAGGGAAAGTTAGTGAATATATTTGCATATGCAAATTAGCTTAATTGATACTGCTTGCCTCTACAGGGATTTTTCATTACAAACTGGAGTGCTACATTGTTCAGCTCATATTGAGTAATTTAGTAACTAATGAGACCAGTTTGCACTAATTTGCATATGATAAATGAGCTTAATTGCAGTAAATAACTTGGAGGCATAATTACTTAATTTTCCTGTGTTGCATGGCTTTTAAGTTCACGTATGAACAACTCAAGATAATTTTGCATATTTAAATTAGTTGCTTTTAAAATTCTTGAACAAAAAAGAACACACCTTACAATTTGAACTGTAAAACAATTAAAAGTAAAATGTACAGTATTTTCAAATAAAATTTAATATTTTAAAATATATGTATTTCTTCCTTTAAAAATGCCAATACCTTCTTAAAGAATAAATATTTGGAATTAAACACAATGGAATAGTTTTAAAGTCAGAATAGGATAGAAAAATGGTATTAGTAATAATAATAAAACTGTGTATCTGAACTGTAGTGAGTGGTACACATTTTGTATTCCTGCATACAAGAGTGATAACCTTCATAATTGCATTCTTTGCTTCAGCAGTGCCTATTCAACTGTTAAGAAACTGTAACACTTTCATATAGCATTATATTGCCGTATACAATAACTTAGACTCTAGTTGTCTTAAATTGTTTATACTGTCCTGTCTCTATCTAGTTTTGTGTGACAAAATCCTTAAATCGGAGAGATACTGAAGTGTCAATGCAACAAAGATGTCTCTTTTTTTCTCTTTCTTTCTTTTTGGTAGGCTTGGTCAATTGCGAGCACTGTCATGAATAACCATTGCGATGGAGATTTCTACCATGAGTTTCAAAAAAAACCAAAACCAAACCAAAACAAACACAAAATCAAAATAGATGAAAGATCCGATTTCATTTCTGCTATGTCCCTAAAGTTATTGATCATTACATACTTTTGATAGAATTAAGCTACTGAACTAGACAGGAAAAAAAACTCAAACACCCAACTACCAATCTCATGAACAATTCAGTCCCATAGCGAGATCTGTCGTGCACCTGTGATTTACAAGTGGATGACAATCACTGAATTCTCCATGTGTGCCATAAAGGGGCGCATCTACCTTCCTAGAAGCTTTTCCTAAGCCTTGTTGAACGTTATCTTGGAAATTTTATCATAGAATCATTTAGGTTGGAAAAGACCTTCAAGATCATCAAGTCCAACCGTTAACCTAGCACTGCCAAGTCCACCATTAAACCACGTCCCTAAGCACCACGTCTACCCATCTTTTAAATACCTCCAGGGATGGAGACTCAGCCGCTTCCCTGGGCAGCCTGTTCCAATGCCTGACTGCCCTTCCGGTGAAGAAGTTTTTCCTAATACCCAACCTAAATCCCCCCTGCCGCAGCTTGAGGCCATTTCCTCTTGTCCTATTGCTTGTTACTTGGGAGAAGAGACCGACCCCCACCTCGCTACAACCTCCTTTCAGGTAGTTGTAGAGAGCAATAAGGTCTCCCCTCAGCCTCCTCTTCTCCAGGCTGAAGAAGCCCAGTTCCTTCAGCTGCTCCTCATAAGACTTGTGCTCGAGACCCTTCACTGGCTTTGTTGCACATCTTTGGACAGGCATGAGACTCGCATTTCCCTTTTACTTTATATTGTACCTTTTTCTCCCATTAAGAAAGTATTTTGTAATGAACAAAGGTCTTCATAACTGCAGTATCAGATTCAACAAAGGAAAAAAAATCAGGTTCCTATTAAGATCAAGGAAAAGACAGTCTCAGGACAAACATTCTGACCCTATAAGCTGTATTCTTCATCATCACTGAGTCAAGAACCATGAGATACAAACCACTTAGCTTGGATGGAGCGGTTCACAATTCAGAATACCTGTAGTGGATGTGCAGTTGTGTCCAAGATGACCCAGCAAAGTCATCTGTAGTATGTATGTACAAGGTCTGTAAGCTCCTTTTTACTTCCTAGCAGCCTCCATATCAGCAGACTTGATCACGTAATGGAGTCCTAGAATGGGAGCAGAATTTAAACTACTTGGAATCTATGTAGGGCTTAAATGCGGCGATTTGGCTTTACTCCATGCAGTGGTCCTAGGCTTTCCATGAATGAAAGGCAATCTGATATTTTGTAAACATAATTCACAACCTTTTCACTCCATTGGAAGCCTCAGCTTGTGGATGGAACTTCATGGAGATTTAGTTGTGTCTTTACCTCCATCCTACAGAGAAGCCACAGGTTACTAGACCCATTGATGTTATTTCAGCTTTTCTGTATTTAAAGTCAACAAACAAACAAACCACCCACAGCCTATGGACATAAGAAGCCTGATGAACTGCTAGCATTGTGAACAATTGAAAGATGTCCCTCATTCTAGTAGTTTTATATTCTTTTTTTTAATTACTTTTATTAATGCATCCAGTACTGTAATAATAGGAGTAACATGAAACTGTACAAATATATCCTGTATGTCAACATAGTATATTACTGTTCTTCAGAGTGGGTCCCTTATTAGTTGTGAGGTAAACATGCAGGATGAATGCAACATCTGTGGTTTCTAGTGAATCATTCCAGGTGATGCCACTACCATATAGAGTAGCTTAGGCTAGATCTGGGTCACTGTGTTATTTTCTGGAGCATGTCAGATAAGCTTAAGTTTCCTCAGGAAAAAGGAAAATTAGTAACAGTCTCTTCACTCTAAGTGAGCACTCTAACAGTTAGTCTTCTGTTTGCAAGTAGCTACTACCCCATCCACCTGCATTCCTAAACTAAAAGAAAGCTGTGTCTATAATTGTTCTAGAGGCTGATCCTATCCCACTCTCTGAGCTGTGTAACAGCTGCAAATAACAGATTGAAACATACATGTGATACTCTCAGAAGTACTCATGGTCACATGAATGGTAACTGAATGCTAACAAATATTGTTAATAACTCAATAGTTACAAAACAAAGCAAAAGGCTTTTTCCCATATTCAACCAGAAAAATTGGAAGTTGTTATTGGGAAAATGTTTTCACATTCTCCTCAAGGTAATGCAGTTTTATCGTCCAGTTTATAAATGAGTGTTGTCAAATACAGAAGGTGTAGAAACAAATACCCAATTTGAAGGAAACTTTCATATCAGAGGTTTTTTCTCTATTATCCAAATGGGTCTTGTCATCCATTTCTGGTTTTATTTTTGCAGCACTGTTGATGCTCTTTGTAGGACAATGGTATTCTATCAAGCTTGGCATAGACAAAAAGTGGAAAGAATTCACTATACATTTTCACTACAATATTTCATTTTCACTCCAATATTGGTCATGTTTGGAAGACGTTGCTATTTACCTATAATAACTAGATTAGAATATAACAAGACAATGATACTATTCATTTTTTCTAAAAGCATCTTGCCGGAGAGCATGCGGGTGAAGTTTTCCATACATTGTAAATATGCATGTTCAGCATGCAACCAGTTTAGATCATGCAAAACCTGTGAATCTTTTTTGTTAAGGCAGAGTAGAGATTAGCAAACAGAGCAAGTTATTTACATTTTTGCAGTAATGAATGATTGTGGATGAAGGTACGAGAGTTGCACACAATTAACAGTGTCATGGAGAAACAGAAGCTTCTCCTGTAGTGAAAACAAGTACTAATACTTTGCCTTGTAAGCACACTGTTAGGAACTAAAATCAGCCAAACAATACGGATAATCATAATTGAACAAGAAAATATGTAGTTCTAAAATTTGTCTTCCCTCACAAATGTTTGAGTATTTGTAAAACTTTGGAGTGTTTTAATTAGATATAAGCAGTATAAAAACAAGTACAAGTTGACATTAAGTTTAGAGGTAGTTCTGTGGCTGGCTAGGCTATAGTTGAACGGAAATCTCAGTTCTTCCAATATTTGAATTATTACAGGGAACCCCATCTGCCCAGAAAATTAAAAAAGTGGGAAAATAGACAGGAAAGTGTTGGAGTGGTAGAAAATATTAGGGAGAAGATTTATCTTTGCATTTGCTATTTTTAGTTGCTCTAAGTATTACATAATGAGGTTATCTCTGTATAACACTAGTCAACACAGAAATAGTGACATGAGACTAAAGGTGAGGAAGCAGCAGATGGTAGTGCTGATGGAGGATTTTTCCAGGCTGTAAAAGGTGTTAGCAGAAAAGACTTCTACTGGCTTGGAGGTTTGTGAAGGGCAATTGCTAATGATGATGTCAGTGGTACACTTTGTGAGGATGAAGAAGATTGTTTGGCTTCTTGCAGTCTGTTTTGGCTTAAAGGGGTAGACTATCAATCCACTGACTTCTGTTAGCATGTGTCAAAGGTAGGCAAAAAGAGGAAAATGTGAAAAAGCGAACAAAACTTAGTATATGTTGGAGAGCTTAGATCTTTGCTGTCTGAAAGTAAAGATATTTGGGATGAAGTAGAGGTTAAGTTGTGTATCAGTAGCCAAAAATAAAGTGGAAGTTAAGAGATGAATGAAGAGGAAATAGTTGTTACAGATCAAACCACGCAGGAAAGCAATCCTAAACTTTCTCTTGGCAGTGAAGAGCTGTGCGTAATGCAACAAGACAGAATGAATACATAACAAGTCAGAACTGAAGGTTTGGAGACTGTATAAACCTCTATGAGGGAATGATTTCTAGAAGGCACGCATGTAGTCTACTTTGTATACTTAAATTTTGAATCTGAACCTCCTCATTGTCATGTACAGCCTATTTTTATCAGTTTTCTTTCTGAGATTAGCTGGCGTCCTAAGCATTCAGGTACAAAACCAAAGGGGGCACCAATTGCTCTCAACAAAGTGCAGTCCAGAAATTGAACAAGGGAGAAAAATAGACACACACTTAATCTACATCTCTATCCAAAATCAAAAGCATTCAGTATGCAACCATGGTTTACCTAGAAAAGTTGACAATTGTATAAAGTTCAAATTAGTCATTCATAAACAGTGAGATAACAGTAATAAATTGGATGCTGTAATGCCTTAGTATAAACTGAACAAAAGTGATGGATTTATGATGTAAGAGATAGTAGTATATACACAGAGGAGAGTACAGCCTTCTAAAAAAAATACAATTTCTAAGTGGACGGGACCAAAGCAAATAATCTGGATTATTTTAAGAACATAAATTAGGAACTAAATCTTAAAAAAAAAAATTGAACAAGGCAGGAGAATGTCAGGATACTAAGTGTTATGTTGAGAAAAAGATAGAAAGACGCCTAATCTACTTGGAAACAGTAATTTGGGGTGACATGAAATGTCCAGTTATTAACTGCTCAAACACCTCATCCAAACACAGTTTAAAGGCAGGAAAACAGCGTAACTGCTGATATGTTGTGAAAAGAGCCATAGGACTCTGGTAAAAAAAGATTAGCATCTTGCTTTGCAGTGTGCATTTCTAGGGATAAGGCATCTCCAGTAGCAGTTTCCTCTTTATGATTTAAGTATAGATGCTATTTCATCTTTCTGCAGCTAAATATATAATCTACACAGGAATCTGTTCAGGTTTGATCACCAGCCTCTCAAGTACTTTTTAGCTTGATAGTCTTCTCAGAAGATCATCCTTTTGTAATAAAAGGATAAACTCTTGTACCTGATGTTAATTTATTTAGAACTTTAGAAATCTAATTGCGCATTTTATACTAGTGTAAGTGATTCAGAGTAATGATAAGTATTTGAAGCTGAAAGGAGGCAGAAAAACCTCTCATAGAAATTTTAATGTTGTGTGCCTCTATTCACTGTTGGATGCTCTTTTGCACTTTAAACATGTGTAAATGCCACTGAATGCTATGATATGGCTCTGGTTTTACACTAGTTTAAATTATAACAGGGGTTAGCCTGATACATTGCACATTTCAAAAAAAGGGCTAAGAACAAAAGCTAGATCAGAATCTGAAAAGGTTAAAGGAGTTGCACAGACAGCACTGTTACAAGGGACATCTCAGGTCCATTAGCTGGAACACGTAGCAAGAGGATTTCCTGGGTTCAGGAGACTCGAAAGGTGCTAATTTGCATACTCCAATTTGTCCCAGTCACAGTAAGTGCGTCAGATTGACTCCATAAGGGCAGGGCTTTCGATCTGGAGTTATGGCAAAGCTACAGCATCCTAGCAGTTCCTGCCCAAGGGGTTATATGCTAACAGGAGACTGGGGGAGGGGTGGGAAATAGCAAATTGTTTTGCAATCAGAGCTTGAAGCAGTACACTTAAACCCGCATTTTATATGGCAACTATATATAAAAGCGTGCAGTTTCATTTAATAAAGAAATATTTGATCTGAGCAGGACACAGCATACCGTAGTGTGTCATTTAATTCCTGAGAAAGTATTTGAAGAAAATGACATATCTCAGCACTGTTTGTTGACCATTTTGTTGTCACCTGCTGAGTGTTGTCATTTCCATAGCCAGTGGGCTGTATTGTATCAAACAGAGGGAATAGGTCATTAAAAGAAATGGAGGACTTTCTGCAGCCTGTAGATGCTGAAGGAGGAATTTTTCTTCAGATACATCAACAAAACTCTATTTAAAGGTGTCCACATTCAGCTATGATTTGGGGTTTAGCCCTATTTTGCTCTTGAAAAGTATAGACAGCATAAACTAATGTGTGGGTTCACCAGAAAGAATTATACCTTCTATGGTGTTTGTAAAGATATAGGTGAGGACAATAAGTGTCCTGGTTTCAGAATGCCTTCTTTCTTTTTTTTTTTCCATCACAGCATTCATCAAGAAAGGAAAGGGGTGTTGATTTTATATAAATAAATAAAAATAGGGAAAAGTACATTTCATGGGCATGCTGTGCAAGTTAACAGTGATATTTTTCTTCACTTTCTTGAAAACACTGATGACAGTTTCAAAGATGACTATATTCCTTATTTCAGATCTTATGAAAACAAAAAGCACTAGAAGTAGCCTTTAAAAATCCTTTGTACTCCTCTGCAATAGAAGTGAAGGGCAGCACTATGTGCCCTCTTTTTTCCACGGGAGCTGGCAAAGGGTAGCATTGGAATCTGCACACAGAGAACCCTTGGATGGAGCACGGACAGTTGAGATTCATGTGAATGCTATTGTTTATGGCTGCTTTTAACTCTGAGTTATTTCATCATATCAGCTATCTGCTAGTTACTTTTTCATACTTTTTTTTCTTTTGCAACTCTGAGGTCTAAATAAATATAAAAATTAAATATTGACATGGAAGCTGTGTATTCAGCCTTCCCCACTGCTATAGAAGCTGGAGCCCCAGATGCAGTGCTGTATCCCCTGGATTTTACTTGGAAAGTGCAAGCACCTTTACACAGACTTCAAAGCACATAACATTTAAGGGAATACAAATATTGTTGAAGCAAATGAGTCAGGCTTGTAGAGCATACTCTCTGTTCTGAAGTGTATTATCTCAAAAGTTGATTAAAAGTGGTTGTTTCCATTAGTTGCTGTTAAAATGTCACTGTATTAGAATTTCTGCCTGTACAGAAAATAAAAAAGGGAGTATGGAAACAAATCATAACATTTCCAGAAGTGAGGTAATTGTGTGTAATTACATAGTATCACATTTTTGTGGGGGGACATTTAATAAGGTCACATAAGATGCAAATCAATGCTGAATTCTGTTCATTAGTTACGCACAGCACTTAGCCAGTGAACTGTTTTCTCCTTTCACATTTTTTCCATTTTAAGGAGAATACTATTTAGATGTACCATTTTATGTTACTGTAAGACTATACCTCTTTGATAGTGTCTGATTGGATTCAGGTTTGACTTAATAAATTGTAAATTCTTTCCTACATATAGATAGTGATTTAAAGTGTGTATCATTGGCTTTCTTTGCACTTAGTATTTGTTATTCTGTTCTTCCCTTACAATTGTATCTTCTGCTCGACATAGAGATTTTAATCTTTACGACTTCATTGATGTTTTTTCTAGCACAGAGGTGGTGGATTATCTGCCTTTAATGCACAATTTAAGGAGAAAAAAAATCTGTGATGGGTGTGTGTCTGTGTCTAGAGTTCAGAAGTCCTCCTCACATTTCAAGAGAAGCCTACAGCAAAAAACAGGAATTGCCTCTCCCAGTCACCATTATGGAGGACACCTTCTTTGCTATAGTAGCTGTCTCCTAGCCCATTGATAAAACCACTTTGTTGTTTGCTTTCAAAAAGATAACTTTAGGTGAAATTCTTCTTTTTTTCCTTTATTCCCTCCCTCCCTGCCCCCCGCCTTACTGTATGTAGTTTAGGAAGTGGGAAGAAGGAGGCGCTAACAGTACGGGACTGGTCAGCTTTCTTCAGGCTATCAGCAAATGCTTCATAGTCCACAGGATGAAAAGCAGTGTTAGTTTTATTGAAAATGAATGAAACAAAGCCAGAGTTTGAGTGGAGGCCTAATCAATAACAGACCTGTAGAGACTCTCGGTTTTCCTCTGTACAGTCTCAAAGAAGGTAACTTATAGGTGAGGTTTAAATTGAAAGACTGTACACAGTGTTTCAGTATTCAAAGCAACCAAAATTTTACACAAAAAAATGTATTTCTATGGTGGTTTAGAATTTCTAGGTTTATTTATAAAAAGTATTCTGTCAGCAGACAATTCTGGAAATAAAAAGCCCTCTGCTAACTCTGAGAACAAAAAGTTTGGGACTTTAAATAATCTCATTGAAAGACTGTCCTGCTAGGCTTGGTGTGTCTTGTTTTGGTTTTGGATTTTTTGTTTGTTTTGGTTTGATTATTTTGTTTTGTTTTGTTTTTTTAATTTTTACATTTACATGTCTGAAACAATAATGATCAAGGCAGGGTTTTTCATCCTTTACAAATTATGTAGTCAAGCAAAATCAAATGCAGAATATGATCCTCCCTTTGAAGAAAAAGGGCTAGATATTATTGTAAACATAAATAATAGTTATCAAAGTGTATATTAGAAGGTAGGAAGCAATTGAAATTTTCAAGGATACAATGTTGTATTGCTCTATCAAAAAAAGAAAAAATACTTGGTTTTGTTTATTATAAACCCAAGCTTATAGCCCTGGAAATGAAAGTAATTTTCCATGTTTTTATGTGTCTAATTTCTTGCAAGTAACCATTTTTATGTGTTGCAGTTGGCACACAAAAATAGATATTTTCAATTGAACACCTAGTTGTAGGCTCCTAAAGCTATGCCTGTGAAAGATCAAACCTGTACGTCAGCTGGCCAGCAGAAGGTACTACACCTTCCTGTAGAAAGGCCTGCTCCTGTCACTGGCATTGGCATTGAGGGCATTGTAGGTATTCTTATTTGTGTCTACTCAGGCCCCCACACATTTGCATTTTAGGATGCAGTAGTCCACACTAGGCTGGGCACATGCTGTGCAAGAGGAAGGGGATTGCTTCATGTCTAGTCCTTGCACATTTAGGCTCTTGACTTTTTACTGCCCCCCACATTTCCAGTGTTTGCCAATGGCTAATTAGCAGCCTTTGGCATTCATTCTACAGAAGTTTCCCCAACTCCCAAACAGATTATTCCTGATGAGGGTATGAATTATCGAGACGTAGGAGGCTTGGCAGGAAGTGACTGTAGCTGCTCTTTCTGAATTTAGGAGCCTGTATACCGTTAAGCCTTACTCTAGAATGACGTTCAGAGACCTCCCTCATGGAGAGGCTGTGATTTTGGGAGACTCCAAATGTAAATGGAAAGTGGCCTTTCCCATTTCTTACCTGAGGAAATGGTTAACATTTCTTAATTTAAGGGTATTATCAAGCTTCGCTACCAAGTATTAAGGTATTGTGGCATTCTCAAGTCAAAGGGAAAAAAAACATACTTTTTCAAAGCAACTAAGGAAGAACAGTCACAACAGCAGAGTACAGAATTTTAGTTCAAGAGCATTTTATTTTCTTTAGTGTTAAGAATGTGCCTGTCAAGGATGACACATGCAAATTTCTAAGTAGGTGTCAATGATATATTGGCAAATTTTTACGTGGATTTTTTTTTTTTTTTTAACCATATAGAGCATCTTAATGTGTTGTGTTTTCCTCTTTATAAAAATGTCTTTGTGGTGTCATCCAAATCTTAAACTTGCAATTCCTGGCAGTATATCTAGCAGTAAAAAATTGTGTAGGATTAAAAAGTAATGGATGGTATCAGCAGAGCTCCCCAGCCACTAGACGGGGAATGAACATTTATACATTTTACAGATTCGCTGCACCTGCAAGATTTCATCATCTGTGCCTAAATCACCAGGAACAGTAGAAATACTGGAATTAGATGTGTAGTAGCATATGAAAGCATTAAGGAATGCATACTATGCTCAGATAGTACTCCTTAATAGAGAGGAACCACTCACTAATCCAAAAAACATAACTACAGGGCAGCAGCAGGCTGACCCGCAGCAGACAGACAATCGGGTTTATCAGCAAAGCCAGCAGTGGAGCTAGAAAAGGAAAGCTGACATCCAGATGCCGGTGATACAGGCGTGCTACCCAGACTTGGGCATATGGGTCCTGCATCTGTCAGTGTTACACCAGCAGTTGGCTCCCAACCTTGAGCAGATTCTGTATTCCCAATGAGTTAGAGATCCCAGCCAGCACAGTCACTGAATGGATAAGCCAAGTCTTCTGAAGCAGTGCTGTTATGTTTGAAAGGCCAATTTAGGTCGAAAGATGTCCTATGAGATTGTACGAGGGCTCTTCCCATTCATGGCAAGATTATAATGCATAAGGTTCCCTCTGCTTATGCAGGCATATAAAAAGCAGCAACACAGTGAGGAAATGACAGCATTTTTTAAATGCCAAAAGAAAAAGAATCCATCTGAAAGGACTGGAACTTACAAGTGGTTTTTCTCATGTGGAAAAGAAACTTTGTTAATATTTACTTGTTCATTCTCCTGGGAGAATCGGCGTTGGTTCCTAAGTCAGCCTTGATCTCCAGAAACCCTGAAATAACTTCTGTTTAATAAAGAAGTTCTCTTCCTATACTGTCCCAGTTTCAAAACCCTGTGAAGGCCAAATCCATTCGTGCCACACAGAGCAATCTCAGAGTGTGAGAAAATCCTGGGATAGACATGAGGGCTTCTGCCTCCCCTCTCCCCAAATTCTTGACACCAAGAAGCATCAAGGACACTCTAGGACTGAGAAACTCAGCACGGTGGCCTCTTTTACAGGATGAAGCTGTGAAAGAACTTGGAAAGGAAGCTTAAACCATCTTCTTTAATTGCCTGTAATCTCTTTCAGAGGTAGCTGTATACATCAGTGGAGCATTTACTTCTTGCCAGACTTAGATACTTAAACTAAATTCACTGTAAGCATTATATGGTCAAAATGCCAGAGCTGAATTTACCCTTGAATAGACTAGATAGTTCTTCACAGAGGGAGAGAGTAGTGGACTGTGAACATGAGCACATGCTACTTCTATCAGCTCTCCCCAACAGCTTTGCTTTTATGTTTTTATTTTGAAAACTTCTGGTCAACTCTTTCTAATATAGAATTTGTATGGTATATAGGAATTATTGGGAGCTGATCTTATAAGTCTGGAGGGCTGCAAAAGTCTCCTCTGTTCTAAAAGACAGCGGTACTGGAAGGATTACCGACAGTGCAGCATGTACTTCATAGATCTTTAAATAAAAAATGGCAATCCTTTAAAATAACTAGCCAATAATTATTAATTCATTTAGCTAGTACTATAAAAATGTTAGTCATTTGGAACTAATATGGTTTAACGTGCTTCTACTTTGGGGATTTCATTATATTTTACCAATTATGTACTTTTTTTTTAAAGTGTTGTTAATAACAACAACAATAATACTTCTCTTAAAGGTGTGATTTTATGAAGTGTGGTTTTAATTTTAACCAGTGCTTATATTGATTGGCAGAAGGGAGGTTTTGGGTTTGTTTTAAAAGGGAAATGCTTCAAAATAAAAAAAATCAGGAATATAAGAGGAAGAGAAGGTACAATGCCCATCCGTTACTATTTTAGCCCACTAAGACACAGGTAAGTTATATCTTTATAAACCTCTCTTGAGATAAAAAAGGACATAAAATTAAAAATAGAAACAAAAATGTCCTCTGCTCTGTTTGCTTTTTCTGCATAATAATAGAGTTCCTTTGTATTTCAGTTAGTTTGTCATTAGTATATCTAGTACTTCAAATATTAGTTATTTGGTTGTCCTGCTGTGATTTGTGACATACAATTTTAGAGATGCCGCAGGTTTCTGTCACCATAATCTTATTTCTTATAAAGCATTTTATGCATTACATAAGGAATAAGCACTTCATATTAGAAAAAAGGAAAATAAAACCATGGAGGTAATTCCCCAGAAAATCTCTTCTTGGAAACTATTGAAACCTTTAAAAAATGTTCTGCATTATTATTTTGCTGGTTGTGCTGTTTCGTTAAACTGTATTCATTCCTGATTTTTCTTACTACAGACAAATTATATCTTATCTGGCAGAAACACTTCATTTAAACCAAACCACCTGTGTGGTGTCTGGGGCATGCAGAAGGCTAACTTTAGAAATAGAAGGCATTTCACAACTATAAAATAAAGCTTTTGTTGTGAATTACCCATTAGAGTAAGTTTTCTCTCTTTTGTGACTATAGCAGAAGCATAGAAATTAACCCTAATTGTCTAGAACTAGATTTTGTGAGTGTCCCCCACATATTAGCACATGAAAAGAGCTCAAACTAACATGAATTTTATGAGAACAATTTAAGGGGAAGGGGAATATTTTTTCTTGATTAACGTAGCAGCCAATGTATTGATAAATTACTCTTTTCATTAAAATTTTAAGTGATGTTATTTAATGATTATTCAAGTACTCTGTGTTTTATTCATTTTAACTGATGTATTCTATGGGCACCCCAAAGAAAGGCAGATCTGAATATCTCTGTATTTCACTCTGTCCTGTCCGGCTGAAGGTTCAGATGCGAATCTTCTTGGTTGTCACTGTTCAAAATAGGAATATTAACAGAAAAGCAGTAGTGAACAACAGTGCAGACTATATTAATAGTAGATTAAAAGAACTGGCAGGAATATAGAAATTTCTATTTGGCCATCCTGTCCACAGGAAAAAAGATATGGCTGTGGAATTCAGCAGGCATTGAAGATGGCTACATAAAGATACAAGCATTCCTTTATGATCAAAGTTGTAGGTTTGTGATCCATTTGTGTGACCTCCTCAGCACCATTCATACTACAAAAGATCCTGAAGTGGAATAAGAACTACGCCATGTGGCAATGTTCCGATTTTGCTCCTCTTTTCCCTAAACACGGTGCATTTTGAAATATTGCTGCAGAGCTAAACCTTTAGGTCACATGTGATAAATTTCTAGCTAATCATCTGAAGTCAAATTCCTCCATGAACTTTATGCTGCAGCAGCCACAGTATGTAGTTAATGGTATTTTAAAAATTCAGTCCAAATAAAAGATGAGAACACCTAGCACAGTAAATTAATGTAGTGTGGAAAACACTGAATACACAGATTTTCTACAAATAACTGCTGTTTTTACAATACAATACAAAGACCAAAATCTTGTTGCAAACAGACTAGCAGAACAGAAGTCAGAGTAATTGAGAAACAAGACCAGATGCATTTCTCTTTGAAATAAAAAAAACACTTAATGACTACAAAAACCACAATGACAATTTAATAGGTTTTATTTCAGTTGTTCGCATGAATATAACTGAATTTTTACTCGGAAAGTGACAACAGTTTTTCAGTTGCATAAGAGAGTAGAAAGGGAGAAGTTCAGAGCATATTTTGAGACCTTTTCAGGATATGGAACTGAGTGAATGTAGGAAAATGCATTCCAGTGTTTAGCTTAAATTCCAGAAGAGCTACATTCTTTTTTTCAAAATGAGAAAGTTCTCAGATATAAAAAAATGGAACCTCTCAATCCAAACTTTGTGTCTTACAAGCTTTATTTTGTTAGAAATGCATAAGCTGGCAGAGGTCCTAAGAGCTTGTCCTGCTGAAATTTATGACAGTGTCTAAGTGGAAGTTTACTTCTCTAACTTTTGATGCTTTGTTGAGAAGCAAGAAATGTTGTCCACCATGTGGACCTCACAAATGCAAGTAATTCAGTCCTGTGGCTCCTCTCGCTCTTTTTTAAAACTCTTCAATCCACTGACTCCAGTGGATACTCCTGATTTATACCACTCTTAATGAAACAGAGCTGAAAACTTTGCACTCCTGAGAGCACACATTGTCTGTCTGGCCAATCAGTTATGATAAACTTGTTTGGATTTGTGTTCTTTGCTTCAGTTCAAGCCTACACTCAAGTTTATGCCTAACTTAAAAGGTGCTTAAATGATTCTCTTAATAGGTGCATGTAAACAGAAACAAAAAGATTATGGTAAGAATGATTAAAGAAATAGTACCCAGGACTGAATGCTATGAGCTGCTGAGGGAAAATGAATATATTCTGGTATTGCAAAGGCTTTTGCAGAAGAGCGTAACAGCTTTCATTATAGGTAGAAAGATTTCCTCCTTCAAATGAAGTACCTCTTTTAAGAACAAGATTATTAATAGTTCCCTGTCAATATAACAAAATCATTCATTAAGATTCATTTATTTCAAGATAATTTCCTTGTTTTATTTTGTGCAAGCATATATTACCCTGATTTCTTCTTCCAAGGAGAGTTATTTGCTATTCAACTCTTTTTCTTCCATTGCAGTTTTTGTTGATGTTGTATTTTGACTTCTGGTCACTTGACAATCTTATCTTATGCAGCCATTGAGCCATTTGAGATAGGACATTTTCTAATTACACCAGCTAAACACTTCTAGACTGATTTGACTTGAAAAATACTGGCCTGTTGTCATCACCAGGTATTTTTTTTGTTATTGATAAAGAAGCAATATCAGCACTTAATGAGGTTGTCACACAACTTTCTGATACTATTCTCCTCATATTGCTTTCTTCAGACAGCTTTGCAAATCTAGAAAATATCTTAAGCAAAGAAAATTTCCTTGACAGTGGAATTATTTTGGGGTGTTTGGGGTTTTTTCTTATTAATTTAATAATTTTTCCTGGTTTCTGTGATTTGAAACCTGGAATATTTCAAGCTGGGGCACTAGAATGATGGTGCCATTGAAAAAGATGGTTTAAATGTTTGAGTTTGGTTACCGTCTTTCTCAAAGAACTTTAGCTGGTCACATGTTTCTTAGGTCACCAAGCTATAAAAAGCCTGAAATACATTCTTAAGTCAGTAATCACTTGCTTTGAAGTCCTTTTCTGGAATGTGGCCTTACCTTTTAGAAGATAACTATGAAAAGAATGAAATCCAAAGTGTCCTGTAATGTAGAATTTCCCCAGAAAATCACTGCTCTACTGAAAATATCGTGACTGCTAGTATCAAGGGGAGAAGGAATATAATGTATTCATTGAGAACAATTGTGTTTATATTGCCTAGACTGTCAGGTCAAGATCTCTTGTAAGAACTTTACATTAAAACTTGTTTTCTTCCAATGGAGCTTCAGGGTTAAGTTCTGGGACCAAATACCACTACCCTTCTTCAAAATCTTCTCTTAATCAAAAGTGGCTTCTGTCCTGTTAAAAACTTTCTAAACATAATTTCTAAAAGTAATGTTTCATATAAAACTCACAGCTTCCTCTCTGAGGAAGACACCTAGCTGAGACTCCCTATTGCTGTTGAAACTATGAAACTTCTGTACTTCCATTGGTTTGTTGCCATGCCATTCTCCTTTGTGTTACTGCCTGCAACCAAACTATGATGCATTGATGGATTATTTTAATTCAGACTGTCCATGGTGTAAATGATTACTTTAGTAAAGGAAGGAATATTATTAAACACAACTTAATACTTTAGAGAGCCATTCTTCACAAAACATTTTAAAATATTTTTTATACATTTTAGGATTTTTAAAAAACAGTATGTTTTCTTAGTGGAAAGGAGATGTCTTTCTAACAATCCTGAGATATGGATCCATAGGACTTAAAATATTGTAAAAATGTAATATGATACAGTGAATATAAACTTTAAGCCTCTTTTACAGTGTTAGTAGTACAAAAAGTAATTCCTATGAGTAAGATAAGGTAAATATCAATAAATCATATTATTAAATTTGCAAAATAATAAAAAAAAAAAGATGGGCAAAAGCTTCCTGATGGTATGCGTAGACCAAAGTTCTTCATATTTGGGAAGAGAATCACTGCTTGTTTTATAACAAGCAGTTACAAAGTTACTGTGTGTACAATTTTAGTAGTGGTTGCTAAGGGTGTCTTATATAGGAACACCTGTAGTTAGAATAATTTTAGTGCAGTTATTGGTCTTATCTGCCTTGTCTAGAAACTCAGATCTTTCCATGACCCAGGATCATTAATGTAAATCTGAATTACATGTATGTATCTCATTGAAATATACAGCTACAGTCAGGTTATCCAGATCTGAACTGAGGGATAATTAACCTCTTCACTCAAACTAAAGAAAAAAATTTGTAATGTGGAACTATATTGTTTATTTAGGTTGGCCAGCGCCTTGACTCCAATCAGAACTAGACTGACTTCTATTGACATAAATACATTATATTCTATCAGACATCCATTTGTGGTGTATCACAGTCACCTTTGCGAGCTGATGAGAACAAATACTGACCAGGCATTCCTGAGGCTCAAAACCTGAACCTGTGGGACTTGAACTAAAAGACTCGGTTCTAGGAGTTGTAAACCATTACTTCAGTCTTAATGTTTCTGTTGTCTTGTTACTAGCGTGAGAAAGCAAGCCGTACCGTATTACCTACTGAGAAGAAATTCTGAGTGGGATTTTAGAAACAGTTCCACAGTACGTTGTAAAAATGTGATGCCTTGCATTCATTACCAATTATGTGTTCAAGGGGGAAAATTGCAGTAGAAAGATACAATCTGCAATGTCTGTTCAGTTTTCATGACCAAGCTTGGTGACAATCAGTTGTACTCTTTGAGAATAATTAAAATCAGTATGTGGGGGGAGCGGGGCTGAAGGGGAAGGGAGGAGTTTTCCACTAATTTTTTAGGCCAGGAGGTAGGTTACATGGGACTAATTAGACATCACATTTTTTTTTCTGTGAACCAAGATCAAATGTAACGGTATCTCTCTGAATCATGAGCTTTTTCCATTTTTCCTTTTAAAACCTTGCTTGTTGGAATCCTATTGAGGTCAGTCCAGTGTCCTTCTTTAACATGTGTGAAAGATCATTAAGAGCTAATAAAGATTTGAAAAACATGATTGAGCTAATATGAGATGATCAGTAAGCTAGTTTGGGCTCATTCAGACACAACGGATGTAAAGAACAGTCTCAGAAACACAGCTGGCAGTTAAAGATTTTGCAAACATAAATTGGCCTATTTTGTTTGGCAGGAAAAACTACTGAGATTCTGAAGTACAAAACTGCTTTTTTGATCCGTACTGTTCCAGGGACATCACATGGGTGAGAAATATGAGACTTGTAGTGTTAGTGATATGCTTTCAGGTGAAAGAAACTAGAATTACATGCTGACAGCAATCTGGTCGAGGTGTGGTAATGAGGGGAAATGTTTCTGCTGTTCTCTCTCCCACTCAATAACCGTCCTTATGCGCTTTGCAAAAAACTCTCGCTCTTATTTTGTGTTGTACACCTACCTGGCTATTGTCTTCACAGTGCATCTGGTGTCGACCCTAATTCCTTTACCCAGAAAAAATCCTTCTCCAGTATTTCCTAGTGGGAGAAAGGACGTCTTAAGCTTTGCCCCACTGAATGGAGACAGTCTGCACATTTCACGTATCATCTTTCTGTACCCTTTTTTTTTCCCTCAGAGAGGTCTCATGTTAGTTTATTAGAACCTGGGAAAAAGATTCTTACTAGTTTTGCCATGTCAGGCTTGAGCAGAAAATATAATTTTCTGCTTTTTCTGATTAATGAAACCACTACTGTCATTAACATTTGGGCCAGTTAGTTATCTATGATTATAGTTAATGAGATGTAAGCCTGATAGTGTAAATGGAGCAACAGACTTATGGTGATTTGTGTCACCTGTGATTCTGGCCTTTAAACTGTTTGTGACTTTAGTTAACCTGTTGGGGACATCGGGATGAGAAAGCTGAGTCCATTCCAACAGACCGTATTCTGCACACCATATTTTTCATAACAGTATTAGATGCATACTTTTCAGTCTCAGTTTACAGATGTTTATTTACTCATGTAACAGACTCAAAGGGAGTTATTTTTTGGGATTGCGGTTGAATTATTGTGGATTAGACTGTTATACATGGCAAAAGAAGGGACCCTTGCCTGTGCAGTAACATTGTTGGAGCCCTGAGGCTGTTGGCTCAGCTCATGATGTATTGTACTGCTAGTGTTTCAGCTCTCTCAGGGGATTGCTGGTCCTACTATAAGGTCAGGAGTTAACTACTTGTATTTTAGCAGTGTACTGATACCAATACGGCTCCTATGGAAACCTTACTTGACGTCATTTTCAGATCTTTGCTACTGTAGCCAAGCTTTAGTAAAAGTCAATAAGAACATTAGATTGTTGTCTGTATTATTACTTGCCACTTCCTGCCAGCAATCTACCAATTCATTAGCAGAGAGTTTTGGAAATCTCACTTGATTATTTATGCAGTCAATAGCAAGGCTTGTCTGCATTCATAATTGTTTGATTTTATGGCCTCTTCTTTAAACAAACATTGTCTATGGTAATGCGATGCCCTGATGGATGGGAAAGGTTTTGTCTGTGAATATCATTTAGATAATTAAAAATGACAGATGAAATCGCCTGCTGTCTTGACCTGTACTTTGTTCCCTCAGTGATGCTGAAGAGATGCTGATTGCTGTCAATCAGAACCCATTGGAGGTTTGTAAATTCTGGCTGCTGTGAACTCTGACCTCCGGTGTTGATCTGAAATAGATAATAACCTTGAAATTCTATTAGAATTTAAAAACTGTTTCACCAAAGGGGCATACTATATATTTTTTTCTCTAGAACATGACTACTGAATGTCATTGTTTACTCCACACAATCTAGGAAACAAAAGTAAATGTATTGTGTTTAACAAAACTTAATAGTACAAATCAGAACTAAAATCTTATAAAATAAAATCACCTCCCACTGTTGTTTCTGTTTCAAGGCTGCAAATCCTCTTCAGAAAAAATTCCATTTCATAGTGCATAATGGTGTCCAAATAATGTTTTGATTCTGTTTATCGAGTCTAAAGCTTATGATGTTGTTCTGACTTAATGGCGTATTCTGGCTGTCCATCTATCTCGTTTTCTCATTTCCTCTATGATTAGTCTTTGAGACACTTTTTTTTTTTTTTTTTAACAGTAGTTCTTTTCTTAAGAACCAGTCGGAAAAACACCAGCTAGAATATTTAAGATGCGGAAAGCCCAGGCAGAAATGCACAAAGTTCTGAACCAACAACCGCCTTGAAACCTGGGTCAAGAGATCAGGTGCATAAAGGGCAGTCATCATGAGAATTTTTTTTTCATTAGCTAGAAACTTCTGGGATAATAACAAGTGGTAGTGTTTGTTTTGAGATTTTGGGGTTAGATTTGTTTTGTTTTGTTTTTGATGGAACAAGGGGTTAAAAGTGTATTGAGATTGTTTTGGTATAATCAGTGTTTTATTTTTAATTTAAAAATTACTGGGAATAGTAATTGCCAAACTGTGGCAAATTACACACTCAGGTTTTAAACATTTGTCTTAATAAGAAACACCAAATAAACATAGAATAAATGCTTTAGGATTTAGTAATTTTTATTTTATAAGAAGAAATAATAGTTAGGAGACTCCACCTAGTTCTTAAGTGCATGTTCTTAATGGGATGGATGTACTTACTCAATTTGGTAGAGTAAGAAAAGCGACTAAACATGATTCCTGAAAAGGTAGTTGACAAAATTGCTTTCTTCTTCTTTGGAATTTAATCTGAAATTCCAGTAGAGATGGTTTAATAACTAGGATTTTCCATAAGTCTTGGCTTGGTGCAGATAAAATAATTTAGACATTTTCTTATAGGTAGAGCAAAAAAAATCAGATCTAAACATTGTGTCCAGAATGAATTGTAAAGGACACACCTTGCATCTGCAAACTGATTTAGGAACAATTCTAATTTTGTTTTCAGTGGGCATATCATTTCTTTCCTGAACGGAAGCCAGTGAATATATGACTGTTTTAATTTTCTGACTTACTTCCATTTGTTCAAAAAGGACAGGGGAAAGTCAGTGTCTATGTAAGTAAGAGACCAAATACTTCCAACTCAGATGGAGTGGATGTGTTTTGCAAGCTTATCACATGTCTCTAATAAGGCAACGGAGTTCCAGTGCCTAACCACCCTTCGATGGTTGTCCCAGGCCTTTTTTAAAGCAAAGACAGTGAGTCCCACTAAACTGGCAAATGAATTCCTTATCTGGACAATTGTGAGCAACAATAGAAGACGTGGGTTGTGGGGGGTTTTTTTTTGCAACTTTAATTTTCTGAAGTTTTGAAGATATTGCTTTAATTAGTTATCTTTTTTTTAAGCTCCTGTGTAGAAGGGTATCTTTTCAACTTTAAGTGGATTTTTTGAATATGTTTATAGTTTTCTTTGTTAAAAATCTTAGTAGTATTATGGGACTAGTTGAAAATAAATTAAGAAAAACATGGAGAAGGTAAGATTGAGTGAATGGAAAATAGCTTATTTCAAAAAATCTCAAGCACTGTTGTACCCTGAATTTAGATACATTGAAAGTTAGGTTTGGATTTATTAGTATACTCCTAGAAGAGATATCTCTTTGCAAGTAAGTTTATTTTACCAGTTGGATCCTGGGTATGATTTACACTATCTGCTTGTCTATAAACACGCCTGTGGTTTAAATAAGTGCTGATTTTGTAAGATTTGTAGTAAAGGTGTAGTGGAGTAAATCTGTAAAATATTACAAGTAATTTGCTACTGAATGTATCCCATCCATTTTTTGGAAATGGGATTTTATTGCTGAAGTGTCATTCCTACACATAGCAAGAAAATGTTGGCTGTTGATTTTGAGGAGATTAAGGTGGTCTAAAATTGCTGAATCTGATTTAAAGTGCATAGACTGAGCATCTATGAGTATAAAGTAAGATTTCTTTTAATTCAAAAGGGCTCCTGAGGTTATTATTTTGCTACAATATGAAAATGAATTGTGACAATACAGGCCTGATTACAAGCTTCCCAAGCTGTCCCACTGTGACAATTAGCTCCCAATTGTTAAACCATTTGTTTATTAGAACATTAAGGGCTGGTGCTGTCTTGACTTGCAACTGGAAATGGATTGCTACCAAGGTTGGTTATGAACACAAAGGACTCTCAATAAAGTGTTTTATTGGACAAGAATAACCACACATTTCAAGCTAATTTAATTGAGTCACCTCTAGTATACTCCAAGAGAGTTATTAAAAAGACATCTGTAACAGGTGGTTCACTTAGTCTAATAGAAATTTGCTTTGAACGTTCATAAAACTTTAAGCTATTCTCCAGGGACCATGAAGTAGTAGGCAACATAATAAAAATGATCCAGGAATTAAAAAGGTGTTTGCTAACTCTCTCTGAATTTTAGTACATGCACAAGTTAAATCACACTCTGCCTCACTGAGAAGGAAATACAGGTGTTCTGTGCATAGGTGTCCATATCCATATCTGCTTGGTTAATAAACTGCAGCTAGAGTTTGTTGGGAGTTTTATTAATATAAAATATTCTCTGGGAAAATTGATCACATAGACACTTCTCATGAAAACACACTAGTTTCTACAAGACAGTATTTTTCTGGGAAACAATTATCAATCTCAGGGTGAAAATTCTGTTCAGAAAAAAGGGAATGCTCCCTTTTTCTGGACATTGAGGTGTGCTTCTGCTTCAAAACATGGTCGACTGCTGTGTGCCTATGGTACC
>NC_138829.1:29791014-29949384 GCF_965183815.1 Platalea leucorodia | reverse complement strand
CAGCCCTTGCTCTCTAGCCCCATGGCAGCTCTGGAGCAGTATGCTTGCTGCAGTGGACTCCATGCAGATAGAGAGGGGGATGTGAGGAGGGATTTTTAAAGAAGACAGCAGAAAATATTTGCACAAAATCATTATTTCCCTCTCTGGATTGAAATAGAGGTGGTCAGACAGTCCAGAAGGTGGGTGACAGGGGATTAAGAGGGAAGGTGAGCACAGCTTTTCATCTTTATGTCTAAGAGGACGACAAAGGTGGGGTTTTTATTTGCTTTCTTTAAATTTTCCACAGAAAATTGTCCTTTCAAAAAAAACCAAAAAAAAAACAAACTTGCTTAATGAAAAAGCTACCCTTATTTTCAGAAAGGTTTTCATAGGGTAATTTGGATGTGTGTTGCACTATATGCCAAATTTCTTCATAGTTATTCAACACTTGCAACACCCTTACCACCAGCAAAACTGAAGGTCTTGCAACACCCTTGTCTGTGAAAAGATAGCAGTGGCTCATTGGTCATTGTCATGGTTTAACCCCAGCTGACAAATAAGCACCACCCAGCCGCTTGCTCACTCTACCCTGGTGGGATGGGGAAGAGAATCAGAAGAGTAAAAGTGAGAAAACTCATGGGTTGAGATAAAGACAGTTTAATAAGCAAAGCAAAAGCTGCGTGCGCAAGCAAAGCAAACCAAGGAATTCATTCCCTACTTCCCATTGGCAGGCAGGTGTTTAACTATCTCCAGGAAAGCAGGGCTCCATCACGCGTAATGGTTACTTGGGAAGAAAAAATACCATCACTCCAAATGTCCCCCCCCTTCCTCCTTCTTCCCCCAGCTTTACATGCTGAGCATGACGTCATATGGCGTGGAATAGCCTTTTGGTCAGTTGGGGTCAGCTGTCCTGGCTGTGTCCTCTCCCAACTTCTTGTGCGCCCCCAGCCTCCTCACTGACTCTGTGTAAGCACTGCTCAGCAGTAACTAAAACATCCCTGGGTTATCAACACTGTTTTCAGCACAAATCCAAAACATAGCCTCATACTAGCTTCTATGAATAAAATTAACTCTATCCCAGCCAAAACCAGCACAGTCATATGTATGGTGGTGAAGGTTTTGACTCTATATGTAAAGCTATAGTGCACTGTTCTTACTAGCTTCTTATAAATCAAAGACTTGGTTTTTAAGTCTTGCTTGCTCTATAGTGCTTTTTAGCGTCAAACAGTGTCATGCAAGACTAAGAAGCAGTAAAAGGAAGCAGCATTTTTAATGTTATGTACAATAACAATAGAGTCAATAGTAGCAAATAAAAATTAAGTGCAAATATAGTGAAGAGGTAAATAACCAGGCATATTAGGTATGATGAGTAAAGATTAGAGGGATGACAAGAGAACCTAGAACTTTTAATTTAATAAGCAGACATACAGGCTACATCAGTGAACACTGTACAGAATGTACTTTTGGAAGGTAAAGTTTGAATTATGAGTTTAAAGTTAGCATTCTCCTCTTTGAAGAAAATATTTTTTCTTGATTGAGCTTGGGGATGATCTAGAACAAGACACTAATTCACGACACAAATTGAAATCAGAATCTGACAAAAATCTATGACAGCCATTCATTTCCAAATCTGCTCTAAATGATCTGAACTCCAGCTGATCAATTGTACAAGTTTAGCCACACTTTCAACTTTACTGTTTCTTGCATTATGACCTAATTTTGCTTTACTCATTCTGTCTTTTTTCCGTAAATAGTCCTATTGGATTGTTTTCTAGCTACAGAAAATGGAATAAATCAGATCTGGTATTTTCATTTTACTTTCCATGAATATGTACATTTTCCATTGCTCCCGAAGTATGTGTATAAACCTGTGATTTCACAGGTATAAGAAACGGCAATATACAGAACTACCCCACTTTGTTGATGAACTGCTAATAACTAAACAGGTTTCCAAGACATGGTAACAAACATTTTAAAAGATATTTTATTGTTTTGCTAATTTTCTTAAACAATTGTATGTTGCTAAATTATAGGTTGAGGAATAAAATGCAAAAAAAATTTATAAGGTACTTTACTAATTTTATAAGGTTACTTTACTAATTACAAATTACAGTTTTTGAAGGAAAAAGCCTTTGGTATGGGAAGGGATGGGTGAAAAGAGCAAGATCATCTTTGCTCTTCAAAGCAGCATAGGGATATAAAGAGATAGATATGAAACTTTATGAAGCTAAAAATTCTTGCATATGTGTGTCATTACCGTCTTTGCTGCTTGGTGATGAATGCATCAAAAGAATAGGTATAAATAATATTTCAGCATATATTAGATATATTCTTACTTTATGTCCACGGGTTTTTAATTAAAACAAAAAAATGTAAGCATGTACTAGAAATGTTCCTAAATATGTTTATTTTTTAAGGAGTATTCAAAACTGTATGTGAAAACTGCAGTGTTCTGCACATTCCTCTTTTTCTTCTTCTTGAAGCCCATGAGAAAATAGTAATTGTTAAAATTGTTATTTCTGTTCACGGTTTACATACAGACAGTGTGCTAGGCACTGTACATAAAAATTTAAAGGAGAATACACTTTTTCTTTGGAGGAACTGAATTCATTTTCTCTAAATGAAGAATTAATAGCTTACGGTACCTGAGATATAAGCATTGCTGGTTGATTCTTAGCTGGTGTATTGTGAATTTATTTCATAACTTAGGCTCTGGAAAATACAGCAACACAATGCATCACTGATACAAGAGCGATAGATTTAGAAAATGTTTAGTGAGAGTATTCTGCCTAGACCAGTAGGAACACCTGCTTCTATTATTCAGTCACTGATAAAATGGTAAATAGCTTATGTCAGTCATGCAGCTTGCATAAAGCTACATAGTTTGCCTGTAGATTTGGCCTTTTTTTTTTTTTTTTTTTTACTTCTACATGTTTTGTGTTCAATTTCTTTGTTAACTGACACCTTAGAATTATAGGATCATAAATGGACACTGACACTATTTTTATCTTTGTTCATGTTATCTGGTCTTGCAAATGCAGCTCTGCATGTCATACCTGGAAAAGAAAAAGGATGTTAAAGCTATAAACTGTTGCTTTTAAATAATAGGGTAGAAGCCACATGGTCTATTTGGTCCCAGGTTTTTCTTAACTAATAAGCTGCTGTGCTTCCCCTCAAATCTGTGAGAATGGGAACGTCGGTGTTTGCATCCTCCCGCATACTTCTTGCTCCCAATTTCATTAACTGTTTTGCAAACAGGAGAAATAATGACACTGCAACTTTATTTATATTGTATGATGTAATGGTAATCATATTCATTTCAGTGTACCACCCAAAATAATATTCACCTGGGGAAAGATGACTTCATCTCCACTTGGAGAATAACCTTTTTTCAGTGACAGATTTTAGACAAGACAGTTGTACAGACTAGAGCTTCTAAAAAATGTGAACCCTTTCCACAAAACAGTTTGTTCTTGGGTTTTGTAGGTCTTTTCTGGGCCCATTGTAATACTGCTCTCTCAGAATGGCAAGGGTATTTCATTTCAGCTGAGTGGTAGTAAATAATTAAATGATCCCTAGGTGATATTAGATAATCCCCATGATGGCTGTCTGCCATCATGTGTGTGCCATGGAGTCCACTCTGGCAATATCATATTACACTGATTTTTTTGAAGGAAGCAGCGGGAGCAACACGTCTAAGACAGACCCTGACTCGATTGCTTTCAAAACCTGCTTGTAATAGCTAGGTAGAAAATACCTACTGCTGCCTATACTTAGGAGGCCTAACACTTTTTGTTGTAGGACTTGCTTCTGATTTATTTATCCTTTTTTTAAGAGCCCTTAACACTTACGTTGTTTGAAAGAGGGGTTGAATATTCTGCAGGGCTAAAACTCCATGGTTGAAGAAGTGTCTTTTTTTTTTTTCTGCTGAAGTTCCATTCACTTTGTCCAAAGTATATATTTTTGGAGGAAAAAACAGTCCATTACCTTCTATTACCTGTGCTGCTGGCAGTTATGTGGCAAGCTGTCAAAGTACGCATGGAACAGATACCTAAATTCTGAGTTGAACTGGTGGAGAGAAATACCCAAATTTCATCAAGTATTTGTCACTATTCTGTTCCAGAACAATTCAAAATATTTATCAGCACTCATTCTAATAAAAGACTAAGGCTGTAACACTATTAAAGCGACAGCAGCAACTGAACATACTACACTGGGAACCCTGACAACAGTCAGTCTGTCTGGGTGAGGGACAAAGAGAAGTGCGAGCAGAAGTAGACCACAGCCAGCAGCTTTCCATCTCCCTCTTCCCTAGAGCAGCAGCTATCTCCCATTGTCAGCAATGCAGCACAAGACATGCTCCCGAGTTCAAGCCTGAGGATTTCAGCCCTTCTGGTGTACAAGTTTGACTTGCGTGTTATTGCTTGCAGTTGAATTTACTTTACTTTTTTCCTACTAAAAAAAGGCCTGCAACCTTAAAAGCTACTATTAAAAGAATAGTAACTGAGCTAGAAAGTCAATTACCAGAAGCTGAAGCAATATTGGATTTATGGTTTTCTGCACAACCTTAATTTGTTCCTCTTACATTTATGTTTTATGATAAAGTATTCAACCACATGATCACATACTGTTTTGTACTCGAGTTCTCTGCATTATTCAATATGCACAAAAGACAACGTCCTGAAGAGGAGTTGTGGTTACGTAGAAGGTAATACATTTAGGGGATTTTTCTAATTATTATTATTTTCTCTAGTAATGGAATTACATAGAGGAAAAAAAAGATGGGAGTTTCAGGAAGAAAAAGATTGGTCTCATGAATGACAAAAGTTCACATTGTACGAAAGACCTTACTTTGATCCACGTTTCTGCCAGATTTTTATACAATGCTGAGTTATTTAAACTAAAATGTTGGCAGGAGGCCACTAATTGTATATTCTTTAATTCCTTGACATCAGTTCAAGGTCGCAGAGGCAGGTACGGAAAAGATCAGAGTATACACAGCTGCACTATGTGAGAGTTCATGCTAGGAAGTGCTAGTAGTAGGACACTGCACTCAAGTCTCTAGACCAGACACTCAGAAGTAATGCAGTTCTGTGTTCCAGTGCTGGCTGTGCTACCTATTAACTTTTTGACCTCTGGGAAGTCTCTTTGTCTTGATTTCCCCACCTGTAAAATGGAGATAATAACACTCTCATCTCATAGTGGAGATGAATTTATTAATGTTTACGAGGCATGAAGATTCTGTGGTGATGAGCACTCTAGAAACACCATGAGGAAATAAACAATTCTGCATTCACTGCAGGCATTTGATGGTGTGCAGTAAATAAAACAGGGGCCAGTAATAGCGTGTTAAGGATAGAAATATTGAAGAGCTGTCTCTTTCTCTGAGCGGTATTTATCTTGGGCTTCAAGCAAGTCAGGGGGCTGCTGTGGAAAAATTATTATATGGTCCTGTAATTAAGATTTGTGTCATTATGATTATGCATGGGGGGAGGGGAAAGGTCAACTTTTCCCAAGCGATGTTAATTCTGGCATTTTGTAGCTTTTGGGGACTTTAATTTCTCACTTAAATAATATTCTTTAATTCTTTTTTTGAGTCTAGTGACTCTCATTGCATAAAGGAGAGAAGGAGATAGACTAGCTCTATCCCTTAAAAATATTAGTATGGTCCATCCTTGATAAGGAAGAACAACCAGATCTGAAGGTGACCGTAGCTACAGATCAGTTATACCACAGAGGTAGACACAGGGAAGCACAGCTACTCAGTTTTGTGTTTTTTTTTTTTAAACCCCTTAAGACTCTTAGTTTTACAGTCCATACAAAAGTCAGCATACAACCAACACCCTCAACTTTTTCCTCCCAGCCTTTTCTTGCAGTTGCATTCCATCCTTCTCTCTTTAAATCAATACCAGACTATATTTAATTCTCTCAAACCATAGCTCCTTCCTGCATTTGCTGTAGCCTAGTCTTCAGAGACTGATTGGAAATCAGCTCAATCTGAAATCAGGAAGGGTTGAGTCATAGTTCACTTGGTTCCAGCTCCAAATGTCACTTGGCGATCACTTTTCCCGTCTCAGTGGTAGAAAATGAAATATGTAGAGACTCACCTCACTTCCACGTGCTTGTAGAGATGAGATAGGAAAAAAAAACAAAAATGCTGTCAGTGTTTCCTGCCTGTCCCTGGCAGAGATTTACACTTCAAAATGTAATTGCAATCAACTACAGCTTTAGTTTTTCTAAAATATTTAATTCAGGGTGTTTGGGTCAGCAATATGTTTGCATTCTATTGTGTATCTGCAATGATTTTCAGCATACAAAAAGATACATCTGCTGATCTGCTGATACATCTGATACACCTCACAAATAGTGGCTGATATTGAACATTTATGCGCCTTCTGGTTATTAAGGATTTAGTTGATGAGGAAGAGTTGCCTACCCTTCATTCAGTAGTGGTTGCCATAATCACAAGTGAGTAAATCCCAAACTAGAGGAGGAAACACATAATCTGGAAGAAACTCATTCCAGGGACTTTCTATGAAAAATGTGTTTGGTATATATTGGCCCAAACCCCATGTTTATAACTGTCCAAATCAGAACAAGTAACTGTATTTTGTCACACTCTTATTCATCTCTGTCAGTGTTTCATGATTTTGGTAATTATACTCAAACTACTAAAACAGCTGGAATGAATAGGAGGTTTTTGTGGTAATACCTAGTAAAAGAACTATAGTTCTGTCTGAACTTCTGCAAATTAAATGTCAGTCATTTTGATGATGCTTTTAATACTTTTACTTGCTAATGGCTATTGTGTGATGAGGGAGCAGGGATGTCTTGTTAAATGCTCTCCTGAAAGAGTAGTTACAAAAGCCCTTCTAGAACTTACGTACACTTGTCATGGCCATCCTTATGTCAGCCTAGTAGAAGTGATATGTAGTATGGATAAGGTGTGAGAATACTACTCTGCTCTTTCTTATTACTATAGAGGCTATCAGCAGAAATGTAGCTATAACTAGGTACTGGGGAACACTGATGTTCTGAGTTTCAAACGCATACAAGTACATATTAAATAATTTTTAAATTATTTTCAGTCAAGCTTTCCAATAAAGACATAGCTTTTATATTACCTACCATATTTGGAGTAACCTGATGCTGTCAAACTTAAATTTTCAATCACTTTTTCTGAAGTGTTTTTTCAACTCTTAACACAATCTAGACCTTAGATTGGATAGACACTTATTCTGGTAATCTTTGGGTGGACTCTACCCACTGCTGCTTTTGGAGCTAATGGCAAAGATGAAAGCAGCTTCTGAAAATAATCATGGAAACAAAATGGTTGTTTTGCACTGAGACTAGCCATCTTTTTGCAGGTTCAACCATTTGTGTTGCTGAGCCCAAGTTTCTTAAATTGGTTTTAATAACTGATGATCCCATATTGTTGGCAGCATTGGTTACTGTCTTCAGAAGCCAGAATACTGAAGCCAGAACACTGAAAGTAAGTGAGTGTGAACATCAGCCTCTTGATTACAAATCCTAGGCACGTGCTTAGTCCTGAAAGATATATTGAGGATCAAACACTTTAGGACAAAAACTCTTTATAATTTAATCACTGTTCCTGATTCTGCTGTCTGCCTGTTAATTGTTGCACACCTCTTATATTGTCTGACCAAAAGGCCACCCTGTGCTCTTTTAACAGTCTTACCTTATCGAACAAAATCAGGATTAGACAATCTTCTAAAAATATTGCTCATTTCATTATATATGAAAGACATGCTTGTATTCTCTGGCAAACCGTAAGCAATGAAAGTAGTCACCAAAATGTAACCCCCTTGATCAGAACATCATGTGCTGTACAATTTTATGAGCTGTGCCTTACCTTTGGCCTGTGGAATGCATGTGACATGCTCCAGAAAGAATATCCAAATTGTTGTCTCTGCTCCTTTTAACGGCTTGTTACTCTCATGAAATGGCACAATCCCATACCCTCAGCTACGGAAGCATCTGAATTGCAAGCAAATAGAATCTGCTGAAAAACATCCTAAAGCCAAACTTAAATATCTTGACACTAACTACATCTGTGGTTCCTTGAACTCTCTTATTGCTGTCAACTCCTCTCTGATATTTAGAAGTCTATTTGAAATCAGATGGGACTTCATTCTCAAAGTCCAGATCATCAGTTAAAGAGCACATTTGAATCCTCTGTTTTATTCTCTGCCAAGATCATTTCAATTTCCCTGAGGCATGCATCAAATGCAGTTATCTAAGTAATGGGAGATGAGATCATGTCATTCCTGATCTCAGGTTTCTAGACAACGCCCACACTCTGGGACAGCAAAAGCTCACTGTAGTGAAACCTTCAACCAAATATTTACACAGAATGTTTACATACGCATGGGAGCTTTGACGCTGTATGGGTATTCTCCTATCCAGGGAATCACCTTGTTTTTATAAGCTGACACTATTTACATGACTCTCAAGTCAGCTCAAATTCCTGATACTTCAATGTTTGCTTGAAACATTTCACAAAGGGTTGTGATTCTCCCCCTCTTTACATTACTTCACTTACCACTCTGTGACACTATGCACAGAGGGAGTTTACACACAGAGAAATCATTACCTTCGCTTATGTAAATTTCTTGGATCAGGATGTCTATTCGTCAAATGCTACAGTGACAGTTGTCTCTGAGTTATCGATAACCTGATGTTCTCAGCCGACTGTAGGAGAGCATCCCTTCTCTGTGTACTCAGCTGAGTTTAGATGAGCACACTATTCCACATATGCATTATGTAAATACAATGATCACCTAGAGTCTCAAAAACAGAACTGAATAATAATCCTACGCTGTTAGAAATAAGTCTAGGGGATTTATTCAGCAATGGCTCTTAATAAATCCATATAAGCTGACGTCCAAGTGTACTTGTCACTGTTAGTACTATATTTAATCTTTAATCTGTTTTCTAATTCCAAGTGACCTCTATGTTCATCTGTTCTAAAGCAATCCCGCCAAATCAGTAGCTAAATCTCATGTATTTCTTCATGAAATCATTGTCTCAGATTTGCACTCTGGAAGTCTTTTCAATGCATGACAAAAATAAGAACCTTCAGGATGACCTAGCTTGTAGTTCTTATGCAGGACTGAGGGGGTGGGTTTGGTTTTGTTTGCTGTTGTCTGTGAATTTTGTGATTGATGGCATTTCAGCACATATATACTTGTTTCTGTTACATTTCAAGTTTGGTCATAGTGAACAAGATGGAGGGAAAGGTTTATGTGCCTGTTTGGTCATACTCATTTAGTGCTTGGAAGGTTTCATCACGTCAGAACGAGACTTCCCATGTCCTCAGCCCTGTGTCATTCACAAAACTCAATTGCCCATATCTTTGCTCGTTATGTTTTGTGGCAAGGTATGTAATTCACTATAGGTCATTGTGAATTTATGCTTAGTACTTTTTTGAGCTCTGACTTGAGTGACTGTCTCTGCTTATGTAGACTTTAGTTTAATGAGAAAATAAGTTGACATTTGTGTGACTAAAAAATAGCTTGTGGTAATTCCTGTAGGGAGATTTCCAGGCTTCATGAGTCTTTTTCATTTGCCACATTGCTGGCACATATGGGATTTTCTTATTTGCATTCACACCCCAGTAAAACGGTCAGCCGATGTCAATTCCAAGGCATCGGGAACTGTGTTCTCCCCACCTACAGCTTCTTCCCGGAGTCCTTAGGAGCCTTCCAGCGTAGAGCTGCTCTTCTGGGGCCTCTCAGCCAAGCATGTGTCCACTGACTAAGGCTTATTCTTGAAATGAGGATTTGTCACTCGAAGTTGATATAGCTCTCCGAAACTTCCCTGTACTTTAAATGTTGCCTTATTAGCTCCTGTGGCTCTGGATGAAAGGTGAATGTTAGAAAACTTTATCTGGCTGATCCTCACATTTTGCAGTTTCAAACACTTGAGTGTCTGAGCTACCTTTAATGCTCAGCAATTTCTCTGATACAGGACTTACCCCTGAATTTCTTCCTTTTCTCCTCCAACATATCTAAGAGTGGCCTCTACCCAATGCTGTGATGTGGTGATGACGTAATGAAAGCCTGATATAATGTTTGGCCCAGATGCCATCAGAGGCTCTTTGACTTGGATTTTCTGTCCCCATCCAGATCTCTTGGCCTTCAGAAATACCTAACCAATAGAAAACACTAGGATCAGGTAGGCCATCTGAATGTTGTTCTATAAGCTCAACCTAACCATAAAATCCAAAGATCTGGGTAATTTTTAACAGTTGTGAAGAAACGTGAAGGCACAATATTGAAAGTGTAAAGACAGAAGAGAATTTCTGTAAGTATTCAAAAATTGTACAGATTATAATGAAAAGTGATTTGTACTGAATCCTTGTGAAAATGTTATAAGCTACAAAAGAACTATACTTATTACTCCAAAGGAAGCTGATCTGTATATTTTTGAAAGGGTATAGAAGATTTAAAAAAAAAAAAAACAAGAAGGAAAGAGTAGAGGGAAGGACAGGAGGCTGATGGAAAAGAACTTAAGAATATTCATGAATTAGTAATTAATGTAAAAGTGCCTTAAATCTTTCAATGCTCATTGCCCTTCCCAATGAGTAAAATAAATCATGCAGATAAAAAAAAAAAAATCCAAAGACTCTTACAGGGTTATGTTAGTGAGATTTCTTTCCAGCTCTTCACAAGAAGAGTAAAAGATTTCTAATATGCAATACTTAACTGATTGAGGAGTTTGAGAAGTATTGTACTCTGTCAGACAGTAAGTGCAACCTCTCCCGCAGTATGGAAGAATGAAATATTAGAGCTGCTCTCTGGCTTAGCTTGAAATGCTGAGCGCTCCCTTCAGAAAAGAGCATGTTTGACTGTGATACAGGAGTCCATTGCAAGGCCTCATGGAAATGGCCGGGGCGTGCAGGGGGTTGAGGAATGTAGCCTCTTGGAGTGCACTGAAGGATGAAGCCCCATGCTTCTGCACCCTGCAGGTCTGAGTGAGATGCAATACAAAATCCACGACTGCTAGAAAAAACAGAACAAAATAGCTTAGATAACATCAACTAGTTTAAAGTGCTTTGTTAGGTAGTTCATATGTTAATTGACTGGAGAATAGATCAAGTTGTGAGGAGCAAGTCCCTTTTTCTGCTACTGTTGCAGGCAAACATCAATACAGAGAAACAAAGCTTAAAAAAAAGGCAATAACATGTTCATGCATATTCATGAACTTATTAACCCATTACTGCTTATATTTGTTTCAGAAGACTCTGCAAGTCTAAGCAATTAAAAATGATAATAAGACATACATTCCTGTGAACTGTTTTCTGTTACTAAAATATAACAAATGTGACCAAACTCATGCAGATTTCCCATCTGTACCTGCTATGGAGCAGCTAAGTATTGTGATGCAGCCCTAAGTGTTGCAGAAAGAGCTTTCTTTTTATACTGTGATATTACATTGCTTGTCTGCACATGGATATGTTCCATATTAATTGCTCCTGATTGTCTCCATGTGTGAACACTTTTATTCTAGAATGGGTGAAACCCAACTTTCAAACCTTACAGGAATGAAACCCCCTTGATGTGCCCAAGCATGCAATTAATTGGGAACAGCTACTGAATTATGGAGGGATGAACTAAGTCTGAAAAGCCCATAAACTCGCATTATAACTGTATGGAAGGACACAGAATGAAGCTGTTTATGTCCTGGAGAATAAGGGCACAGGCCATTTAATTGACAGAAGTGTACCAGTTGTACCACATGTGGCCAAGGAAAGGCTTTAATCCATTTGATTAATCCAAACATATTCCAGAAGTAACTGAAGCAAGGGATTGCCTGACACGGGAGAAACCCAAAAGAGATTAATACACCTCTATGCTATCCAGTGTTTAGGAATTTGAAATTCAGTTTAAGTCTTGATATCTTATGCTGCAAGGCCAACATCACGAAAACGGAGTTCTTAGTGAGAGTATTCTTAGTTTGACTTTAATTTTAATCAGGAGTGCTATAGATGCTAATACAGGGAGTTCTTAATTGTTAGGTGGTGATTAATTTAATTTTTACTTCTTTCCACTTCCTCAGCTTTTCTGTAAGTTTAACTATAGTTTTTTCCTTTTAACTATCCTTGCCCAAAAATGACAAATTACTTTCTTCATTTTTAACTCTGTTTTGTTCTTTCTCTTGAGGACAGTTCACTAGTGGCTTGTGTGATATCAGGAAGGAAAAACAAAGAATGCAAGGGCATTTCTGTAAATAGGAAATACGAAAGTGATTGTTCCTGTCTCCTCTATATGGCACAAAGAGGCTACTTCTGTTAAAGATTGGATACAGTTTTATGGCTCTGTGTAGTATAATCTTGTGCAATTACCTCAGTGTGGTTCAGAAAAATAACACTGTAAATATGGCCATGTAGGGTTCCAAGGCTGTTTCTCATTTATTTTGTTGAAACTTTTTTCCTTCTTTAAGTTAAATAAAAGTTTTGTCAACACAGCTAAAACACAGAATATGTGGATCAAGGTATTATCTGTCTCAGTTCTGTATCAACAGCAATCACATGTATTTTACTTCTGGAAATAATTTCATCATTCTGCTGAAAACAGGCCGAAGTGCTACCCAGCCCAACCCGGTTTTGCCTCCTTTCCCTTTTCTCTTGCCCCAGCTTTGGGATTTGCAGTGCTAATAGGAGAAAAAGCTGTGACAATGTGCTCACAGTTCCTGATTCATAAAGTTAAGCTTATGCCTAACTGTTCTGCATGTGTGATGTCCCAGCAATTTGTGCTTAGAAAATTGGATCAGGATTCAGGAATTTGGACTGTTCTTTTTGTCTTTGCGTCAGACTACTTCTGTGTTTCCTGAGCAAATCATTCAGCCTCTGGCTGCATCAGTTTTCCAGTGTATTTCCATTTAGTATATGTACTTTGTAAAGGTGAACGGCTTTTCTGACATGCATAAGTGAAGGGCAGTGGGTTGCTATCACTTTGAACTTTGTATAAAATCTGACCAAGATTAGAAAATCCAATGATTGAACCACTGATGGCAAAACTGTAAGCTAGGGCTCCCCTTTCAACTCACACCTCTGGATCTGCTAGGGTGTGAAATTTTAAAGACAAAAAATAGTAGACGACTTCCAAATGAAAACAGCTTAAAGTGAAGGTTAATTTTGGAAATTGGAACTTGGTAGTTATCCACGGACCTAGAATAAACACAGACAAACAGGAGCAGCAGTGAGTGCTATTCATCTTTTCCTAGCTAATAAGAACGGTGATCTGCCACCAGATCTTTTAGTTACTGGCGAAATTCCTGGTAGCTGTGTGTGTCATTGAAGGCTGCTAATGGGAAACTGTCGTCAGTAGTATCTGCTGCGCATTATTTCAATTCCTGGTATAACTTGTTTGCTTGCTTTCTTGCAATAGAAATAGTTCCACTGAAGTAAATGGAATTTTTGCCTTTGACTGTAGCAGGACTCACATTTCACCATCAATTTGGTTTTTTGAGGGGGTTTTTGGTGTGTTTTTATTGCTGAAGGCAAAATGTTCTTTGCAATAGCACTCATTTGATTATTAAGCCTTAAGTGAAATAAGTTTAGCTAAATAAGTCATTATGAAATAATATGATTATGAAATAAGTTTCATGAGAAATCAGTTTGCTATGGGACTCCACAGATGAATTGTGGATTGGCAGTCTTATAAAAAAGACAGTCTGCAAACCTTTCTGTGTCTGTATTTTCAAAATATATGTACTGTTAGAGAAATAATTTATCGCTTTAAAGGTAAGAATATCATAAACTTATATCTGCTTTTGAACAGTCTGTACACATCTCAGGTTGAAAGCCTATGGTTTCTCCTTCTTACAGCGTAAATTTCTGGAGGTACTATTTTATGCTGTATAAAAGATGTTCTGTTTATTATTATTACTTACTGTATGTTACAACTGAACAATTTATGATAAAGAAACTTCATTTGGAGTGCCTCAGAACCAGCAACTACATTTTGTGCATTGGGCTTTGAAAGTGCTAAATACATTTCCATGTGAACTTCTGTATGATAAGGAACTCATCTTTAAAATGTTCATATTTATCAACGTTATCGGAAAAACATGACTGGATGTGAATGTTCCAACATATTTGTTTTCTTGCTATTAAACTAAACTGACATTCTGAAAGGACATTCTCAAAGCAACTTCTTCAGATGCTGCTAAGTTGTATTTATAATTAGTTCCTAATTTAGCTATGCAAGCAGAAGGGAGGAGGGATGCTTATGTTTTGCCAAATATGTGGTTTTTTTCCTTTTTAATGTAATTATAGGAGGATTTTTGCATTTAAACCATCTTAGCAGACATCCTCTCCTCAGCTACCAATGTGTAGTTATTGCATTTATGCATTCAACTTCTTAGTCAAGTGATGCTATTTTTTTTTCTGCTGCTGCCTGACAGCCACTAATAATAACACATGAGGACAGTCAGACAAAATGAAGACAAATGCTGCTTGTCGCAGCAGAATCATAATGTCTCCAGACTCAGTAAAGACAGTCTAACTGTATGTGGATGCTCCTTATAGCTTATTTAGGCCTGTGGTTTTTCCCTGTGGTTTTTTTTTTTTCGTTTTCCAAAAGCACAAACATTGTGCAGAAATACATTAAGGCAACATATGGGCCTGTTAGTTAGCCAAAACAATGTGGAGCCATGGAGAATAGAGATTGCAATGCACAGATGGATATTGTAAAAAATTCATGAGTGGCATAACAGATCTAAAAGGTAAATTTTAGTAAAAATTCAAGTGGAAAGCATAGAAAATGATTAAGAATGGGGCTTTACAAGATTTTTAAATCATCTGATATGAAACATTGCAAATATTGTACAGATGTGTTTATTCCATTATTTGATAATCATGTTTCATCACAGCAATAATTATGTCTATATAGATATACGCCATCAGAAGTAGATTGCTGATAAACAATAGCACTTTTCTTCTACTTGATGTAAACTCTGCAGTATTAAATATCCATATTATTTCTAGTTCAATATTAGAAAATGTCAGTCATTGTGACAAGCCTGGCAAGAGCAGTGCATTGAACAGCCCTCTGTGTAGTGAAGTGCTGGTTTAAATAATCGCACTTCCATGTTACATTACTTTGTTGGTAAAATCAGACTCTATACAGAAAATGAGCAAATAGTGCTTCTCTCCTCTAAATTCACTTCTTCATAACAAAACTAAACAGCTCACTGAAACAGAAGGGAATTGCTTTTGCAATGGGCAACACGCAGTGCTTACCCGCAACCAAAATCTGATGTGATTTTGCTTGGATGTAATTGAGGGCAGAGTTTGGTATTTAAAATAACATTTATATCATCTCTGGAACTTGTGGATGTTTCTAGCTTTTATCGTGCTCTTTATTAAAGGATTGTATGCTATGGAAATTTTTTAAATCGTGCTTTTTTTTTTATTCCATTCTCTTGATTATCCTAGATGTGCTTTGAAAAGCTAGTGCACTAGGAGTCCATTTTCTTCTGTATTAAAAAAATACTTACAAATTTGACATGGGCACTTTCTCGAATACACTAAACGGCTATGTGTTGATGCTTTTGTATCTTCGAGCTTCAGTCATACACTAGCTGATCTCACTGTAAAATTATAGCAGTTGCTAGTTTTGATAGGGACAACAATGGGAGTGCTAGTATGGAGAGAGAATCCAGAAAGGCAGGGACATTATGAGCATTGCATGATATAAATTTGCTGTAAGTGACAGTAGTCATCAAGAACTGGGGAAAGGGGACAGGAATATGCCTAAAGGTAAATGTCCCGTTATTTCTTTGATTTTTGATTTAGAAGCCTTGCTGCTTGCCTATAATTACAGATAATGGAGAGAACACTAAGAGAGAAAAGGCAACTGATTCAAAGATGCTTTTCAAGATTTTTTGTTTAGAAGTTTTATGCTGTCAGTACACCTCAGCTAGAGAAGCCAAATGTGCAGACCTTGTCAGTCAAAAGATGACTTTAAATCAAAAGGTGTAGTTCTCTTATGTGGATACAAGGTTTGAAATCATGGCTAGTTCACATCTTTTCTTTACCCAGAACTACACCAGAGAGAAAAAAAAAAAGGAGATGAGAGGAAAAAGAATGTAGTACCATCGCAAATTTATGTCTCTTTTATCAATACAGAATTTGTACAAAGATAAGAAATGTACTGCTTGGAATCATACACTCATAGCCAACTATTTCATCAGTGGTCCATGAGTTTAACAGGACTACTCCCTAAAATTTCTTGAGAAGGCCATCTCCTCTCAACAGTCTTAAGCAGAAATGTTTATTGCAGAAATCACTTCTCTTTAGATTTCAGTGAAACATTTAACTTTCCATCTGTTGTGGATTTTATTGTAACTTCATTAGTAGAGGACACTTTCAAATAGAAAAAAGATGGAAGATGGCATCATGGGTGCTTGGGGAAAGCTGTTTTGCATGAAGTGCAGCAAGTAAAATTGCATAGAGTTTTACCTGGATAATTTTGATATATCAAAAGTGTTATGATTTGTGGAACAGGAGCAGAGGATCAGTATTCCTATATGAAGTAAGAGAGAGCAAATAGGCAAGATAGTACCTGGAAAAGTATCTCGTACCCAATTTAGTAAGAAAAGGGTAACAGAGAGAAAGTGGCAGAAATCATGACATTTGAGGGTACTGACCCAGGAAATGCATAATTTTAATATAATTTTAAAATAAATAGACAAGGTAGATGTTGTTAGATTTTTTTTAATAAATAGACAAGGTAGATCGTAAAAGAAGGGATGACAGAAGTTGAGACACATGGTGATGGGAGCCTTGACAAAGTTCTGCTTGAGTAGATGAGGAAGAAAGGCATGATAACAGGAATGTTATGCGGGGATACTTGGCAATGTTATGCCAAATTAGAAGTGAGGAAATGATCCAAATATTTCCATTAGAACTGTTTGTGTATCTGCTTCTCATGGAGAAATAATTTTGATGCTGTTAGCCAACTGTTTGCGTCAAGAAGAGCTATCTGTCCCTTCCTAAAGCACCGTTTGAATTTCAAGGGACTCTTCCCAAACCAAATGTCAGAAATGTTCTATGCTGCTGCAAAAGAACTGAAAAATAGAAGCACATTTGCATATTCAGGTGAATATTTAAAGGAGAGAAATGCTTTTCAAAACAGTAACAATAATGTTGTATTTGGAATATAAAAACAATGATATTCATCCAAATAAAAAAGCTATAAAGCTAAGCATGCTCCAAATACAGATGTCAAACATAATCCTGCCAAAATTTAGAACCATAAAAAAATGAGGTACCTGCAAAATTGAAAGGTATGCTTTATTTTAAGGCCCAGGCCTTTATTTATATGGCTGTACAGAGTAATGGACAACTTTCACTACGACAGTAAAATACAGAACTAATGATTTGCCAACATTCTGATGTCATTACAGTGGCATAACTTTGGAGGTGGGACTAAAACCTGATTGCTTGCTATTTTAAGATGAGACAATTCAGGAGGTGCTAGCAATTCACCTCCTAGCTCTATGTCAAGATTCTCCCTGTAAATTAAATTATTAATTGGCATGTATGTCTGTTTATTTAATGAGGAGCGTGACAGCCTTTACTGGCACGTATGTGAGAACAAAAACATCACAGTAGGAGCTTCTAAACTGCCCGGCAAGCCAAGGGGTTAAGCAGTTTGATATGCTGTATTAAAAGTAGCTGTTATTAGCAAATGTTGTCTGGCTAGTTGCAACATAAATACCAGAATGTGATATTCATATGGAAGAAAATATAGCATGTTTATGCAATTTGTAAGTCTGTAGTAAAGATAAAAGTTTACTTTCCACATTCTTTCATTGTCACCAGCCCATATACAGTTATTTTCTAAGTTTTACAAAATTATATCCCATTCAAAGCCCAGATCCAGCTTTGGCTATGGCTGCGTGGGGCAGGGCTGGCAAGGGGCACAGATGATAGCAGATGGATTCTGTAATGCAGGAATGTGCATAGGTCAAAATTCTGCAGGACAGAATACGTAGAGATCAGCAGGGTGGCCAAATTCCCCTGTCCCCAACTGGTTTCTCAAGAGCCAAGCAGCAACCTCTTCAGTCCTGTTAGCCATTCAGCAGCAGAAACATGGATAAGAAAGTTTTCCATTTCTGAGTTCTGTGACTCCAGAAAATATGGATATGCACAGTATTCACCCACATTCTGTCTGCTTCATGCAGTAAGCTCTGCACAAGGTTGCTCGTGGTCCTTAGTTATATATATTCTTCTATAATAACTTGTGTGCTTAAATGATACAGAATTTTCTCAAAGGGCTTTTTGGAATTGTCCACGGAGGACGCTTTTGGGTCCTGAGCCTGCATCGTTGAAGTCATGGGAAATTTTTGTCGTTGACAGTGAGGCAGGCAGAATCAGTCCTATCAGCACATATTTAAAAGAAAAGATAATCATGCTGTGTTTTGACTCCTCTTTTGTATTTCTAATGGATACAATAGCTGAGCGGAATAGGCAGCATATTCAGCTGTAGCATGTATACGGATCCTCTTTAGGATCTCCCTCATAATCCTGCCCCTATTCATCTGTAGGCATATATGTGATGGAACTTCTGAAAAAATGAAAATGTTATATAATGTAAGAAACAGAAAATGGCTTGTATTTTTAAGGTTCATTGACATTTGACCTTCTTTAACACTTGAATATTCTGATTACCTGATGGGACTTTGGAAGCATAACTGACTTCAGACTAATTTCTTTCCCTTTGTATTTTTTTCATGTATCACTACCAACTTTGGAAAAAAAATGCAGACATCTGAAAACTGAGAAAAAATAGATTGTGTAAATTTGTTGTAGACATTTCAGCCACTGATATACTGGTACTTTAATCTTCTGTTAATATGAAAGATCAGATTAACTTACTCTTTCCAGTGGCTTCCTGTGCATTCTTTATAACTAAAAGTCTTGTTATTATATTTCTTGGGAATGCCCAAGAAATAAGTTAAAGTGAGCAGAAATGACAAAATAGAAACTGCAAAACAATATACAGACCACTCTTAGTGCCACAGTAGCATTTCATAGTTCTGAAAGGCAAATCAAGAGATTTTTACAGACTAGCACTATAAGTAAATTATCACAAAATGGAAGTTGATTATGAGGGGATTCTAAAATATGGCTGTATGGGGCAGAAGCAAATATGATGGTCTGTGCTGCCTTCCAGTTCTCTGTTTCTATATTTTTCATGAAAGAAAAGCAGAAGAAAGTGTTAAATGCCATTTCTCTCTGGGTTTAGTATTGTGTACATAAGTGCCTGATCAACAATTAGATAGTGTTTCTTCAAGTTCTATATGTTGCTTTATACAGATTTTGTCTGAAAATAAAAATATAGTTAGACTGGTTATTCTTAATAGGCACACAATGACTTAATGAAGTAAAATGTGAAGATTAGAGTGGTTCTTAAAGACAATTTATTTGTTTCCCACATTTTTATCCAACGGTTTTCATGAAAGCATTTCATTCTTTAAAAAGGACTTAAAATTATTACATCAATGCACCATTTGTATGTTGGTGATTTGCTAAAATAATGGATGGGCCTTAGCATACATACTGCTTGTTTAATCTCCGTATTGTCTATACATTGAAAGAGTTTGCCTGCTTTTTCACATTCTGTTTCAAAGGAGCCCTCTGCTGGACAGCCTGGCTTGATATATAGTACTTGTGTGTATGTGCATACATGCACCACAGATAAACCTATATATAAATATATAGGATAGATTTACTATTACTCAAAAGTTTCTTTGTCAAAGCCTAAGCCACTTGGAATGCAAAATTGCAAAGGATGCTTTGTTTGCTTATGCTTACAATGTAAATCATTTAAAATAAAACATGTTTCAAAGTTCTGAAGAATGTCAGCATATTGTGAAACATATTTTTGCTAAATTAGTAGTATAGATAATTTAAGAAGTTAATCTTTCCAAGGACAAATAATTGATTTAGAAAATAGCATAAGAGTTATGCATGAAATACAGTGTGGATATTCTGTGCCGTTCTTTTCTATATTGCATGTAGTGTCTAAAATGCTTTAAATCTTTGTTATTTCTTCTCTGTGATTCAAAATTAGCTTTAATATGTTCTTTGTTGCCGCATGGTGATATTATTAGTAGGGCTGTAAATTTCATTATAAGCAATGTACAAATACTGCAGAAAAATAAATACATGTAATAATAGAGTTGAAGAAAATTGAAATTTACCTAATACACTAGTATCTCCACTAAATCATTCCTCATTAGTTTGGAAAGTAGATTTCTAGTTTTCTCTTTGTTTGCTTCAGAAAATGATAAGTAGGTACTTTGAATTTTGGCAAGACTTGCTGATGTATCTAAAGATGCAGCATTTCCAGGAGTGCCATACTGTATGGTTTAAAACATTATTTTTTCTTCCTTCTGACCTAGCATGGAGTGCTGTCTTTGTTACATGTTGGCAGAGTAGCATTGAAAAGTACTTGAGCTGTTTCTAACATCAGCGGTAAATTGAGCGTGTAAAAGGAGAGGAAGTCTTGAGTAGTGCTGCAATAGGCTTGTAAGCATGAACTGAACACCTGAATGTATTGTGTGTAGGCCCCGACTTCTCATTAGGAACATAAAGTTACTGCAAGATTTCTCTCTCTTTTTCTTTCCGGAAGATGTCAATGTGACTCAAATTGTGGCCAGAGATAGCTAATCAGTAATAATTAAGGGCCAGAAATGACAAGGTCGGGAGAAGTTCAGTGTGTAGTGTGGTATTTTTTCAGACAAGTTGAAATAACTGTCTTCTCTACTTCTGCATGTCCACCAGAAACCAGTTCCCAATATATCCCTAACTTGACAAATTTAACAAATTCTTCAGACTATGAAGTGATCATACTTTCAAATTTTATTTTATATCAGCCTACATGAAAAATAACAAAAGTCCATGAAGCTGCAAATTGGAATCTAGTTTCTAAAATTTTCTGTTGCACACAGAACCTGGTAATCTAAGCTCCTGCAAAAACCAGTATACTGCCGCCTGGAATAACCACTTCCAGTGATGAGAGAATACTAGCCATCTTGTTGGATTTAATGATCCATTTGTCTGCTACAAAGCTGACTGAGAATCGCCAACTAAATTCTCTTAAGTCACTGCAGCCAGCTTGCAAAAGGTAATGGCAGCCCCGAAGTATCTCAAATTAGAAACAAAGATTTAGAAATTAAGTGTTTTACAGCAGTCACATTACATAGAATACTTCTTTTTTGATTGAGGTTTGGGGGTTTTTTTGCAATTGATGCCTTTGTGTATTTCAAACATTCATATCTAAAATTGAAGGAGAATCCTCTTTGCCAAGTTGGTTGGTTAACTGCCAAATGAGTCAAATAACATACAAATGTACCATTCTTCTTTCATGATTTTTCGGTAGAAAATGCTTTCGCTGCAACTGTTTCTGCTTTTGGTTAGCAGTTATAAACATGCACATAAACTGCTATCGCTGCTACTGTCTTTTACCTGCCAACAATATTACAAGCATTACAGTAATTTTTCTTCAGTTAAGAAATGAGAGTGGATTTCATTATGAATTTGCCAGTGTGGCTCCTAGAGTGGTCAGAGAGTTGATGTTGAGTGACATTACAAGCAGTTACTTCACAAGGCTTAAGGGTCTGATCCAAACCCATTGAAATTAATGAAAATAGTCCCATTGACCTCAACTGGCTTTGGATTAAAGGCTGCAATTGTACTGCTGCTTCTTGGGACTTTTAGTCCAGTAAACCAGGGACAGAATCTAGAAGTAATATCTATGTTTCCTACTTTCTAATGCAGAGCACAGGATCTCATGCTGAGTTCCTTTTTCTTTTTTTTTCTTCTCTTCTTTTCCTATGTCATCAGAATTGCACTCTCTCTTCCAGTACACATTTCATGAGTTCTAGGAGTAGGAAATGCAGACAATAATTTAATTATTTTATTTAGATGTGGGCAACCATGAGCTTCAAATCATCTGTTTTCTTACAACCAGAAAATTTAATATTAACCAAGTTAAAAAGGAATTCTCCATCTATCAGAAACTGAATGCCAAGTTACAGCAGTCAAAGAAAACGTGTCATAGCATACTACAGCATAATAGTTTCTGTGTGACAGTATATGCTTGTATAAATAAAGAAGTTTAAATGAGCAATAAGGTACTCCATGTAGGATGTTTCCTTTGATCTTTAAATTAACTTCGGGGAATTATGACATATATTAACAAGTACTCTAATTATGATCAGTTTCTGATATGTGTGAACTGCATGTATAACCTTTCGTATCCAGACCCAATCGTCTTTGCTCCACTTAGAGCTACCGAGGGTCCAAATTTGTGACAAGGCAGATGAGTGGTCCTACTGGGTAAGACAAAAGATCCGCCTACCCTGGTGTTCCATCTTTGGCAGTGGCTACTAGGAAATACATGGGGAGAAATACTAGAGTAAGGCAAGCATGTAACAGCATTTTCCTCCTGGCTTTGTCTGTCTGCACTTTAAGGATTTTCTGAACCAAACAGGGTACCCATACTTTTGTGGGGTTTTTTTATTTCTCTTTGTTCAGTTTAAGAATTGCTTTCAAATTTGTCTAGGACTTTGGCCTCTCCATCTTGCATGGCAACAAGTGATTGTAACCGTGCAGTACGTGAAAAAATACTTCCTTTTGTTTAAACCTGCTTCCATTTGACTTCACTGGTTGCCTCCAAGAGTTGGGAAGGGGGGGAGGCAGTGAAAGGAAGAAACAAGGAACATGCCTGCTCACCCTTGTCTTCTCCAGACCTCTCATGACTTTGTACAGTCCTACCTTGTTCCCACTTCATCATTTTTTTCAAAATTCAAGAGATCTGGTATATTCAGTCTTATTTTACATAGAAGCTACTCCGTTATTTTGAATCTTGTAATTGCAATTTTTTATAACGTGAATGTTCAGGACTAGTTGATTATTGAATTGGTATATGCATTAAAACATCTTAAAAGGAAAGTAAATATTAGATTGCAGTAAGAAGTGTGTTGTAGTCTGGCAAGGCCTAGGAGAAAGAACTCCCATTCATTTAGACTTAATTGCACTTCTATGCCTCACTGATCACTTTTTTCCCCCAAGTCCTGCTTCAAGAACTAGCATATCACAGATTGTTTTGTCAAAATCACAGTCCATGTGATTCTGCTTATAGATCCTTCATCAGGTAAACACCATTGCCAGCCTATCTCTGCAAAGGAAGAATGTTCTGAATATGGCGAGTACTAAGAGAGTCTGAAGGTCAGCGATTAAAATAAATAAATAACTAAATAAATAAATCAGTGCCGTGACTGCTGTGCTCTGCCTTCCTGAGCGTCTGCTCTCACAGGAAGAGCAAGTGTGATCCATGTTATCCTAGAAGTTCTCACTTATTTATTGGCAGCAGAGAGATTCCAACTGAAAGACGATAAATGAGAGAACTAATCTGGATAGCGACCTCACATTACACCAGTCAGGGTGTGTGAGCAAGGAAGCTGGCAGTCCATCTTGTTCACAGAGAGAAGGACAGGGAGTTAAAGTTTATTGATTTTGTTGTTGTTCTGTATCCTCTATCCAGAACAGAAGCAAGAAGATTAGATGATTTTTTTTTTTTAATATAGTCAGCTTCATCAGCAGTGTGACTGTTAGTGAAACTGTGAGGCAGCCAGGAGCTGGAAAAACTATGATTTAACCATTCTGGCATTGTCCCTGCACCAGCTAATTGAGAATAAATGGATTTCCAATGCTATTTTTTACATTTTAGCCATTCCTTGCTGATGATGCTGGCTCTTTTCAAAGACCACAGAAACCATTCTGACTCAGGAAATACCTGAGCCACAGATTGTTGGTAGAGTATTCCAAGAATGTGTAACTATACCATCTTCCCTGTGTGTCTGCTTTTCCCCACTGACATGGAAGCAGTAAAGGATTAGATGGGCCTATGGCCTGACTTGGTGGTTGTTCTTACATTAGAGTACCTTTCTCATTTATCAGCATAAAAGTTTTAGCAGAATGAAGTAGCTTTTTCTAAAAACTCTGATTTCCATTTAAGTATTCAAGTAGGTGGACGGATTTTCAGTAGAGCCTCAGTATGAGCTCTTAAAAAAAAATGTGATTCTTAGTGAACTGATAAGAGTTGCAGGCAGAGACATGGAATTTCTCCTATAATCAAAATATAGTTTCACAGGGTTTGTATATACATCATCACATTTCATGTGATGCATGAACATTATCAAGTTGTGTGCTTCGTTCCCTTCTTGCAACTTAAATCTTGGAAATCTGCTTTACAAGAGGGCAGATAATCTTCATAAAGGTCCTTCTGATTTTAGGCAACAGTCTCTTCCTTTCTCATGCCCCCTTTTAAGTTTCTGAGCCTGTCAGATGTTTGCACGTATAGCTGCTGAATCTCTTGTAACTGGCCGTAAACGTAGTCTTAGCAATATCTCTCTGAGTTGGGTTATTTGATATGGTTGCCTGTCCATCAGAACAGCAGAGATTGTTCAGGAGTTCCCTTGACACTTTTGCTTTACTCTCCCAGGAGAACCAGTCCTGTCATTGCAAACTTCTCTTTCTTCCTAACATGAAAACAGTGGACTTTCGAAAGGGAGATGGTCAAGGAACCATGTGACTTTGAACCTAAACATCGTACATACAGATTATGAGAGAAAATAATTTAAACCAAAACCATAATGATGACAATGGCCATGATTCTTCATGTGGTTATTTGGCAGAACATAATACAGTGTGTTTCACAGCGTGTTTCCAAAGTGTTACTGATTTCTAGGTCTGTATGCTATTCCTAAGGAGAAAGAAATCTAGAAAATCTATGTCTGAGGTTTTAAGTACACAAAAAGATGCTATTTGTGAGGTAGCAATATTTCAACTTGACTATCACTGACAGAGCATACAAAGAAGCTATGAAACAACTTGACTTAAATTACACGTGTGTGAAATTTAATAGGGAAAAAAGCTCAAACATGTTGTTTTCATTTTGATCTGGGTCCTTACCACAGACCCCCCAGCACCACCTCCATGAAGAAAAGGTCCTCATCCTGATCCTCTTTAGAGGGGAAGACTTCTAGAACTTTCTGGCTTCCATGACAAAAAAAGAAGGTGAAAAAAGAAAAAAGAAAAAAAAATCAGAAGGAAACCAGCCCCAAAGTGCATCCCTACTTGGGGCAACCTGTTTTCTTTTTCACTCACAACTAGTTCTGCTTAGATCCTGTGTTTCTGTCATTTCAGCAAATGCTCAGCAATTCATGAGAAAGTGGAGCTTGCAATGTGTGATCTGTCCCCTCTCTATCAAGTTCTAGCGACCTAGATCCTATGTTGATGGATTCCTAAGCACTCCTGAGATAGTCAGGAGGTCCAGCTAACCTCCATGTCTAGTTTCATACAAAGACTTTCTTGACCCCTTTCTGTATCAAAGACATTCATTAGATGGAGCAACCTGTTCTACTTGGTTCTTCAGTAAAAGGGGCAATAAGCACAATTCCTTTTCCCATGTCAAGAGCCTTTTTCTGTTTTGTAGCAAAATGCCTAAAAATGCTGTGGGTTATGTCATCATCAGACCAGTATGGAGCCACTTGTTAGGGAATGATTAGTGAAAATATTGTTGTCTGTGTTGAAGAGAAGAATTAGTATTTTCCTGATGCAAGGGAATCTTTTAGAACAGTTTCCCATTTCCGTCTGTTGCCATAACTGTACTCTTTGCTATTTCTTACGTTCTTGTAAACTGCCGTAGAGTGCAGTATATTTGACCCCATGATTATGACTGAGATGCTTGGAGTTAAAAATGTTTTTGTTGAGAGCAGACTGACATGCTGATAAAAATGAACTATGTTCCAGACCAAATTTCAGTATAGTACATATTTCAAGGCCACTTGATGCTTTGATATCACAAAAGCAAAGGTCTTTTCCAAGTGCAAGCTTAGTATCTATAGTTTCTGGGGTTTTTTTTGCATGACTTACTGTTCCAAAGACAGAGTTTTATCTAAAAATCTGCTTGTCTTATCTTAATAATAGTGTTGTCCTTTTACCCCCTCTATTTGTCTTAAGGTGTAGCAAAGATCTATATTAGTTTAATGTCTTCTCATTCAATTAAAACTGTTCAATACTTGTGCTGTACAGTGCAGTCAGCAGCATGTTTTAGAAAATACTCCTCTGGATGGTACAAATGTGTAATATTGAGCTGTACAGTTTAATATATTCTTCTGAAGGAGGATCTGTGCTTTTTAGGACACAACCACTAGCTTTTATTTTAACCACTGAGGCAAACTGAGTTCATTAGTGAGCATAATAGGATTAGACATGAAAAAATGGACCCAAACTTTCTAATCTCATTTGAAAGGAGCCTCTCCAAAAGCAGACAAATGCTTTCTTTTTGCTGCCTTTTTGAAGTACCATTTCGCTGAAGCTGACTCAGATTGATAGAATAAGTAAAAAGACGAGTCACATTCTGCAGAGTGACATTATGTCTGACTAAGGCAGTAAGAAGCACTTGCCTTCAATAAAAGGAAATGTATTCCACTTCCTATTAAGTTTCCCCTCTGCTTCTTATTAAGTTCAGGTAGGCGTAGTTCCTTGATACAAAAATATGTATCCAACATTGACTTTCTCCTTTGGTCGAGGACACTAACTAAACGAAATGATCTTCAGCATTGGTGGTTGCTTATTATCTTTCAAACACCTAAGTATAGCAGGTTCCTTTTGAATGAAGTGGTATGGTGCTGAAGCACAGCTAACCTTGCCCAGGTGTCTGCCTGTGTGCAAAACTCCTGCTGCTTTCCCAGTTGAAGTGTGCTTGATCTCTTCTCCGTCTCCGCAGTTAGGGGTCTATTGTTACACTCTTATCTGAAAGCTTGCAAATGACATTTGGGTGTGATCGACTTCTAATGGAAGATTACAACCCTGTGGATCAAAGTGAACCATACATCGGAAAGGGGCTCTTAAGAATTTTAACGGTTTAACATAAAGAAGATAATTACACAGTCTGATTTAGAATTGTTTCTGTACTTGTCACTCATACTTTCATGAGACAAGCTTGTACTGCGACTGAACATGCCAGGAGTGCTTTTGTATAAGAAATGTAATTGTAGCTAACACAAAATTCTTCCAAGATTTCACTTTTACAGAAGTTTGGTACATAGGAAGAAAACCTTTGCTACCTAAAGATTTTCCATATCCATTTTGTTTAGGATTTCTAACAATTTCCTCAGGTTTTCACATAATGAATGTTCACTGATACTGTTGTGAGATTTAGAGTCCTTTTGTTTTGTACTTTGATTAATAAAGTGCTTTCTTCAGACCAAGGACTGTAGAGTTCAGAAGTTCAACAGTAACAGCAATATAGGCTCATCTGCCATTTGAATACTGCCAATAGTCAAACACAGATAACTGGCTGCAACTTCAGGTTATTCTGCATGATTCACAGATGAGATTAAAATATTGCTCTACATTTGAGAGTTGTCTCTGAGAAATTACCTTACAAGAAAAGCTAAAGATTCTAAAATAATTCTGCGTCCGTCTGTTAGCAAGGTGATTTGTAACGGTTTCTAAATAGTAGAGAGTAGCTGCAGCCTTGTCTAACACTGACCTTACCACTTCACATGACTGATTTTGTAAGGATCTACATGTAGGTGTTTAGATGTTTCACTGCTTCCGTCTGACATAAACTAATGATGTAGACTGGCTAAACATGGTGACATGATTAAACAGTGATGTTAATTAGTGGCTTCTGTGAGAGACTTGATCCCTCTTTTTAGCAGCATTTGTTACGCATGTACAGAAGTTAAAGGGACAGAAGTGGATGTTTTCTTTATAGCATCTGTTAATAGCATTAAGAGTAGGAAAAATGTTTAAACTCTCTGGTAAAATGCATAAGGTCCATTTTCATGCCCCATGGTTGTGCAAAAACAATATCTTTGTGTGAAGGGAAATGGCAATTTTCTGCAGGCAGTAATCATCTGTACTATTACTTACATGTCATGTATTGATGATCCTATTTCAATCAAACATATCTCATTCAGAGAGCTTTTGATGGGAGGAATTTTTGGAAGGGTTTAGGAAGGTTAAATCTGTGAGACATGGCTTCCATCTGGAATGCATTAGCTACAAAGATTTATTAGCCAGAGTGCCTCTGCATAATGTTCCATGGAAAGCAAAGCCCTGCATCTAATTTCCAGCATGATGTCTATATGAGGAGTGATCTTTGAAATATCATAGGTGGCAATCAAGTTTGTTATAAAAATAGTAAATGCACAGTTTTTTCATGGCGGCTATTTTAAATCCCTCATGAGGGCTGCTAAGCAGGTAGTTGATTTGTTGACAAATGATAAAACTGTAGGAATAGCAACATGCATGACATTTTTAAGCAGGATAGACTCTTTAAGCAGTAAGAGTCACATCAGGAAAATTATCAACATTTAGTGGTTGCTTAACTCTGTGAAGGATGGCATTAGGAAATAATAGAGGCAATATTTAACTTTCTGTTTCAGTGTTTTCTGATTAAATCTGTTTCAATAAGTGCTGCTTCTGATCAGCAAGCAGGAGGGAAAGAGCTTTACAGATTCTAATGCATTAACAAAGCTCATTCCCTGCAACTCTAAACCATCACGTGTCTGATGGCAATTAGAAATTACTAGCATAAGGGCAGTACTGATCTCAGTTTCACAGTGAGCCAAATGGGGAAAAAAGTGGGTTTTTTTTAAGTTTGCAACTACATAAAAGAATTCAGTGATGTAGCTGCTACAGAACATTTCTACATAGAATTGACAGGGTAGGGTGATTGGATTTCAATCAATGATGAGAGAAAGGTGTCTAAGAGGCTTTGAAAATCTGACCCATTTAAGCAGTACAGTGAATTACTAAATATTAACTGGTACCTTGATGAGAACGCTGTTTCCGAAAGACTGGGAGACAGCAGCTTCTTTTTTGTAAACTCAGTTTCTATATATAAAGTCTGAAGTTGCCAATACTCTCCAAAATTCCCAATAAAAATAATTTCAAATAAATAATTCATGCATCATGATCTACTCCATTCCTGTCTTCTCCTTGGCCTCTGAGTCATGGCTGGTTCTCTATTTGTAGAATGGATACCAGTAGAAGACTATCATATATAAAATGCATTTTAAAAGTATATGGAGGATAGAAGAAAAATAAAACCTGACACTTTTTAGAGGAGTATAAATGTAGAATTAGAACTGTGAGCAAAGAGTCTGGATATCCGAGCTGGATCTCAGCTTTACTTCAGAGAGAAAACTTCTGTGAACCTGGGTAAATATCTTTAAGTTTTCTGTGCTATGTTATTTCCATTTGTGAAGTTGGGTGCATGGTGTTAGCTGCCTTTGCATAGGAATCCTGCCTTAATTCTGTAATGGTTATTAAACCCTTTCTAAAAGAAGAAAAAGAAGTTACAGGTAAATTGCTCTCTGTGCTAGTAGAAAAATCCATTGCTGAAATATACCAAATATTCCCTCTTACAGACTGTCTTGTTGCTGATCTAGAGTGTGAAAGTGAATCTCTTTTTCAGGTGATTTCTAGTTCAAGTTTTCTCCCACTTGTATGTGTTTGTGTGTACATATTTCTGTACATAAGTATATATCAAAATATTTCAGAAAAGATCAGAAAATATCCTCTGTTTTTAATCTTTTCTTTATAGAATCTATTAACTGAAAAATACAGATTACCCAATACAGAATATATTTTTAGAAAATTTGTAATCTTGTGGCTTCAGAAGTCTGAAACTCTGTGTAATACCTGGAACATGCTAGTGAAGAAAGACCCCAGAAATCTGCTAGTTGCATCCAACAGCACCGCTTGTTGACTCATTAGTAAGTGTTAACAGTGTTAAAAACGCAAAGATGGCAAAATGTGAAGGACAACAATAACTATTCAGCTTTGCCATCTGTGTGTTTTGGGGCTAGATCAAGGTTTACACTTTATAAATTGCCAATTCCTTTGGCAAAGGGTTGGTTGGGTTTAAAAAAAAAAAAAAAATCAATAGTACTTTAATCTTTTCAGGGAGTTCGGTTGTTTCAGCAAAGGCTGTTCAATCCATTTATTCCTGTCCAGAGTGAGGAGGGTAAGAAGACTCTAAGAAGACCTTCCATGGCATCAAGAGCATTAAAAGAATGATTTGCAGCAGAGAAGTGCACTTTCTCTGCCTCTTCCCCTGCCTCTGTTTTCCATTCAGGTGGGACGTGCAGTCCAGGGGAAATGTTTACTTCTTAGAACTCCTCCCTCTCTTTATTTAGTCTTCCTGTGCAACAGCATTGGAAAGTTATTAAGACGTTACTGCTTCTGACAGACTCTTACACTTTGTTGTTTAAGAGTTAGTTATAAGTTTATTGCTAAGAAGTTACTTTTCAATAGTTGAGCTCATTACTTCCTGCTATGGGATCCCCAAGAGAGCAAATAGCAAAGCAGGACAGATGTGGGGGATCATGGTCATTACAAAGGCACCGAGTCTTTAAGTGGATAGACCCATTCATGACAAAGAGTTGCATGTTTAGGCAAGAAATAAAGCTGCATTATGTCATCAGGAATGAGTGTTTCATCATAATAAGTTGTTCATACCTGTTGTGGATGTGCAAGTTCCAAGGCAAACACAAAAGAGAGAAACTGGGCAGTTTGTTGACGAGTTACACTTCAAGAAGGATAAGCTTCCCCACTTGCTTCATAAAGCTACGATATTGTCCTGATAGGATGTGGGGAGAGGATTGGGAAGAAATGGATTGAGTCCTCTGAGTTAAAATGAAGAATTGTTAATTGTACAGTGTAAGTTTCTATTGCAGCCAGTAAAGTGCTTGAAGGCAAACAGTGGTAGGTATTACCTGGACATTAGAAACTTCTTTAAAAGTTATTCCTTGTGCATGTTTCATTCACTTGTTTACTGTGGCAATTATATGGGAAAGGATATCTTTGAAACAAGTGACTGATGTACAGTTAATACTGTATTTTCGGTTACGTACCCTATTCTCAGTACTTTCTTTTTAAAATAAACTTTTGTTCAGACAAGTGATGACAAAACACATCCTCATTGTGTTGATGTGGTTGTGTTTCTCCTAGACTGTAGGAGGCAGCTGGCAGGAAAGAGAAACGTTATGATCTTTATAAAACATTTATGGGACACATTTTCAGCTGTGGAGATTGCGTGGCCATTCAGTCCTTCCCCATCCGCTTCATATTGCATCTGCCACCACTGCTGCTTCTAGTTCTCAGTGCTGGTATCCCCCCAGAATAGAAAACATAGCAAGGAGCTGATTCACTGTAATTTGTCAGCAGGTTTCAGCTATTGAGCTTTTATGTAGTCTCTATTGCAAATGTGGCTACTTCTTTTCCCTCCAGAATCCCCAAGAGAAGGCAGCACTGCATCTCAAAATTATTGACTTCCTCTTATGATCAAAGGTCAAACTCAGATGCAGGTCTTCAGTACGGAGGGAGTCCATAGCAGGACCTTGCACTAAGTTAGCCAACATCAGCCTTGTCATAAACGGAAGCTTCAATAGAAGACAGAGTTCATGTACTCTGGCTATGGTATACGGCAAGTTTCTTTTACAGCAGGTGGCTTTAGATGTCAAAATGAGTACTGATATTTCTAGATGTCCCATGTGCTGTGGACTAGCTTTCACTGGGTGTACACCATCAGCTGCATTCAGAATTTGATTCAACTCTTTATATATTCTCATTTGTTATTCACCTTAGTGGGAATGTTATACACTGCTAGGCTGTTGTCTTGCCTTACAAATATAAAGATCTCAGGGTTTTGGAGCATCTGGTTTTTGATATATTGCAAAATCTGTCAAATGCAAAAGCTATTGTTAATTCCTCAAATACCAGAATCTACAGTTCAGTTCATGGTGGCATGTGGTGTGGAGCTGAGAGAGAAATTTGGCCCTTTGTGCCTGTTTACTCATTCGAAGTATTGAATAGCACAAATACTGGAGCACAGAAAATGTCTTTTGTAAGTTAGAACAGTGATTGTGTTAATATAAGCAAACCTAAAGCATGTGTTGAATGCTTATCAGGCATTAGAATCAATAAGTAGTCTTTAGATTTAAAATTAATGATTTTCTGTGTTCTCCAAAAGTCAAAATCTCTCAAAGTTGTCTTTGTTGCTTCTGATTTCTGCCAAGAGAGTAAGCAGGGTGTGATAAATCATCATACCCACAAAATAAACAAAGGGCTTGACAAAAAAGACTTGAATTAGACTTAAAAGAGGAAACCCCTGCCTTAAACATCTTCAATATTTGAAACTGTAGTTGTGGAAATGTAAGATTAAAAGATCTGGTGCAGCTCTAACCTAACACCATTGCAGAGATGTTAGAAAGAGCTTTAACACTATCTTGGCATGCGAATGAGGTCATGTTGTTGGATTAAGTCATCTGACTGTGTCCCTGCTATTTATTTGATGAGCCTTTCACAGGTTTACTTGATAATGCCAAGTGATGTAGAAAATTTAAATACATAAAAACATCAGCAGAATAGCTGACTAAGAGCAAAGAGCCTTTACACAATCTTTTATGAAAAACAGCAGAATACGTTTTATTTATGAAAGGCTTAAAAATTGAATTAATAAGTGAATAAGCATGTAAACATATATCTGTACATAAAGGAAACATAAGAGAGAAACTTAGTATATAAAAATGAAACATTGTAAAGGACATTATTGTGAAGGACAAGCTGACTAAATTAATTTGAATTTGTGTAAAAACTGTTTAAATACACATAGAAAAATACATTTTGAAACGTGAAAGTTGAGATAAAAACTCATAAAAGACTGAAGCTCTTGTTATAAACTAGCAGCAGCAGTATTTTCCTCAAACATCCTTTGTTCAGGTAGCAATGTAGGTGAAAGTAAGGCCGTCTCTGGATAATGCTGCAAGCCTAATGCAGAAGGAAAAATTATTACTGCTAAAAAGTGTGCATCATTCTCCAACATGCAGTGCCGTGTTAGCTATTTTTTATTTAGTGATTCATCCCTGTTCATGTTGCAGTAGAATTTCTATTTGCTTCTCTTGCAGTCAGATTTGTAACAAATTTGGAGATTTCTATCCCGTTACTTTCTTTTTGAGTGTGTCAGACTCTTAGAGGTGTTATCCTATATCTGTGTAAAACCTGTCACTGACAAGAAATATGCAATACACTAAAACATCATTTGCAAATGGAATACAATGTAACCTTTCAGAAAATTCATCCAGGAAAGCCTCTGTGGAACAAAACAAATGTTTGCCAGTAAGCAGTAAAATTTTGAAGCTATGACCTGTACCTACTAAGAATAACTGCATAGTGAATTAGCTGTGAGATGTGTACACTCTTATTTTAGGAATTTATTGTCTTATTCCATTAAGAAAGGAGAAATATGAAACTAAACTGTATCATCAAGAATCTGCAGAGACAGAGAAGAAAATCCACCTGTGTGAACTATGAGGTGAACTATGAGGTTAGAAGAGGAGGCAATGAACTGCCTCTTTCCAACCTGAAATAAACATGTCCAGCCCTGAGATGGCAAACTATTACAGGATTCATAAGGAATGCTTGGACTAAGAGAACATTTCTCCCAAAAGTTAGTCTTTTGAATAATCTGACAGAACATGCTTTTTTTCAGGCAGTAGTAGCCCTTTTAAGCCATAGAGCAGAAGGTGTTATGCTAAATAAAGCCCTTGGAATGTTTGGATGAACTTCTTGCCTTCTCTTAAAGAAAATTTGACATGTTGACACTCCTTCTAAAATTTTGATCTATGATAATCTGCGTAAATCCCACCTAGTCAGTTAGTTGGTGTGTGATTTTCGCTCAAGTGTAGTACCTGATCACCCTTTCTTTTCAAGTGCTGGTGACCTCTGAGCAGGTCAGTTTGCACCTTGCTCGTCTCATCTTGGCATACCTCCAAGAAGCGAATAGGTCAGGCTTCTGTTAGTGAGCCAAAAAGGAAAGTTCAGTCTGAATGCTTAACAAGAGAATAGAGCATTCTGCAGTAAATGTTATTCTGACGCATAGCGGAAAGTGCCAGAACTTAGTTTGGGAACTTCCTAGAGCACAGATAATAAATTTCATTCAGGCTGGTCACATTCACCAGTAGTTAGCGTAGCATCTTTACCAACACCTGTGAGCTCTGAACAAGTTTCTCAACTCACCACAGAGGTTTGCAAGGTTCTGTTCTGCAGTGGTAACATACAGATAATTCTGATGGACATTAATGGGAGCTCCTGGAGTATGCTATTGAGCTCATAAGATTAATGTCATAACCACACAGAAGCATCACTGAAAGGCCTGACGGTGATTTGGTCTCTACTTCTTCCTATATCTAAATCTCAGCTTTTAGTTCTGTGTGGAAATCTATACTACTTTTGTGGCATATGTGATAAGCACACAAAGTCTGGCTGAGTTCATTAGGGGCCGTTCTCTTGGGTTCACACCAGAACAGTGCCCAGCGACACCAGCGTACTGCAGGACTGGGCCTATGGAGACCAAACATGTTTATTTATTATAATGATAACTTGAAGATATATCAAAATTGATTTTTGTTACATTGATAACAGCAATAGAACTTCCTGTAAGAATTAAAAGGCTCTTAGAAAAGAATTTCTTAATGGTACAAATAGCTTTTTAAATCCAGCCAAGCCAAAATGCTATTTGATTATTCAAAGGGGATTTTTGAAGAGAGCTATTAATTGGTGTCAGATTCAAAAGCAGTTCTATGCTCTCTTCACAGATAGAATGTAAAATGTTGTATTTTTCATATTCATACATTTCTTAGTGTCTGTTATCATCATGTGTCTTGAAAATTAGGAGATACTGCAGGAAAGAATATTCACAAGATTAGCTAAGTCTGGAGCTTCACAAGTTAGTGTTTGAGATAGAAGATTTTGCTTGTCAGCAAAATATATTTCTGAGAAGGAAATACATTTACATATAGAAATCATTTACTGATAAGCTGCTACTGAGAAAAAAACAATATTAAGAAAATAAATAATTCCAGGAGCAATGACGCTAATGAAACCTAATATATTTATGGGCTAGTCCCATGTACAGTCTGCAGACTCTAGTGTCCAAAACCATGGTTGAGCTTTCTTTGGTTTGTGAGCTTTTCCTTCAGAATTTAGATAATTCTCCTGTACGCGGGCACTTATTTCATGAGACTCATTGGAGCTTAATATCTCTGAGACATCCACCCTTTTCTCAAATTTGGTTTAAACAGGTCAGTAAGTTCAGTGTTACGGTGAGGCAGCTATACAGACAAATGGAACAATACCATAGGGCTTGTATTCTTGGGAAAAAAAATTGTATTCTCCTAAATTAGAGAACTTCAAAGTGACTTTTATGAATATGTTGTGTTCTCTTTATATTCTCTGTGAGTTGCATGCTCATTGAAAGGTTTTTTTTTCTCTTTTTAACTGTTGCGTAGTTGGATGTTAGTGATAAAGGGGCAGAAAGTGCTGTGAATAGAAAGACTCCAGAAAGAGCACTAGCTTTTTGATGCCTCTCTTCACTATATTTTAGGAAGCCAAATGTTGCAAAATGCATATACAATGATTTGGTGAGTTAGAAAGATTTGTGGTGCTGTGTACTCATACAGAAAAGGTATTGATGCTTAAACTGAAGTATGAATTAGTTCTCTAAAAGCATATACTTAAAATGGATTTAGACCAAAAAATGAGGGAAGAAGAGTAGAGTCATGTTACTAAGAATGACTATGAAACATGAAGTTTGCACATTACATAAAATTATTTTGACACATTAAAATACATTCAATCTATGCTCATTGTAATTCACTTTATGGTGAGTAGCTTAATAGCAGAATATATATCATTTATACTGCTATCCTTCATGCTTTTAAACTGCAATATCCTTTCTTCAATGACTGCTTGTCAATTTCTCTGATCTAGAGTTGATTTCATAAATTAACTAAGCCAATTAAGTAGAGAGTTATGATTAGAAGAAGAAGAGAAAGCAAGTAAATATTAATCTACCACCCTGAACTTCTTCCTTCCAAGATCCTAGCTCCCAGTATACTTCAGAGTTGCATATGATGTCTTTTGTCAATTCATCCTCGTTGTCTGTAGATTATTTAATCAATGTGGTATTTTGTGGCACAAACTGAGGTATTTTTATGTGATGTCATCTGTGTGAAAATAGCCATATAAGCACTGCAGCCCAAACCCCATGTATACTTTGATATTGCCCAGTTATCTCTCTCCTCCTTTCTGTCAACTCCTTCGTACGTGCACAAAGTCATTGTGTTGTTTCACCTATTTGGTAATGGGAACTGTTCTTAGTTCCTTTCTGTTGCCACTCCTTGGCATTTGTTCATGTGGAACGTACAACTCATTTAAGGCAGCCTCTTCTCAGAACTACATATATAGACCATTCATTAGAACAGCCTTGATTATCCTTGTGCTTGGAAATTAGCCTGTCCATAATATTTTTTTTTCTCATTTTATGTTCTTAGATGAGTACATCATATGTTTGGATTGGAAGTTACATGATATGTTGTTTCTTTATTGATACATTTACAGGAGACTTTTTCTTTAGGTGAATATTTATTCTCCCAGCCCTTTCTTAGTCCTTTTATTGCACACAGCACCACGGGCCAATAAACAATATCAATTATAGATGCAAGGTTACTGCTAGAGAGCCTGGATATTGATCTCACATAAGTTAGAAATGGTTGAAGAAATGAACTTATTTGTTGGCAGGTGTCCATATCATGAAGCAATCACCATAAATGTCTTCAGCCTGGCCTTTTCTTCACTCATATTACAAATATTAGGAGCTGAAAAATCAGAATGAAGCCATATTGCATGCAGAGTTGGAACACGTTAGGTAGCCAATCTGTGAAGAAAAACATGCTATCTCTCTATAAAAATTGAGGGCTTTAGCCTCTAGGGCTGCCAGTTTGGTCCTTTGCAAAAGGAACATCTTCAGTAACACACTTTAAAAGAAAAAGACATGACATCATTAGCATGATCATCTTATGGTTTCACAATCACAAGTTAAAGTATTTGCTTGTAAAGACGCTGAGTGTTAAGCAACATATGACAATATTTCTATTTCTCATAGTTTCTTTAATAAAACAGGAAAACACTTCTGGTTTTGCCATAGATTGTATAATTTTTGTATTGATCCTTTGGTCTCAAAAAATATTCAGAATTGAATCCAAACGCTACACTACCTAAAGCTTGATGTTACTTTGAGACTAGTTTTAATGAGGGATTGCAACTGAGCCAACCTCAGTTGCTCAGTTGCAGCTTGGGCAAGTAGAAAAACCCTGATGATTGATCTATGTGGGTGAGTTGGCGTCAGTTTGCAAGCCCTCTGGGTAGAGGCAGAACATCCAGCAGGAAGAATTAAAAAGGAAAAGGGAGAAGAAACGTTTATCACCCATTTACTAACATTTTATGGCAGTGTTATGGTAAACTGAGAGATGAATGCCTACATTCATGTATTTTGCACTATTCTGAGACACTAATAACATTAAATCAGACTTAATACTTCACACCAAATGTTCAGTAAAATTGGGAACGATGTGAATATTTGTTGATGCTATACACTACGGGTACAGCATCAAAAGTAGTGCTTGAAAGACATAAAATGCTGCAAAATAGAGGTCAGAATTATGCTAATATCATGATAATATAAAATTATTAAGTCACCAAATGACAGGATTACAACCCAACTATCTTCAGTCCCTAGGAACCTTTCAGCTAAGCTCATGGTAAATAAAACAGCCGGTCCTACACGGGAGTCTGATTACAAATTTAAACATTTGTATTATTAGAACTGCACGAAGCATTCACCTCTGGAGACTGGGGTTAAAATCTGATTTAGGTTACTGGAGAATATTAATGTAGTTGTCCCAGCCTAGTAGACACTTCATTATATAATAAAATCTCCTCTCAATCCTGAATCCAGTCAGTATGGTTAACATGTTCTCTTCAGAAAAGGCTAAGATTGGCATAACCAGAGTTATAGAGCAGGATTAAAGTAAATTGACAGGCCTGTATGAAAAAACACGCTCGTTACTTTAATTATCATTATATATATCTATTTGCCAGTTTCTCTACAAAAGTGAGCATTTAGCATGCTAGTAATTTGGATAGAGAAGGATGAACAGGTAGAGTGCAGGTGTGCATTCGAAGAAAAGGGCATGACTGAAGTATATTACAAAGTCAAACCATGGAATGGAGATCTTAGTTCACAATATTCAGCAATCTCATATTATCAGATGTTGCTATTCTTTTTTTTTCTTTTCAGATATCCAGTACAAGTCAGTATTTGGTGTATTTTTTGTGTTTCTGTGCAGGTGCAAACACTGTGGGGTTTATTATATTACTGGAGTCAGCAGAGAAAAGCTCTTTTTCAGTAACTGCTTTACTTCTGTTATTGATCCTTTTTTACTATTCATTTCATTTTCTATAATTGTGTAAAATAGTGTATATTGCAAGAATTTAATGACAATCTATATCTATCCAAATACTATCGAGATAATAAAGTCTTTGCTTGTCAATATTATCAATTTTTTTCTCTTATTATATTCCCTTTCCTCTTATTAGATTTTTAGGCAGGCATTTTAAATTCCTGAAGACATAAACTACATAGAGCAAAGCCACTGTAAAGGCCTAACACATCAGTAAATGTCACTAAAGTGTCAACTCTTTGCATCATAACTGGAGTTCATTTCTCAACATTGACAGTGATGCTTATACTGGATAAGGATTGGAATGGGCATATTTCCAGATCTTAATTACATCAGGCATAGGGATGAGGAACAGTCTTTTTCCTCAGGGGGAAGGGAGAGTAGAGCTAAATTTGGCCATCTAGAGCCCTATGCATCCCCGTTTATCTGGAGATAATAGGATTAAGTTAAGCTATGGGACTTCCTTAGCTAGAACTGCCTTGCTGCCTTCAGCAGGGGTCTAATAAGGATAGATATAATTGGGTAAATGGTGAATAAGAATAAAAAAAGTACACAGTATAAGCAGTATGCTTCTGAATAAATGATGACAAATTGGATTCCATCCAATCCCTGCAGAGCTGGTTAAAATATAACAACACGTGTGGAATTACAGGGTGAAATGTATATCTTTCTCATTTCCTAACTTTTGCCACCTTGTCTCAAATCTCACACATAAAGTATCTTTTAAAGTTTAAGGAGAAAATGGGGAAGGGAAATTACAGCATCTGTTTGGTGTTAAGCAGAAGCTTTTTAATGCTGTTCATATAAGGTTAAAGATGAACAAAATGTAAGTGGCTACAAATACATGCTGCACAAATGGCATTTTGGTTTTCTGACCCATATCCACTTACTCAATTTAGTCTGTTAACAGTTTAGCATTTATTTTCACTTTTTTTCACCTCTCAAAGAGAAGAACAAACACAGAGAATGTAGCCCAAATGGAATAATTAATTAGATCATTCACTGGCAGATATTTCTGTAATTTATTTAAATACAGTGCTTCTATTTTTTTTTTTTTTTTTTTGGGGGGGGGGGACTTTTAAAATACAATTAGAATGACTTTAAGAAAACAATCACAGTAGGGGAAATAATAACTAAAGATCAAAAGGTCTCTGTCTTAATTTTCTGTCTATCAAAATACCCTAGAAGCCTTTGCCTGGTGTAAAAGACATAGTCTTTTAATTATAATTTATTTTCATGCTTGTGACCTATGGTGTGCAATTGTGAATATGAAATAACCTGTATCGGTGTAGTTCCTCTGTTTTGGTTGCAGATGCAGAACAGTCATATCCATGAAATTTGCAAAGGCTGCTCCAGAGATGTGGAACAAGGTTCAAAATCCTGTTGTAGACTAAAAGGGTGTGATCCACCTTCATTTGTTCCATTTTGTGGAGGAATGAAGTCAATCTGATGCTAGCATACGTCAGGAGTGACTTTGTAAGTAATTAGGATACTGTGGTGGATAGAGCTAGTTTTAGAACAGGCTTGTCCCTGCCATTTGCTCCCCTTTCCTTTGTTTCTTGAAGGCCCTGATTTCAAACTGTTGGAGCTAATAGTTAAACTGTCAGATTGCTCCATCCGTATGCATATTACTTACCTGCCAAAAGGTTTGCATATACTAATGCATCTCTTATAAATCTGAGCCTGTGTTAAAAAGTTGCAGTGCCCTATCTGACTGTAAAGCAGAGAGCAGCATCAGTATATTTACAAGCAAGGTCACATATTTATTAATAACGGTGCAGACAGAATGACAGAAACCTTAAGAAAAGAAATCGTAGAAAAGCCACAGAGGCCAATCTAGTTAAGTGGGGGATAGCAACACAGAGATTACTATGAGCAATAAACTGAAGACTTCTTTAGAAGTGTAAGCAGTCTGTTTAGGAGAGGACTGGGAGATCTATGAGCCTAAGCAGGAGCCAGTTAAAAGGATAATTTGAAGAGCTAAAAGAAATACCGAATGTTGCATTGTGGAATATATCAGCAAACAATAAAGAATTCTTCAGATATATTTGCAGAAGACAGAAAGTAAAAGAGAAAATTAGTTCACCAGAAATGAGTGTTGGGAATTGGAGACAAGGTGATATGGAAATAGAATTTTGTTTTGTTTTTGTTTTTACAGATTACAGAGATTTTAGAATATGAGTTCTATAGCATATGTGGGTACCAAAGCAATGAACATGGCTGTGTAAAGGCTGAATTTGCAAAGTGGGTGAAGTACCAAGCACAAATCCACATTACTGCAGTTAGATATTTAGTGGAAATTATCTGATGAAGTACATACAGCTGTTTGTATCAAGCAGAAATAAAAGTTCACAGATTGAAGGCTGCAAGAATAAACAAACTGGCTTATAAAATATATTTATGTCTCTGGTCATAGATATTTTGAGAAATAGAATACACGTATAACAACATGACCTTTTTTAAAGTAATCGGGTAAACAGTACCTACCTGCTAAGGGATTCAAATCAATTATGCATCAGGTAGCTTCATTTCAGGTCTGGGGTTACAGTCCTGCACAGGCAGTATTTCTGTATGTACATGTTTAAATTTGAGGGATGTGCCTAATTCTCAAGCCTTTGGAGATATTGCTGTCACAGCATATTGGAGCTGGAATGATTGTTATATATTGTACCTGCATTTGCAGGTAACTCAGTGTTGAACAGGTTTAAGGAAAGAGTCAGGAAAGAGAATGAATTTGTCATGTCCATTAGTTCAGTTGCTTTTACGGTAGAGACTTTTGGAAAAGTATATGAGTGGTTTGCTTAGAAATGTTTACAAAGTACTAATATGGGCAGAAAGGAAAATATAAGAAAGCCTTCATCTTTTGGGATTAAATTCTGATCCCATTGAAATCAGTAGGAGTTCTGCTACTGGCTAGACTGGAGCCACAATCACATCCATAGTTGCTTGCTTTTTTTTTTAAATTAACATCAGTAAATTTTTTTTTTTTTTATCTTCTTTAATCCGGATTTTAGTGATGAACGTCAAGTATTTTTAGAAACAATTGTCTTGGAAAACTTAACCTGTGAAGTGTTAGGAAATCCCTTATTATCTTTATTCCAGATAGGGCAACAGTAATTTCAGAACAGTAATGTAAGAAACTCACTTGATTAATAGTAGTATAGCAACCGCCAGAACAAGGAATATAATACGGTTGAATTCAATGAGTTTATTGTATTAGAATTCTTGTCAACTGATTTTCACCTGCATTCATCAGATCTGAAATCATCCCAGACTCTTAACAGATCTGTCCCCACAGTGACAAGAAATCCTGTATCTTCATTATGAATCCCTGTATAATGGAATCTCATTCACTCTTTCACCAGCTTTTTATTATCTCCTTGGATTAGCTTCAGACTCAAAATTAGCAAAAAGACATTTCATTGGGATCAGTGGAGTTCCTGAGGTATAAACCTTGTGAAGGACATTGTCACCAGGGAAATTCTTGTATTTCATTGAGCTATAGTTGAAATATCATTTAGCCAATTTAAAGTGATTTAAATTTATGCCAGCATCAGGGACAGCATTCAAAAATGACACGACAGTTCCATTCGTAGGGCTTCATTGGAATTATTTACTATTTTTTCCTTGTCTTAAATTTCCACTGAAGTTCTAGAGTAATTAAAAAATTCAAAACTTAAAGAGAATTTCATCCAACTTCACAGTTTTCATCTCCACTCCATCCCAGTCTCCTTCACCAAAAGGACAGACAGCTCTTGAGCAGCAAGCTCAAATTTCAAATGTAAATATGTGATTAAAATTAAAACTAATTTTTTATTATTTTATCTAATTCTGGGATTTCTTAGAAAGGTTTTTCACAACTCCTTCAGCTCACAGGAAAGACCTTGTCTCCACAGTTTCCCAAAGAGTGTAACATTCAATGATAGCATCAGAAACTAAGACACCACCTGAATATTTCGCTCACCTTAGTAATACTCAGAAAAAGTTGGAACTTGTATTCAGAAGTGTGTGCTTGGATTATACCCAGTTTATATCTGCTATTACTGTCAGTATTATTATAATTGGGGCACTGATAGTCTTGATCATGAATATAGTGCTAGGTGCTGCATGAGAATGGACTAGCAAATGGCTCTGCTCTAGACATAGCCCAAAAAACAGTTGACACCATTGTATCTTACGTAATGTGACTTTTACTGCTCTTAGTGGTGTGTCAGGGGGCTGAGGAGGCCACTTGACTTTCTAGTAAAGCCTTACCCACATTCATTTCTGGAACCAACTTTTATCTACGTTTCCATATTACATCTTTGGCCGTTGTTCCCACTTTGTCCCAGAATCTCAGTAAACCAACACATAAATGTGCCAGGAAGCTAATAAATAATCCTGTCATCCAAGCTACCAACGTTATTGTGATGAATTGGGAAATGTTTTTACAGTTTTACCTTAGATCACTAGTGGTACTTGGTGCTTATTACCTACAGACTTGAATGTATACACGCAACGAGAATAACTGGCTGAAAGGTTTAATGATACTTGTGAAGCAGTCAACCATTATTTCCCTCTTGTCAGATTCTACTACCTGAAAGAGTCAGGTTAATATAATGATTGAGTGCTTCCACTTTATGCCATATGCAGTAGTGGTATTGCTCTGTATATCACATGTAATATTATGTAGCAGTTGTAAAGTGTTTTGCATGTGCACTCTGCTTTATGACCATTAACTAATTACTCCTCACAATGGCTCACTGAAGTAAACAACAAGATGGTATCACCCATTATTATCACATGGTTATGCTGTCATGCTTCGTTTATGAATTTATCTATTACTTCGTAATGCCATGTCTAAAGGTTCAATAAAAACAACTGAAAATAATGAAAGAGAAGGGAAACTGGCTTTTAGAAGCACATATGACATATTTTTATACTGGCAGTGAGCTAATATAATTAGAGAGTACAATGAACTCTAAAAGGAAGAATATAAAATGAACTTCACCCATTCTACTTAATAGATGAGATTTTCTAAGAGACAGAGACTAATTGCTTCTTGGGGAAAAAAAAGTACAAATGCATCACAAATAGGGTCAAACTTCATCTTGAAAAATTACAAGATTTGTTTGCAGGAAACCATACTAGATTCAGAATCCTGAAACAAATATAGTACATACAAATGGTTTCTTCTAAATGCAAATATTTAAATACTGTTTAAAGTTACATGGGATAATAGGTCAAACCTAGCAGAATTTTGTCTCTGCTGGGGGAAGAGTGTTCTGAAAAATTTCAATATTCATAGAGGTACCTATATCCATGCAGTTGCCAGCCAGTGAATCCCCATCAGTGTGTTACTTCAGATCAGGGGTGCAACTCTGAAGTGATGCTCATCATCCCCATATACCATGTTTCGCTTCACATCATGGAGCAGTCCTGGAGCACTTGAACTAGATTCCTTCTGGATGAAACTAAAGCCCACAAGTTCCTGGAGTGCCACCTAATGCACTCCAGCTGCTAATAGCTATTATTCATTCCACAGCACCAGGCTGGCTCTGGTGTGAAGTAAAGCCCTCTGAAATGCTGATAGCTAAATACAGGGTCCTCAGCACCACCTGTTTCATTCTACAGACCACTCCTATTGGGCTGCACTATTTGGAAATACATACAGAAAATACTCTGCTAAGAGCTGCAAGCTGTGACTGTAAGTAGCATTCAGCTCTCTGTGTTTCTTCCATTACAGTTTTCAGAGGACGCCAAGGAAGTTGGATGATGAAATCCCATTGATGTTTAATAGCATTTAAGTTTTTAACTTTGACTGCCTTCATCTTACACATTCAGCGAACTAGCATTGAAAATACATCTTAGTTTTTCAGCTTGATCTTCAGAGAAATAAACACCTAATTTAGTGCAACTTGCTTAATTTTACCTATCTGTATAATATTGTCCATTTATTTACAACTGCAATATATATGCTATGTAAATTCAGCTTTGATACAGGTTACATTTAGCATCAAGAAAATCTTCATGGGATTTGGTTGGCTTTTTCTCATGGTTGTTTGATCTCTTTAAAATAGGTAGGCTGAAATTAATATGTTCTTTCCTATTGAACACAAATAATCTATTCAATATTTCCATAAGTTTTTGGTTGTTTAATTTTACAGGGCTATTGTCCCACAATATCAAAGCTAGCTTATATCAAATAATAACTCCTTAAACATACCCTCTGGAGCAGGAAGAGGCTTGCTGGTAGAACCACACTGGCTGATAGCGAAGGCTGTGGGAGTTGGTAGTTGATGACTGCTTTTGAAACAACTTTACAGGGGGAAAAACGTGGCAAACAGAGAAAAAAACACCCAAATTCTGAACGTTAATAGTGTTTACGCTGCTGCAATTGGGAAAATACTATATTTCATGAAGTGTTCCGTTGGGGAGTATTGTAGTTTGTATTAATATCATTGTTGTATTGTATTTCTCTGCAACAACAACATTCACAGTTGAATATAAGTCATGATTTTTCACTTTCTGGTTTGGCAGTGGTTGAGTTAAAATAGTATTTTGCTTTGGGATGTGGCACACAGGAAAATGCTACAATTTCAAGCTTAGAAAAGTAACCCCAAGAAGGTATTATAAATTGGCTAGGTTCAGAATAGGGGTGGATGATTAGATTCCAGTGTTTCCTGCTGAGTGGTACATGCTTGTTTTGCAATACGATTTTGAGTCAGAGATTCAAACAGAACGTGCAAATCCTATTCAGTCTCTCAGCATTGTTGATCTGTTTTTTATTGATTTTTCATCTGTGCAAATCCAGTGCTCTCCATATATTTTCAAAACCTTATAGGAGAATGTTACAGAATAGGAGTTTTAATTAGAATTACATTCAGTTCATCAAAAGACTTCACTGTTTTGTAGGAGGATGCAGCATTGTCCTGGTTTTACTGCATTCATACTGTCCCATTTTCCAAGAAAAAAAGTTCTCTTTCCATAAAACAAAGACAGAGTAATAAGATATTATAGATTTTGTGTCCACCCTTTGCCGAAGACAATGACTTACCCTGTGTACATTTGTTCCACATACAGGTAAACAACATTCCATTACATGTAGAGACATTTTTATCAAGTTTTCATAGTTTCTATATTTTATAGAATTTTTATTAAATAATAATAGGATTTTAGCATTTTACTTTTGAGGAAATTTATTAAGTATATTTATAGGCTTGAAATTGACTTTAGGAAAAAAAAACCTGGTTTGACTTTTTCTGCCTATTAGCTTGCTCTCTGTTAATTTTTCTCCTAGGTCTGTTGAGTAGTATGCAGTGACATTGTAAGTGGGATGTATTTCCTCACATCAGTGCCTTGTTAATGCTGTTCATTAATCTAGAACCATGAGCTTGTTCAGAGGTGGTTAGATATTCCATATTTCCGTAGGGTTTGAGGGAAGGCTGACAGCTTACTTACAGCATCAGAAACCAGATCTCATTGCATTGTCATGTCATTTTTAATACTGATAAAATAGCAGAGGCTGCATGTGAACTCACAGCCTGTAAATGGTACAGCAGCACAATCCAAAATAAGTCATTCAGCAGCTTCCAGTAAACTGAAGCTTAGATTGTTTAAATAGGTTTATTAGTGAATTACTACATGAAAAGCCTTTGAATTTTGTTATACAGCAGGTCCTGTTAAAGTTATAGGAGCTCATTTTTGTCTTAGTCTGCTAATTTTTATATTCAGTTTTTAAGTACTGCTTTATATTATTTGTGTATCAGTAGTGCCTTGAGGTGCCTATGATCAGTATCCCATAGTGCCCATATAATGCTCTGATTCATTATTCAGGCAGCTAACATATGCTAATGTGTCCATCTTCCTGGTCTATACCGGGGTTTAGTATTAAACTTCATTTGCTTTAAGATCCCTGCATACTTTTAAAGAGAACTGATCATCATAGATTGATCATTTTATTCACTGTACTGGAATTTGAAGGTCATTTTTAATATTTAAGAATTCTAGTGACATTACTTTACTCACATTTTATAAAGAAATTTGCATACCTCACTGTGAGTTTTTTTCAATACATAGTTTTCAAGATATAGTTTTCACTATATAAAGCAGTCTAATCTTTATTGTTGGAAATTCAAATACAGATATTCTGTTCTTTAAAAAAAAAAAAAAATTAAATTCCTTTCATGTCATTAGCTCTTCTACCTTAACCAAGTTGGGAACACTGACAGATAAATACTTGTTATTCTGTTTTCTGGCAGACCTAGACATAACTTTTTATGATTGGCTGGAATTACTGCAATGTAAAATTACCAGTGAGAGCTGCTGTGACTGGACAGACCTGCACTCAGAGCTCCCGCAGGCCATAACTGTAATCTTGTCAGGTTTTTAGATATCGAAGGAACTACTAAAATTATAGATCCGATACTCATTAAACTGCAGATCAGATGAAATGTAAAGCAATATTTATAAAAATATTCAAGTGTTTAAAAAGTGGCATTATCAACCATACTGTTGCAGACTAAGGCGATATAGGGCTAGATCTTCAAGGAAAGTGAATCAATAGAACTCTATTGTATTCAGTGGCGCCACGCTTATTCATTCCTCCTGTAGCCCAGGCTGTTAGTCCATTGACAAAAACTCTGCACCTCCTACAGATAAACACACAGTCTGAGATGCTTCTGTACTTTTTGAGGGGAGAATATTAACTGCATTTTAAACAACACATTAGGGAAAATTAAGCACCTAAAATATCAGAAAGGTTTCTTTTAAAAGGAATGCAATTTAAATTTTACAGAAACTAGCTCATATTCAAATGGGTATCCTATTCAAATGAGTTAGAATTTTTTGATAGTGTTATATACATCTACAATAAAAGCAATGTGAAAATAGCATTCAGAGAATTTCACAGTAGGGGTTATAATTGTGCTCACTTAGGGACCTGTTCTGCCATTGATACATGTGCATAGCTCCCATTAACAGTAATAGGAGTAATGCGTGCTTTTTGATGGCAGAATGGATTCTTACTCTGAGTGCTACCATATTACCATTCCTACTGTGATAATAGCAATATCATATTGCCATGATAATAGATGCATCACTGGAGCTAAATTAAGATTCTCAGAACCAGAACTATGTAAGGAGAAGTAGGAACAACACCTGAATGGTAGTGACCGAGAGCTGTGTGCCTATACAGGTATCGTGACTTGGGATAACTGGGCAGAAGACTTGCAAGCTAGTGGTCCTTTCTATACATTTTTTGAAGGTGGTGGCTAAGTAGTATATGGTAAACCCAGCTCTGGTTCATTGTGCAAGGATTACTGTGCTTACCTTTCTCTGAAGCATGGATGACACTGGAAGAAATGAGGAATCCCGAAACAGCCAACATGATATTATGTTTGCCTGCTGTGCAGTTGTTGTTGCTAACATGGACAGGGGCTTTGTCACATTTAACAACCTGGCTCTGGCCCATCCACGTGCAGGATAAGGTGCCTTTGACCTTTCATGTACCTCAGTGGAGCACATCGGGCAGGGATCAGGTTGCTGCCCTGTTTTCATTCTGGAGAGGAGCCCTCTCACAGCACAGAGCCCCAGGTGCATGCCCTGAGCTGCTCTCCTGGGATTCCATAGCAGTGTTACGGAGATTTTTACAGCTGCAACTGTGCGTCTTCCTTTGGGAAATATTACTAGCAGGTGAGGGTCTTGAAATCATCCTAGTTTTTTTATCCTTAGAAATACAGTGATTGAAGAAAGGAAAAAAGTTTAAAATAACAAAGCAGCTTTTATGCACTTAGCCTACCCTAATGCTTAACATTTTCATCCAAGTTTAGACAGTCCCACTCATCTTAGATAATCATGTATCTAGGGATGGGGTTCAGTCTGCTTTCCTGCGGTGGATGCATGTCCCTTGAGCTCAGGAACTCAGATTTTTATCTACTCAGTTGGTTCTTTGTTTCAGTTTTGCCTACCTGAAGCCCTCTTCCCCTGTGTAAAAGCATTGTCTGCCTTCCTGTGGACTTGCAGAGAGCTTCTGCAGGGTTTAACCCTTTGAACCACACGGGAACCAGCATAATAGCAATCAGATACACAAAGGGATATATAATACACATTAAAATACTACTTGCAGCCAAAACATTCTTCATACACTTGCTACACCCTATGTATAAAATCTTCAGTACAAGAATGCCTGTGATCTGTTTCACATTTTAACATACAGAAGTTGCCACACAAGCAAACCTGAGATTTATGTATCTGTGACTGCCACAGGTAAAATAGCGTTCCTAATAAAGTCTATACTAGTGTCAGACCTGTATAAAAATCCTTAAGTCTTTGAATATACCTGTTTAGAATAGGATTTCTTGGTACCTCCTTTCTTTAGATTGTTAGCATGTTCTTATTTACCACAGCATGTGATGGAAGTTGCTTTGGAAAGATATTTGAATGCTGTATACAGTCTGGAAGCATATTTAAAGCTGTTGCTTTCGATTTTTCTTTTAATTCCTTGATACCACTGCTAATGTAAAGGACATGGATTGAAGAGAGGATCTTCTTTTCCTAGGCAATGTGTTATTGATGAGCTGGCATTTGCCCTGTGGCTCTCCCTCAGGATTGCTTACATCTATTACTCACACACATCGATTGGTTAATTTGATAATTCTATCACCAATCAGCTTGTGTCTGACCTTTTGCCATGGCAATGATGGCAGAGTCTTCATTTTTACATCGCAGACCTGCTAGATTGACCTTTCTGAGGAGAATGTCAAGACATCCCTTGATCTTAACCTGTCACTAAATTTGTTAGAATTACACTGTCCCTTAACCTTGATCTATTGTATTTGTAACATTCAGGATACGCAGTTTGTATGGAAATATTCTTAAGTAAGTTATATCAGTCAAAGAATAACTCTTTCATAATCAAAAATTAGCTTCCCGTTAAGAAAGTGTGTGTTTTAGAAAGTTTTCATGTCTGTTTTCCTTCCATACGTCTGTGCAGTTCTCCCTGCACAGTAGGCTAGCCCCTAACAAGTACCTTCCCTTGCAGTGACCACTGAAATTAGAGGAATTTTTTGTCCCCGTCTCTTGGAGATTGGTGAACTAAACACGGTTTGTTCAACTACCCTATTAGGTTAGGGCTGTGCGGTAGGGAATTTCTAGGACCCCAAAGAAAATTTTGCAACCAAATCAAAGACGAGCATTGACTGCTTTTGCTATCCCCTGATAAAGTTCTTTCCATCTCCAGGTGTGCATAAAAATACCTGGAATTTATGCAAATTTTCAGGTTTTCTACAGATCAAGCAAATTACACTAACTTTTCATACCTGCGGTCTTAATGCTGCACAGAATAGAACACTGCTATTCTGTTAGCATACTGGGTATATTCTTCAAGAAGAAAGCACAGTCGTGTTTAGTATGTGTCTTTTAATAAATCTACGTGTTACATAGCCCAGCTTCCAAGTGCGCTTTTGGTAATAATGACAGTATTCTGCTTGTGGTAGCATGCAACTCTGTTACTATGCAAAATCTCAAATTTGTAGTACATTAACTTTAGCACAGAACATAGAGGATAAAGGTTGCAGTTTCCTTTTGTTAAGATATATGCAACACCTCTCTGCATTTGAATTCCAAGGCCTCCCTTCCCCTTCTCCCGAAATTGTCCTGTTTTCTCCCTAGTGGACAACTCAAGGGCACCACTTTGTGACTCTGGATGTGTTAATTTAGTGTTCAGCTCAGCTGAAGGGAAAATACAAAGAAATCTGCCTTGTTTTTTCTCCCTATGTTTTCTGAAAAAATATGCATATATATAATTCATTTATGTATAAGGGAGCTAGTTTGGGTCATTCTATGGTTAAAGGTTTCCCTTTATGAAAAAGCAGTCAATAACAGGGGATGTAATTCCTGTTTTTCATGAGGGTGACTAACACTGGGGAAATCTAATTTCAATGAAATTTTGTGAAATTTGTAATGTTCAGAAGATGGAGGCTTTCATACTAAACTTCAGCCTGAAGCAAATTTGAATGGGCAAGTTAGAGGGACTGTTTTGTTGCTAGAAAAAGAAATTTTCCATTTGGAAATTGAAATTATCTCAGCATATAGTTTTTAACTGAGATTGCTATCTTGTGTTGTATGTTTTTCCAGAAACGAATCTCAAATTACTTTAAAGAGTAAAAGCAATGATTTTGCCTGAGCAATAACTGTTACATCATTATGTTTAGCCAAATACTATCTGTGTTGTAGTACAAGTGATCAGCATTCATACTAAGCTGCAATCCAGCTTTTAGTAGTCACTGTGTCCCACATCAAATAGTCTGTTTTGCTCCAGTTAGTGCATAATAATCATGTTGCACAAAATCAAGTGGAGAGTTTATAAGCCAAAGTTTTTATGATATATTGGTCTGGATTCTTTACAATGTGGGATTCCAGGGAGGTTAATGCAAGCTAGAGCAGTTCCACTTTTAGATAGTGACTGTATATTGATATGTTCTGCATGTTGTCCTTTCAGTAGGCCTAAAAGATGACATGAGGATCATGCATAGCCTGACTGTTTGTGGGTGGTGGTGTGGTTTGTGGGTTTGGGGGAGGTCGTGGTACTTCTAATTAGTCAGTGTAACTCTTACAGAAGTGCAAAAAGTTTATAAATTCTCGTGTTTTTTCTGGGAGGTGTGGTATTGACATGTCACACGTCATGCATCTGTTTGCATTATCTTGCCAGTGCCTTTGTGTTTGCAGTATAGTTTTTGAGTTAATTTGAATTTTGTAGCGGATATAGTTGAGAGATGTATATCATTCATTACTGTTAAAAATGGTTCAACCAGGTACTAATCCTAAGCCAGCTTCTTTACACAGCCCTGCAAATGCAACTCACTTCTGACCCCCAGAACTCCTAGTCTAGCACTCCTTTTCCTCTAGGAGAAAGCTGTGATGCTTGAGAAGTTAGTGCAGAGTGGTTTTGTAATGACAACAGTTTTTGCTAAAAGCGAAAATGAGACCACTAAATTCATTTCACTTGTAATCTAAACCACATTCCAGTCTAAGTCTCCAGAAGTGAAAGGTTACTGCATTAGCCACCTATATCCTTTGTGTTCACAGAAAATTAAACTAAAACTAAATCTCAGTTTCATATGAACCAGAACATGCCCCCTGTTAATTAGGAACAACATAAGAAGACTGAACCAAGAATAAGAAAATTTGTATTTAAAAATTGAAAGATTAAACAGTTATCTCTCTCTTTGGTTTATAGTAATGGAAACAATCTTCATTGGCTTCAGAGTCTAATCTTGGCTGAGCTTGTGAAAAAGACATTGGTTAAAAATATTATTTTAAATGTGCACAATGAGAGAGAGTGCAGACAGTAACATCTTTGCAATTTTAAATTATAAGATTGTATATAGCTAGATCAGAAAGAAGAGGGCATAGATGGAGCAAGAGAGAGTCACTGGCACACTGAACACAAACTGTAGTTGAGGTGATAGTGGAAAACTACCACCCTGCTGGTTGAAAAATGGGATTTAATGCTCAAAGTCACAGGCTGAAACCATTATTCACGACTGGTGCTCACTTTTTGATCCCAAAGAGTAATAGATTTCTCTATAAACTGATGACTGTAGTTCATATAATTCTTATTTTATACCCATTAGAAAAAAATTTCTTTCTTCTCACCTCCCATAAACCTATGTGCTTCCCTGCCATTAGATCAGGTTCCTGACTACTTCCCTTCTGCCTTGGTTCCCTCCATCCCTCCTGCCCCCAGCACAGTAGTCAGGGCTTTCATTGTTTCCTCATCTCCTCTCTGAAGCAGGATTTCATCAATCATGGTGGTAGTAGTCTGCTCTCGTAATCAAGGCTAAGATCCATCAAGTGTCGTGGCTGCAGCAGTTCCTTTCAAGCTCCACAGCAGCTCAGGTTTCTGGGCCTTTTCTGAGGTTCGGTGCCCTTGTAGCGATGGCTCAGTGACTGAAAATATCTTCAGCTCCTTCTTACAAGGGGATTTGCAATTCCCATTGAAACATGGTCACGGCAGCCATTGTGTGAGAAATCACTCAGGCTCCATACAGTGCCATGATGTCTTATTGATCCATGAGTGCTATTGAAAAAAGGATGTAAAGAAGGAGGGAAAGAAGAGAAATTGTCAGCAACATATGTGCATATGAAAAGAGCAAGGGAGGAAGGTGGAAACATGAGGATTTGCAGCAGTTAGAATCTTACTGTGCTGGCAAGCTGTATCCAGAAGTGCAAACGAAATGCTGGTGGCTACAACAAACCCTGTATATGGGTGTACACACACACTGCACAATGTTTTAAGGGGTCTGTGACTGCTTCTTGGACCACCATTTTAAAGGTTGCTTAAAAAACAGGTGGCTTTGTGCAACCAACTCAGAATTACATAAAATGAACAAACTCTTAGATCCTTATTCCTTTTTTTACTGTTTTTTTTTTCTTCCCTTTCAAACTGCAAGGACATTTCCTTAGAAAATGCTGGAGGAAAGCCCACTGATAACTCTGAAGGTAAAATAACATATGAGTTATTAAAAGGTCTTTTCACAGAAGTGGGATTAATTTCCATATCCCTTAGGAATCCCTGCACACGCTGTTATCACACAAATGGCGTTTTGGTGGGAGAGTTAAAAATTAGTTAATAAAATTAAATTTAAAAATGCTTGGGATATAGTTCAGGAGAGCTAGCCAACACACTTTAAAAGAATAAAGTCCCCAACAAAGTCAAAGCAAAATCTGCAGTCTGTTTTTATTCTGAAGATATTATTTAATACATTTTTGTACTGAACATCGATAGCTGAACATGCATCAAAATAAATTCTGATTCAGTCTTGACCTCCAGTAATGGTCTCCACCTGAATTGTTCCATTTAAGTAGTGAAGGAAAAAGCACAGGAGAAAATTACATTTTCTGCAGAAAATATCTTACCATAGTGAGGTTTTCATTCATTGTTAATTACAGAAGAGGAGTATGAAAGGCTGCTGTAATTCTGACTATATTCTGTCAATGACAGTATAGGACTTTGTTTAAATCCTTTTGTGTGTATGTCTTTCACGTAATTTTGGAACCATTTATTCGTAACTATATATGCATTCTACGGTACCTGGAATATGCTGTGCTAATATAAACATCATCTTTCTTCTTCAGGTATTATTTTTATTTATGTAGCTTATTATTAATTCTCCTAATAGAAAGAATTACCACCAGCTCCTTGAAAAAGGAGATAACTCATACATCTTTCTGAAGTAGTGGAGACTTTTAAGGACTCCATTAGGCCCTATGTTATTTCTTGGGACACCACTCTACTGTAATAACAGAACAGTTTACTCAGAATTGTAGGACTGCGGTGCACAAGCCAGTATTTTCAAACATCGTGTTGGTTGGGATGTGAGAGAGCATCAAGCCATTTGTTCTCTGTGATTTGTTTTCCCCCAGTGGCCCTAGTAAATAAATACTCGTGCAACAGCAAACAGAGAAAGATGTTGAGATTGCTATCTTTCATGAGGATTAAAATGACTGTGGGTTGAAGAGAAGGCAAATAAAGCTTGAGGATTTGGTGTCTGTTCTTTTGCAGCTGATGAGGCACACAAACTTCCTTAACATTTTCTGTCCTTTGGTATCAAGTGTCTGTGGACCCTCCCATTCTCTCCTGCCATTACATGGCAGTTCTATTTCTTGTCAAGAGAAACCAGACATTTCTGTCCTGTTTTGTTGCATTCCAGGTGGTAGCAGGGCCTTTTAAGCTTTCTTCTTCATCTGAGTTTCTGTTTCAGTTCATGTTGTACCAAACTATTTTTCCCATGCTGGTGGTGTGCTTGAACCATATTAAATGTTGTTTCTTTGCAATTTTACAAGCCTGCAATTGTCCAGTTCAGTTTTGCAAGCTCCTTCCCTGTCGGTGACCTTCTGTGTCCAGCAAACACCAATAATGCCTCTTCTTTTAGACATTCTGCTCTTGTCACCCACCTTGTTTTGTTTTATTATACTGATAAAACCTTTCCCTCCTGAACACAAACTCAGACACTAGAAATAGAAAATAATAATATATGAATCTGACAACTGAAAGCTACAGTATATAATTAAGTTACATCCCATTTGTTTGTAACGTTCACACCTACAGACTCTCTTTCCTCTATTTCCACTGCCCAAGCTGAGCATCATATTTTCAGATGCATGACACACAAATATTGCTAAAGGCTGTGCTGGTTACCACAGGAACATCTGTCTTACTACTGCCTCTGTTGGATCTTAGTACAGACAAACCAGCAGCAAGCAGAATTTGTGATTTTGGGGTAGTTTCAAATTAGGACTTCCAGTACTAGCACTTGTTACCTGACATATTGTAGCTTTCCCTAGATACCACCCAGCTGCTACTAAACCTGACAACTCCCATCTACTCTGGGGTTTTGTATCAAAATTTCCTACGAATTTTCTCACTTGGCTTCTCCCTTTCTCCTGTTCCTTCCATCTTTCTAGTCCTATGAACAACCTTCAGATAACCCATCTTTCACACAATTAGGATCATTATCTTTCACATATCCGTTTGATCCATTTCCCCTGGAAAGCAATCACCAATTAGGCAGAACTGCAAAACTGTATCCTAATTGTATCCTAAGCATTTCCCAATCCTACCACTGAGACAGAGAGTTTGTGGTCATATACAAATTATTTGCAAATATATACATTGTTTAATATTCAGGTTTAGCATCAAATATAATATCAAATTTCTCAGTGAAAAGGTAGACGTTCCTCACTTTCCAATCACAGTATTTGGGAACCTCCCTGCTGTGGGCCCAAGTGTCTTTGCACTTTCTCCCTATAGGACAGCTCTTCTGATGCCTTGCCATTTGCTGTCATTGAGGCGAAGCCAATGGAAGAAGGTCAGCCTGGCAGCTAGAGAGAATTTAGATCAGCCTAAAGACAGACAGCACTCAGGCCTATAGTTCCCACCAATAAGAGTGAAACCACAATGCCTTCTGCTGTAGGACCAGCATCACACTTCAGTCTCAGCAGAATCATTCTTTATGTTTCTAGTGTAGTATTGCTCTAAGGGACTCTGTTAAGTCACCTGTCCTTTCTCAGATGTCTTGTAAAGCTTCTCCTGTTCTGAATGAGAGGATGATATGTCAATGAAATGAGTCAAAAGGAGAGAAGTTAAGAAAAATAAATGTCACTAAAAAGTCAAAAATAGTTACATTTGAGGGCAGTGGCAACTTTAAAAAATGTCTTGATGTTACATTGGAAGCAACCACTGTTTATTAAACATTAGAAAAAATATTTAATTATGCTAAGCATTCTGCCCATTTTCGCATATACCTTTCTCCTTTCATGAGTAAGTAACAACAAATGTTTCTTCCCATAGGGCAGAAAAATGAGACTGAACTGATTTTCTATTTCAGCACTTGGTTTATCGTGGAAAATTTTACTGAAGTTTCCATTAAGCCTTCTGGCCTATAATACAAAGAGTATTGTTATTGGTTCTGCCGTAAAAGGGAGATTTTTATGCTCAGCTTTGCCATCTGTTTTAAACTGCATGGCAACACCAGGCAAGAAAATCCTGCCAAACTATGTTAACATTTACAACAAGCTTGCTTCATTAAATAACCTAGTTGGCCTTATTTGCTAAATAAAATAAGTTCTGTTTTTATGGTCATGAGATATTAGATCACTCCTTATATGTCTGGTTGTAAGAAAGTACTAAAAGGCTAGGGCCTGAACTTCTTTGCTTGATAGCTAAGGGTGAAATAGTGACCAAGCACCCTCTTCCTGATCATGAGAGACAGAGATGAAAAGGAGATAGAATGGGACTGTGTAAGGCCTGATGAGCTGGGGAATGTTTAATTTCTGAGTACAATGAATCAAGAGAATTGTAAATCCCAGAATTTACACACAGGCTTTCTTGTTCTCCTGAAAAGTGCAAATAATTTTGGAGTAGGCTTACTGTTCCAAGGAGGTCAGGACAAGAGCAAGGCTATTGAATGGCAATTTTGTTGGTGATATAATTCTGTTACTCTCAGAGGAGCTCACTGGATTGTGATAGAGTGCTCAAGCATATCAGTATTTCAGGAGGAAAATGAAGGACACCATCCTACCTGTGATATAACTTTCATAGCACTCCTTAAGCCCCAAGATAAAATATGAAGCTATATGAAAGTCTAGAAAAATAAAAGAATAGCCTGAACTTTCCTTAGAAGAGGATCTGTTTACTGGCTTGATTACTGTTGTGTTCAAAAGTTAAAATTAAATAAACTTCCTATTCTAGGCATGAAATCCTAATGAAGTTAGCAACAAAACAGTTGCTAAGGCCATTGAATCAGAATTTCAATTCAGGTGTTTACCTGAACTTTCAAAGACATGAATCTCAACCCACCTTTTCCATCCACCTACTCCCAGCATGTCTGTTGGTCTTTTTTCTTATCCTAACAGGCCAGAGCTAGGACAGCTTGGACTTGGGACTAACCTCACAATGAATTTTCTTGTGTTTAGTAGGTGAGTAGATACCTCTTCCTTCTAGTAGTCAGGGTTGAGAAGGTAGGGCTTGTGTTTCTTCAGGCTTCTCTTCTTATGGGTTTGGATATTTTTTTGGTTGCTTGCTTTTTTGTCTTTTTGATTAAATAAATATGTCGGTATCCTTTCAAAGCTAAAAAGAGAATTTTCATTTGAAAATGCTCTGCATCCTTTTAAATTCCTTATACTCTGTTTTAAGCTGATGATCTCTAAGTGCTGTGAGTGTTGTGATTGTGTCTTCATGTTGAGAGTGGGATCAGACCAGGAGGTGCTTCCTTCAATATGAAGGACTTTGTGACGTTGATGAACTCACTTAAGTGTGTAAGAAGTGGAGTAGAACCAAACTGTTGACTCCCTCAGCTTTTCCAAAGGATTTTTTTAAGCTGACAGCAGAGATATTATATGACACTTCTGGCTACAGAAGATCTAAGAATATTCAAACAGATGTGATGGATAAAGTAGTTATTTTCCTGGCATAGTAGTAGGCAGATAAATAAAAACATTTATTTATACTTATCGATAAAGACAGAGGTATAACTTTTGTCTGTTCATGTCTGTGTACAGAAATGAGAAAAAATACTCCTTTGACTTCAGAATACTTTGTGTTCCAAATCTTTGTATTGTGAATCCAGGCCTTCAGATTCAGTGTGCTGCTTTCCACTTAATTTAATCATTGGTTATTTCAGCCCACTGCTTTATTCAAGGAAAGCCCCAGGAACCAAATTATTTGTGTTGTAAATAACGTAATATGCACTCATTAGTTTGATCGCTTTTGCTTCTTTCAACAGGTTTGATTGGATTCAGTCTCTGGCCATTTAAAAACTGCCATATAATCAATAGGGAAGCTGAAATACTGAATGAGATTGATGAGAAAAGATCCTTGGTAATAAAATATTGGTAACGTTCTCTTTTAGGCACTTTATATGCAACTGTGCACTATGAACCCTATGATATGTCTCCTGTTGGCCATATAAGGAACCTGTTTGCAGAAGTGTTCTTCAGTAGTTGCCAACCTTGTGTAACTTACCTGCCATAACGAACACGAAATGAACATTGTAAATTAAGTTCTACATGCCAGTCATTCCTTCTGCTTCTGTAGAGGTTGCCCAGCTGTGTGAAAATGCTATCTTTACAATCATGTTTATAGAAAGCAGGTAATTTGGGCAGTTTACGTTACAGAATGTCAAATGGTGTTCTCTCTACAATGTTGGGCCTACAGAATCATAGAATGCTTTGGGATGGAAGGGACCTTTAAAGGTCATCTAGTCCAACCCCCCTGCAATGGGCAGGAACATCATAAACTCGATCAGGTTGCTCAGAGCCCCATCCAGCCTGTCCTTGAATGTTTCCAAGGATGGGGCATCTACCACCTCTCTGGGCAACCTGTTCCAGTGTTTCACCACCCGCATCATAAAAAATTTCTTCCTTATATCTAGTCTGAATCAACCCTCTTTTAGTTTAAAACCATTACCCCTTGTCCTGTCGCAGCAGGCCTTGCTAAAAAGACTATCCCCATCCTTCTTGTAGGCCCCCTTTAAGTACTGAAAGGCTGCAATAAGGTCTCCCCGCAGCCTTCTCTTCTGCAGGCTGAACAACCCCAACTCTCTCAGCCTGTCCTCATAGCAGAGGTGCTCCAGCCCTCTGATCATTTTTGCATCCCTCCTCTGGACCCGCTCCAACAGTTCCATGTCCTTCCTGTGCCAAGGAGCCTAGAGCTGGACACACAACTCCAGGTGGGGTCTCACCAGAGCAGAGCAGAGGGGCAGAATCACCTCCCTCGAGCTGCTGGCCACGTTTCTTTTGATGCAGCCCAGGATACAGTTGGCTTTCTGGGCTGCGAGAGCACATTGTCAGCTCATGTCCAGCTTTTCTTCTAGAGAGTTCATACTGTCCCTGCTGTTATCATCATACGCTTTTCCAAATATATGCTGAGAAGATTCTATTATAAATAACTTTTAAAAGATTTGTAATAAACTTTCATGCAAGCAAGATTAGCTCTGTTCAACAGAAAGAACTATGATACTAGCAAGTACTTTGGAGAGAGTTGATGCTTTCAGTTTCTGATTTATAATACATGGATGAGTGCACTGTAAATGGACTACTAATTCTCTGTGCCTTCTGTTTTACTTGAGTGAACTGGCTGAGCCCTTTAGATGGACATCAGTGAATTCTCAGCATTATTTTGTCAAAACACAAGTTGATGACCATGACCTTCGCCTTGCCTTTTTCTTGACGATTACATAGCATTCTGTGACTCTGTGCTGTGCTTAGAGAAGTGTTTTTCCACAGCGTTTTATTTACAAAATTCTAAATTTGGGATGGAATTCTTACATGTAATATAATATTATTTAACCTTGCCCAGAGGGTTCTGAAATCACACAGTAAAGAAAAAGCTGTCAGCAGTCATTGCCTTCTCTCAGCTGACTAAGCCCTGAAAAGGGAGGGACAGTGAGTGGAAACTGGAAGCTAGTATATGGAAAGCTTTAAAATATGAAAGTGGTTTAGATGTAGTCAGCTAATATTAAGTTGCCCTGTTTCTAAAGTGATGGTGAATTTTACTATGGTGTCTTCTACCAGCTGTCAACACATGGAAGGCATATTTTTGGATCTTCAGGTGCCCTAATGTGAAAATCTATTCTTCTGTACTGAGAGAACAAAATGTGTTTGTAAGAAGGGGAAGAAAAAAAGTCTAGGAAAAAAGTGCATGTCTGGAATTGATTGAATGCATGCTTCAGGGAACACTCTGGATAAATTGTTTAAGAATGGTTCATTCTAATAAAATAGTAATGATAAGAGACTGACTTCAAATCTGAATAGGTCACAAGTGAAATGAGTTTGGTGGTCTTAACTAATCCCTTTGGATATTTATCCGCATTACAGTCTCCCTGTACAATTTGACGCAACTCAGAATTACTGTTTGACTCCAGTCAGTAGAGTCTTAGGAGTGAAATTACAGGTTGTTTCATCTCAGAGATGGAGAGACAGACTGATTGTGAGAACATTCACACAATGCCTTTCTCCCTAGGTTGTTTCTGTATCAAGACAGTGTTGCAAAATAATAATTTTCAAGCGTCCTAAATTCCCCTTCGTATGAAATAAATATTTTTCCAAGATTTGGGATAATTTAGGTGGCCTTACTTCTAAGTAGCCATTGTGCAAGTTAGATCTGCTCAGGGAGTAGGGTGCTATGTGCACTATACTCTCCTGAAGTCTCTTTTTTATTTGTTTCTGTCAACATGAAGCCATTTTCTTTGGCCAGCTGTATCAGCCTTTTCCCTTGTGCTTTGTCTATGGTTTGTTTCTCCATGCTCCCCTAATGGCATATTGATCACATTACCCCTGGGAAGGTGAGAACTTCCATGTGAACAGGTACACGTTTTTTCATAATCTGCATGAGCAAACATACATGGAAGTTTAACTGGCTTTGAAATTCAAGTGACATAGGTAATTCAAAACCTAAGCTCTACAGAGGTGTATGTGGTGGACAAAAATCACCCAGCATCTTACTCTTGGAACATGAGCCTCTGTTGCCATGGGGCAGTGGGGCAGTGTTAGGCACCTCTCGCAACCCCGACCCTGACCACACAACCTGAAACAGGCTGCGGTGGCAGGGAGGTGGCCGGTGATGAAAGGCCCTGCTTCAGTGTCAAGTCTGCCATGCACTGCTGCCGCTCTCCATCTTCCTGGCCAGGCTGGCAAACAGGTAGAGGGCATGGCATGTGGCAGCCTCTTGTGCTTCTGCGCTGGCATCTCAGCTGCTACTTGTTCCAACACAACAGGCGTAGCAGATGCATGTGACAATGTATTTCTAAGCTCTTTAAGATCGGATGAAATCGATTTCTAACAGAAAGCACAAATGCATTTTGGAGACCAGAAGTCAATTTCGTGTTTTGTCGATGTTTTATTTTGTATAATCTAAAAAAGAGGTTGAGGTTTTATTTTTCATTTTCTTTATTCTGTAAGTTTCTGTTGAGACAGGAAAGCCATGAATTTTTTGTGTGATTTGCCTGTGGAAAAATATGAAAGGAAAAATATTTTTTCATTATATGTTCTGAAAGTTTTGTTGGCTGCTATGGCATTTATGAGGTAGAAAAATAAAAGCAACAAAAAAGACGCTTTTAGCTCTCGTGCTTATTAAAATTGTTAACTGCATAATTCTGTTCTGATACAAAATGAAGAATACACAAAATAAAAAAAAAAAACCCACAACTGAGTCACGTGATAAATTTCTATTTGTTTTCTTGTCCCTAACTTCCCCCTCCAAAATATTGCAAGGATAATTGTGTAACAATTGCAGATAATTGTGTAACGTGGCAGATATTAATGCAAGCAATAAGTGAAAGTTAAAAAAAAAGAATGTTGTCATACAGGATGTTTGCTGTGCGGTCTGTGTGTTAATCAATAAGCAAATCCTGAATGCAGGCGGATAATTATTTATCCTTGAAAATATATGCAATGATAATCGGATGCTAATGTGGTAACATTTCCCATCACTCATTTAACCCCTCGTGGTAGCAGTTGTTTGGGGTTTGGTTCTGGTTTTGTTATGTTGAGATGACTGGGTTTGACACCCTGGATGTCAATATTTAGTTGTTCCTGTTTTAGGATGCATGTGGATTTTCAGGCTTACATTTCATTACAGGTGTTGGGTCTTATTTATTGAGTGCCGTTATTTATTTCTTTCTGGTGAGTTCAGGTAGTGGTTTTCAAGGTGCTTTGCCATTCTTGAGAGATCTGTGGAGCACTTAACCTACATTAGACCTAAGGGGTCTGAGCGTTCTTCAACAAACAAAGATTTCCAGATACTTTCCTTCAGGATGTGTCAAGGGCAATACAGACAAAAGACTGATGTCTCCTTTAACAGCTTGATAAGTATCTCAGGATTTTCTGCAAAAATCAGTACTGTTTCTACAGTGTACTGTATTCCCATTCAGCATAATATGGCTCAATATGTGTACTATATGTGACAATGGTGAAGACTTATCTTTGCCCTGAGGGCTAAGTGCTGTAACACTTCTCAAGTGATAGGCTTGATAGAAGTGATGATTCAGAGGCAATGATCTGCTAAAAAGTCACATTAAATATGTGTGAGAATTAAAAATATGGGTCTGTGTTTATCTTGATTTTTATTTTACAAGTTTCAAAGCTCTATTTATTTCCAGCATCAAAATCCCTTGTAAGGCAAACTAAATCATTCTTGTATTGACCATTTTTTCATGTCGTTCTATTGAGGCATCTTCCCAACTGAGTTCCTTATTGAATTGTATTTCTATGAGGGTATTGTAGGTTAGCAGCACATTTTTATGGTACACAAAAGAGGTGCCTTCTGAATTTCCAATGCCTTGCATATTGTTCCCTATAGAAGCAGCAGCTCTGAAATACTGAATAAATCAAAACAGAAACAGTTGGCTCTTGACTTGCTGCTGTTATTTTTCTTTAAGTTTACATTTCCTAAAATAGTCTGTCCTGCCTAACTTTCGTAGTAGATTAATTTATAGTAAACACATCCTTTCCAGAAACCTTAGACATTTTCAGCTGTGTAACAAAGAAGGCTTTATCTCATAGATGGAAACAAAAAATATAATTTAGTGCTAAAGCTGTACAAATACACAAACAGTGCTTCTTGCACGCTCATAAACTCTGTGCCCAAAATCGAGCATCTGATGTCACATAGTCCCGTGATAAATCTATAAAGGGGTAGAGTTCAATAGTTTCCAAAGAAGATTTTAAACAGATATTAGTGTGGTGTGCTATTAGTTGTTGTTCAGCTGTTGCTAAATATTGTTACAAATCTGTTAGCCCTAGTATCAGTTCCAGTAGTTTTTAATTAGTATTCCTTACAGAGTCCCTTGTTTGAAATAGTGCATGTGAAGTTCGTAGTCTGTTTTGCTGCAGTCAGATAGGAGCATCCCCATTAGTAAGAAGTTCTTTTTGAATGACTGTAGCCCCGTGTCAAGGTAGTTATTTAGAATAGAGCACATGTATTTAACTGAATTTTGTTATTCTGAAACCAGTTGGGATGCAAAGATGTTTGCTGTTTAGGCAAGTATAATAAGGGCTGCAGGCACGGGCATCTTCTTTGGTACTACATCTTCACATTGCTTTTTTATCAAGAAATGTGACATGATGGGTACCCATTGATGCAAAGTGGTAACTCTGGTGTCCAAGATTGCCCATGCTAGTTCAATTACAGTGTCATAAGAGCATAATAGGCCCCATTCTGATGCTCACAAATGAGGTGGGGATCAGACCATTAAATTAGTTCTACTTATGACCTACTGTGCAGGAGGGTTTGCAGGTGCATTTCTTGGCCTGAAGTATCAGGTTCCTTAGCATACTCTTTGATCTAGTATTTAAGAATTATTTTTACTTCTCAGTTTACTTCTCAGAATTTAGAAAGCATAGTTTGCTATTTGACAGTAAGACAGCCTTTTAAACTGTGGAAATAAAGAGTCTAACACAAGTGAATTGGGAGAATGCAGGACATTATGGGCCAAAAGGAGATTAGGTGAGGAGAGAATAGGAAAGATAAATACATGAGAAAAGAAAGTGTGACTTCTTATTCTCGTTTAATAAGCTTTTGTGTGTTTTTGTATACAAGTATGCATATTCACATTCACATAAAGAAACCTACACAGATCATAGCACTAGTGTGCCCTCTCCCTCCCTTCCCTAAGGCTAGACCTATGAGATCTAGAATCTATTTCTTCACTCATGACCTTTCATAACTATCAGGTATAAATGATTTTCTTTCACTTATGCCCAGGCTACATTTGAAGGTGCTATAGGTCTCCAGCAAGAATTATCAGTAGATAAACCTGCACTATCTCTGAGTCATTTATACACAATAAAGAAAAAAAAATATCTGTACAGTCTTTTTTTATGTGAAAACCTTGTTGTTCTTTTCAAACAACCTTTAGTTTGCACAGCCGTTGCTGCATTTTTTTCAAATGAAAAGCATGCATTTCTTTTAAGGGTTTTTAATTCCTTCTAAGTAAGGAACTGCTAATAGTATAGTATTATTACAGTAGTCCTTATAATAGTCTTGTCAGTACATACACTCACTTTTCCCAGGCTGCAACTGTAAAATAATGAAGGAAACCATTGGTGAATTAAACAGCTTGTTAGTCATGGAGGATCGTTGGATTGAATTCTCCAGAGGTTTAAAGTACAGGGTAGTGGCAATGAGATCAAGAAAAATCAAGTCACTGGATATTGAATATATATTAAAGCATTCTACAAATGTAGTATAGGAAACAGCTTCATTTTAGTGCCTTGGTAATTTAGTAACTTTCATGTCTGGGTTCCTGGTCAGAATTTAGTTTAAATGAATTAAGCAAATTGTTCTGGACAGTTAGTTATAATAGATACTATAGTATCGCACCAAGAGCAAATATGACACAGAGATAGTCCTGTGATACTCAGTACAGTTTCTTGTTATGAAGTATATCCTACACCTTCCAGCCATAAAATAAAGATAACATAATGAACATTTGAATTTTGGCTCTAACTCATACTTTCAGTGTTCTTGAATCAAAGGGAGTGGAGAGAGTAAAACCCAGGCTAATTTTTTAGTTCAAAGAGTAGTGCAAAATCACCTTCATTTGGAGTTTTTATCAGGCTTTTAAAGTAACTTTACTTGTCCTCCTTTTTACCCATACCCTGTCTGCTAACTCCTCTTCCAGTTTTGACTCTTTACTTTCTTAGGACACCACAGTTTGAAGATAAAACTCTTGTTGAGCTCTCCCAGTCATTGGGAACTTCCCCCTTCTACCTGGCTCAACTTCCTCTATCGGAATTCACTTTGTAGCAATATTCTCATTACCTCTGTGTGAGGTTTTCTTAATACACACTTTGGGATTATTATGCATTAAGAAAGTTGCATAAAAATAATTCTGTGTATTCAGAATTTTCATCATGTGGTGGTTAGTAGCTGACAAAAATTTTTTTCTTTACTAGTAGTAGTGTCTGCCCAAATATGTTGGAAAAGTAGTCACGTTGTCTATACTCTGTAAAGCACTTTGAAAGGGTTCAGAAAATGCTTAAAGACTAACAGGCAGAGTCTTACTTATCAGAAAAACATGTAGAATTTCTGTATTAACCATCTTTTAACTTAAAAGAATGAAAATCAAAATGTGACAAAGTGAAACATCATCTTTTAATATGAGAGAAGACAGGTTTATGTGTCTGTAAGTAGGATAATTGTGACAGGTACAATTACCATATAGTCAGTCTTCATTCAGGAGCTTCATGACTGATCAGGGAACCAAAATATTATCCTACTCCAATAGAGGGCAGTAGGAAATCTCAAGGCTGGTGTACCTTGTCCTCAGTGGCATCAGAGACATCTGATAGTATCTGAACTGAAAGCCAGATAGCCTAACTGAGGAAACTCTTCCAGATTTTATGAACATTTTCTTCCTCATGCTCATTTTTGTCTGTCAGTGAATCCAAAGAACTTATAATTGAATCAACAGTGCTGCCACCTCAGAATGCAAGTGAAATATCTGGAGTATATCTATCTTTAAAGGCAGGTTTTGAAGCCCTACCAAACTCAGGATCCATGTACAAAAGTGTTATTTCCACTGGTGCAGACTCTGCCATAAGACTGCCCCTATTTTGCAATATTGAGGTAGTGTGTTAAGAACGTAAGTACAGTTTTGCATGGTCCAACTCACCTCTACCTTGTTTAACCTTTCTACGACAGCTAAAATTGATTGCATGGGGAAATGATGAGTCCTGGGTCCTTAGTTGTCTTGGAAGAGTCAAAATGCAGCCCACATTATGCCTTTCTGGTATGAAGGGGAGGGTGCGGTGTAGTTCATGGACAGGCTATAAAAATTCTCTTTGCATATATGTAGATGAGGAAATGTTTCTCTTTCTTTTATAGCATCTGTGTAATTCATCTGGCCAAATCTTTCACTCTGGCTGTGGGAGAACAGGATGTGGCTGATGGATATAAATAATTCTTTTGCATCATGTACAGATTAAAAAGTATATCTAAAATACTGCTCTCTTCAGATAAACCTGGTCCAATACAATGTGTTTTCTCACAGCCTAATCTTGGTTACAATTTTAAAGCAATTCCAGTGTTGGCAGTGGTAATAAAGCTAAAATGGAATCTCAGAGATTTCTTTCTTCCATCTGAGTCTTTAGGAAATTATTCTCTTCCCACCTTGTCTTTGTATGTTCAGAGGGATGCCCCTGTAGGGTCTGTATTTAGATGATTGTTAAATATCAGTCTAATATGGAAAAAGATGGTCCACACAGAGCATGTGGGATGGAATCCAGGAATACCAGCCTCCTCCATCTGAGCTACATAATATTGTCTGCCACTGTGTAATACTATTAAGACTAATATGCCACATAAAACAGAGCAATAATTAATTATGCAGATGTGCAAGTTTCTTCTATACAGAAGAGGGCAGTAGAACTGGTAGCTGAAATTGAAATAAACATTGTGCATTAAGCAAAAATGATCATTGTAGTAATAGGATTGAAACATTACATTTGCATAGATGAGAACCTGAATGAATCCTCAGGATCTAAACAACTTAAAACTTAAACATAACTTACATCCTGCAGAAGCTTTATATTATTCTGAGGCTGCAGAAAAGCTGGAGATGACCATAAGGCAGAACAGCAATATCTGCAGGCAGTGTTTGGATCGCTCTCTGTTACAGCACTACTCAGTATAGACGGTATAATTAAGATGTATAGAAACGACTCGTTAAATTGTGACAGCTTCTTGTATCTTATAGTTGAGGAAATAGATGAGCTATCTGGAGATACCAAATGAAGAGATCATTTCATTGTTTCAGTACCACTTCACCCCAGTTGGAGAAAGTTCATAAGATCTTTGTCTGTTAAGGGTATGTTGAAAGATATGATGCTTCAGGTGATTTAAAAAGAAAAGATTAGACTCAGCTATACATCTCTTCTGAAACAAATATGCTGCCTTTTCTCCTTTAGAATATGGATGCAGGCTGTGAGCGTGTAGGGATGTATTAATTGGTTTTGTGGATTTGCATCTGTGATCTGTCAGCTGAAAAGTTTTCAGTTTTGTATGGCAACGTCTGTATACAGACTCCTTTTGAACAGAACACATTGTTATTTTTTAATGTTCTTTTGAAGTGGGTTTTTTTTTAATTATTTGCCAACTATTTCTGGAATCTTGGATGGATGTTCTTTTTAAGTATTCGAAGCTGAAATTGAAAGAAAAATTAGTAAGTCCTCTGTGAATACAATTTTTTAGGAGAGAAGTTTCTATAACAAAAATATTTATAGTAAAAGTAGAGTTTTAAATGGCATGCCAGTTCCTTGTAACCAGGGTCTTGATCTTGCCAGTTGCCGTGTACCACTGAGAGTTGCCTGTTGCCACAAACTTTCATTCACATTCTGATTTAAGCAGTCAGTGCCACTTGTGGAAGCGAGAATTGGAGGAGGAGATCGATGACTGCTCAATTTCAAGTGGGGAAAAAAAAGAGTTTTGCTTAAAATTGAAAACAATAAAATCCCATTTCTTTTAACAGTAAAGATTCCTTTTAGTCAAAGACAATTGATTCCTGTCCATTTTCTGATTTTCTTTTTGTAAAGGTGTTTCCCTGTTCAGTCACCAGAGAGCTATAAGCAGTATCCAATAGCACTGGGTCACTTTCCCTTCTTGCCAACCAAGCAATAAAAAATGTCTACAGGCTTTCAAGGAAAAAAAAAAAAAACCACAACCAACAAAACAACTGAGAACTAATAATCTTCCACTTCTTATATTTTTCATTTTAATAGAGAAAATACTGAAGAGTTTTCAAGGCATGGGTAGGACTGATCAAGTACGTTGTTGTTAATTCCACAAACTGTCTGATATAATTTATAGGGAAGGAAAAATCAAACACAGACAGGCAAAGGTGTTCTGTGCTGGCAGAGTAGAAGAGTGAAGTGCTGAAGAAAAAGTGGCAATTTAAAAATTGCTTCCACCCCCAAAATGTTTGGATGTGAGTGAAGTCCTAACAGCAACCTGGGACTCTTTTTCTAGTGTACAAGTTGGACTGGAAACTTCAATATTTAATACTGCATCTTCATAAATAGTGATTAGAATTGACAAAGTAGTGCTGAAAGAGTAACATAGCTTCTTGGAATAATGAATAGGAACAAGGAGGAGTGGGTAAAGTGTATTCAGTTCATGCTCAGAAGTTTCAAAACAGAGAATCAGAAGTTACCCACTGGCCAATATTTGAGGAAAAGGTTTTATAAACCTTACCTCATTATCTTCATACAAGTTTTGTTGGCAATTATATTTTGTAATGTAGTAAGTATCTTTTTCTCAAGTAGAAGCGGCTTTTATGATGTTTTGTAAATTGTTAAAATTGCAAGCTTTATTGTAACAGAAAGGCATTATGATGCTGTGGCACTACTGAGTTTTACATGCTACTGTGCACTTCTTTGGATGTTTAACTCCTTTGGCCTTCAGTTTTATACTTAGTGCACACAAGGTACAAGCAGCCTATTGATGCACACCTTATCGCCATGTGCTGCTGCAGTATGAACTAGCTAAGAGGCTTGCCAGACTAGTCTGCATAGGCTGATATTAAGTCTTCCATTAAGTGAGACGGACTGGGTTACTGATTTTGGAATTGATGATGGATGAAGAAGCCATACAGCGATGACATTGCTCTAAATTTGTAATACTGAGATTAGGGAGTTTTTCTCTGTAATGTTATAGTAATGGGCATTTCTCAAAGACAGAGGGAAGAGAAGATTAGATTTGGTGCCTACATGTTGAGGGAGGTGGAAAGGAAGAAATAACCACAGCTGAAGTTCAAATTAAGGTTTCAGAAGGTGCTAAATATGTTGGAACAAAAATAGAAAGCTTCTTCACCTCAAATTCATCACCAAGGACAGAAGGATGGTTTTATAATTGAGAGTGTCAACTCTGCAGTACCTGTCACTTTATCTGTCTGCAATATGCCATACACATTTATAGTGATGTATAAGTAATAATAATAATTTTGTGCTTGAGGCAAAAGATATGGATTTAGACAATCCTTTTCATACCCATCTTTGACACAAATTTCTTGTGTGGCCCATGGACAAGTCAAATTTCTGCACCTCACTGTCCTCTGCTGCAAAATGGGAATAATATTGTTTCTTTTTGAGGGATGCTGAGAGACTATATCAGTATTGGCAATTTGTTGTGAGAGTCTGAGCTAAAGATATCCCACCTGCAAAGCATTGCATTTGCTCCCAAATCTTCCCAGGGAAAGACTTCTACTTCTAACACTGCAGTCAGGTGCTGACTCTTACTTAGGGTCTGTGGTTAATCACCAAAGCCCCAGCCTCATTCTGTTAACATATTTTACTCATATGAAAGTTACAACTGAAAGTTCAAAAAGTAGGTGTTGTATAACAGATTACGGGGATGCGGAGGACATCTGTCCCACTCAGTGAACAGGCCTTGGAACAGATGTCTCAAATTTCTTCAAATCCAGAACATGCTGTCCATTTTTCAGTAATAAACAGAATTTTTCCTCTTTGTCACTGAGCACCAAAGTATTATCTTTAATGCATAAAATATGTAAATTCTTAAAGCATCATTTTGCTCTTTAGTGAGTTTAGATATTACAAAACGGTTTAATTATAAAAACAGACAGACCTAGTCCTGGGACCTGTGCAGCTAGAAATAAATGTGCAATCAAAACTGCAATTACCTGCAGAATTTAGTGTAAACAGATCAGCAATCACATAACAAACACAGGCTAGTTTGCATTCTGATATGAATACAGTTAGATCCAAAGCAATTTTCCTTTATTTATCTTAGCTGCTCAGCATAAATAAAGCAAGGGCATTGAAGCAATTAGCATAATTAGAGTATCGTGGTCAGGCCCTGTGTGATTTCTAGAGACGTTTCACTTTAGAATTCTTTTTCCCGTACAAGAGTTTCCCTGAGCCACTAAAATATCGCTTTGGGCATTTTTGTATTTCAAATTTGCAAGTTGTCAGTTTGAAAAACCCTTGACACATGGATGTGAAAGCATCTCACAGACAACCACAGAAGGTATACCCTCAGCTTTTCATTACTAAGAAGCTAGGGAATTTCCTTTTTCAGCTCTTTCTCCTTCTTGACGTTTTAACCCTAGAAATGTCAGGTTTAATTATTTCAGGTGGCACTCAGCAGATCTAAGGGTTAAAAACAACCTGTTCCCCAAAAGGTGTGACATTTATGCCACTTGAGGGGTTACGCTTATGAAGAGAATTTCCAGCTTTCCCATGACATCCTTCTCCAATCTTGTATTTACTTGTCTCTGCTAGCAACAGTGGCAGAGCTTGTGTGGGCGTAGGCGTTTTCACTTCCTCAGCACCTAGAACCAGCTTTTCGCCAGCACTTCTACTGTTGTGATAGCATTCGGAGAGCTGAACTAATACTAGACTGTGAGACCATTGCTAGACATTTGTAGGGTGAGTGTAAGGTAGGGAAAATATGGAGAACTTGTATTTTTATTAGGAGACATGAACTGTGTCCTCTCCCAGAATGGCTGGGTGGTAGATGTAAAGTACTTGTCACAAAGTACCATTTGCAGCCACTGAGGCCAGCTGCAAGCATGGGAACAAAGTGAATGTGGATAGGAAAAGAGTATCTTGTCCTTCTTTTTTTTTTCCTCCCGTTTTTCTTCTTCATTAACAAACATTTCAATAAGGAAATAACAAAAGGTATAGAAATTACAGTGGTTTTCTTTCATCTTTATAAATTGAAACAACACCCACTGTTTCCAGTAGAATATGATGGATTTTAGGGCCAAGTTGTGACACAGCGGACTTCAAGAGCATGGGCTGGCTACAGGCAGCATGCATACTGTGCAATTAATTGTTAACTGTCAAAGAGATTTTGATTATTAAATTATATGTCCTATAATTTTTCAATTGTCTTTGTCAGTGCTTTGAAATCTCTGCCTCTTATGCAGGGGAACTTGTGACCTCATTTATCACCGTCCTCTCCCTATTAATAGCACATGGTATCAGAGGTACAAAAAAGAGGAACCTAAAAGGCAGAATCAGAGCATGAGCCATAGATTGGAGGATCAAAATATTCAGAGTAATCTGATCTATTTTTAAAGAATGTTGTTAAATGTAGAATTACAAAAATAATAATAGGGCGAGGATAAGGAACAGTGTGATCATTCCAATGAAGCCTTCACCAGTCATGGAAGTGCTTTAATTGCAATATCTCTGAACCTTTCAGGATGAAATTGTCCCTCCTGTCCCTGTCTTTTCATGCCCCTTCCATTGCTTCTAATGTATCCTACACAGTTTTAAACAGTCAGTTTTACATGTTTGTCATTCTTTCTCTTAAAGGACCCAAAAAGAAAAGAAAAACACCAATTAAGTTTATCCAGGACAAAATGTTATTTCTCAGATGGTAATAATCCCAGTAAATTAATTCCAATACTGTAGGGCCTACAGAGAATTTGGATAGCAAACACTCATATAGTTTTTGAAAAGAAAAGGCTTTAACTGCAGAAATGTTCCGTCCTTCTGACTGCATTTATCTTGCTGATTAGTGATAATGGAAAACCTAGCAACAGTTTACTGCAGAATATTGGAAGCCCTCCAGGCAGGCAGTAGCAGAAGCAATAACCCCCCAAAATAACATAGGTAAATCTGTACATGAGTCGAGGGGCAGTATGGGGACACTGAAAAAAAAAAAAAAAAAAACTTAAAGACACTGAAATAAGTCTCTTAATGATAGGGATAAAGCAGCATGACATCTTTAAACCAGGCTGCTAGATGAGTTTATTTATTCTTTCTTCCCAGTAAGTTGCACAATATTAGGAGTTCTTTGAATGCAGAAGTACAGTACTTTAAATATTTTTTAAATCTGTCAAAGACAGTGAGTCTTTATGAGTGAGTGTACTTTGATTTCTCTCTTTTTATTCTATATACATGTCTATATTATGTGTATATATAAAAGCGAGGGAGCAGATGAATGGTTATGAGTTAGGGAATAGTAAGTTTTCTTCCATCTACTCTTTAGCATCTGTCTTTTTTATTGGAAACTATTGTAGTGAAAAGGCCAACCATCTACAGGTGAAATTCTCCCCTCTGCAGCAAGCCAACACAAGGTCTGCACTTAAAGTGCAAGTTCTTCTTTGTTGTCATGTTTTCAGTGGATTCTGATTTTTGATGCTTTTTCCTTTGGTGCTTCTGTAAGTCTTGTTTCTTGGGGTTTTTTACCATGTATAGCATATGTCTATGTACTGAGTCAGACTTGCAGTCCAGCTAGTCTGGTGTCTTGTCCACCAAATAGCCAGTAGTAAGTGCTTTGCAGGGAGTGCAGGAAACTTCAGATTAGATAGATGAGTTAATCTGTCCCATGTAAAATTTTCCCGTAAGTCTTTATATTCAAGGGTTATCTTAAATTCTGGAACACAAGGTTAAAATTGCTTCCAAAAATTGGCTGTCTTGCTTACCTCCGAAGGTATTTTCTCCTTCATGTTCACTAGGTGTGAATGTATAGCTCCAAATAAAGAAGTTGTGGGAGGGTTGAATTGTGTGGGTAGCACTTCTGAATATCCCTATTCTGACAGTTTACCAGAAGGAAAGTGAAAGTTGGAAATAGCAAAAGCTTATCATTTAAGGCACTTTTAAAAATTTGCCCAGCTCCTGTAAAAATATTCCTGTGTCCACTGAGCAGAATGTGTTATCTAGGTTCCTGTAAAAAATGTATTTCAGATTATAACAAGTTTGTTGTGGTCAGTGCTTACGCTGTCCAATATTCTGCCTTTTGATGTAACTATGGCAGGAAATGTAAAGACATGGCTGGAGTGTACCAGGGGGCTAGCTCTGGAAGCCTTAGCAAGCTCCTGGTGGCTGCCTAGAGCCCCAAAGGTTAAATAGATAACAAACTGAAAAGTTGATTTTGATCACCCCCTTACTACAGAAAGCTGCAATTCACTAGCTCTTGTTCAGTACAGAACTAGTGCAGGTTGTTTTCTTATTTATTGCCCCGTGCCTTAAAGTAATAACACAAGCAGTCATGTCACAATTCTTGCTTAGTTGAGTCTCCAGCATTGCTCCTCAGTTTCTAGCAGTTTGTATAGTCTTTAACAGCACGTCTTCTCTTGGGATTAAGTTAACATGGTCATATGCCCACTAACCATTATCTACATTTGATCCCTAAAAGTGGAAGATTGATTTTAACTTGGCCCTGCTGTTTTTAAATCCCTTAATAGTGTAGACTCTGGCTGCATCTGAGACCTCCTGTTTGACCCTCATCCTTTTGGGTATTCAGGCTGTGACACCATTTGCCTTGTAGGGACTCCATCATCACTCCCACATTACTTTGGCAGGTGAATTGTTGTTTTACTCTTTATTCCTGAAGGTAGGGAACTTGCTCCCTCTTGACTCTGTCTGTAATCATAACACACACACACGCCATCTTCTTCCAGATGAACCTAAGTTGGTTTACCTGGAACATTTTCCACCTTTACAGTCAGGAATATCTGACTTATTTTATGAAGATGGCTAACAGTTTTTAATTAGGATCCATGTCAAGGCCGCTCAGTATTGTTTTCAGTATTCAATGTGTAGTGGAATCCCCGAGGATGCAAAATGAAGAAGCTAAAGTTTTGTTAGTAAATCAGAACTTCAGATGCCTAAAATGTTAACTGTGTATCTACATACTCTAATGGGCCTGATTTGTACAGGTGTTGAGCATCTGCTTTTTTGGCTGAAATTCACAAGTCCTGACCATGTATAACATCTCTAGAACATCACCCGGTTGCTTAAGACAACAGATTTAAATCTCATTATATAGCAGCACTGATCTGGTAGAACTTCATTTTTTCTGGTGTTGCCCACACTGCAAGTAATGGCAATGGATTATTTTCCTAACATCAGGCAGCTGAAATAAAAATGTGGGTGCATATTTACCCTTAAGGCCTTTAAGTTATTTTTACTGTCATTGTTGGACTTCTGGGACTTCTGGGCATTTAATAGTTTTGTTCTTACAGAACTTCAGCCTGCCCTTCAGTCTTATGTACCCTGGTTTGTACTTCCTTTCTTTGGGTATCCAATTATACCTGCAAAATTAGGATCCTTATCTAGTAAAGCTAATTGTTGTATTCAGCATCTATCAGTGAAAATAATGATGTGGGCACTGTTAGGGGCTACATCTTCTCTCTTATTCTACAACCTCACAAGGTTATTTTGGAAATAAATTAATGTTTATGAAGCGCTCAGATGTTGTAGTGATGAGCATCATAGAAAAACCCACAAGGAAGCTTATAATTCTGTCTTCAGAGCATGGTTTGCATAGAATGCGGTAAATAAGGCCTAGGGCCACACATTGAACACTGAGGAGAAAACAAAATATCAAATAGCTGTTCATTAAGGCAGCATTATCTATCACGTGCAATGAATGAGGCAGGAATTCCAGTGGAATGTTTTTTTGCTTTGCAGTGCTCAGCTTTGCAATCTTAATGTTTTTCTTTTTGCATTGTTCTGGATGTAATTTCTTATGATCTACTAATGAAAACAAAAAAGTCAGAAAGATGGTGTCTTGCTGAAACCAGCATAGTTCATTGGAAGACATACAGTTTTAGGTTAATTCCACGTATTTTTACCATTTGAACTAACAGAGTAACTAAAAGAAGTTATTATGTCCTCTGTGCTCCAGCATGAGGGGAGGAGAGGATTGGATATTAGGAAAAAGTTCTTCACCGACAGGGTGGTCAAGCACTGGAACAAGCTCCCCAGGGAAGTGGTCATGACCCCAAGCCTGTCAGTGTTCAAGAAGCGGCTCAACAGCTCTCTTAGATACATGGCTTAACTTTTAGGTTGCCCTGTATGGAGTCAGGAGTTGCACTCAATCCTCATGGGTCCCTTCCAGTTTAGGATATTCTGTGATCCTGCAATATGCCAATGACCTTCCTTCCCAGCTTTGCTGATAGCAGAAGAGTGGTGGGAGTCAGAATTTGTGGGAGCCATTCCAATTTTTGGAGGGAAGTTTTCTATAGTGGGGAAACATCTCTCAGCTCTATTTCACGGTGTCTAAATAGTCTAGCCTGTCCCCTCTAGTCTCTTCTCCCATTTCCAGTATTTGTCTTCCCAGTGCCTCCCACCTGTTTGCTCAGCCTGTCAGTATTTCCTACCAGCTCCATTTCCAGTCTCTTTACCAGCCCTAATCCTCTATATGCATGCTAGCAATTTAATAGATCTAGCTCCATTTTCTTAACTCCTTCCTTGCCTTGTTGGTTCATGTCAAAGCAGACTCGGAGCCGTCTAAATTTTGACCAGGTGATTTGAGGTTCTTTTCTTTTCTTAGATTATGAACATAGCCCAAATTTTCTTGGCTCCTACACTAATCAATCCTAGTCATCCCTGTACTTATTCTTAATCCCAGTGTCTTTCCTTCAATCGACTCCATTCCTCTCTCAGTCCTCTGCTGTTCTTTGCCTCATTCTGTTTCTCCTACACAAAGCCTGGTTCGTGCATCCTTCATATTCAGAAAAGGCAGCTTCCTCCTGCAGGCTACCAGACAGATCACTGGAAGACATGTGAACAGGCAAGTGCCAGTTTTTAGTTCTGATTGTGACATACCACGGACCTAATGCAAATTAGAGGGGCAAATGCAAGCGCTGGTCAGGTGCCAGCAATCTCTAGCAGTACTTCTGTGTTGTTTAAATGGAACGATTAAGATTTTTTTGGTAGCTATCTTCTAGTAAATTTCTACGAGGCATGTGTAAATTGGAGTTTTATTCGAAGATTCGTAACTTCGTTAAATGAGAGCAGGTTTGAACAGAACAGCTTAAAGAAAAGGTCGTAAGAATTTTTTCACATGGGCAATGTAAAAGTGTCCCTACCACACTTTTGAGAACAGCTAAACCAACTTGACTGAATTGTCCCAGAAATTCAGCCTGCAACTGATACCATAGAAGTAACAAATCCAGTATCTTCTTTGCAGAATGGAATGTATGCTGCTCCATAAATGAAAAGAATGTAACATTTGTAAGATTTTTAAAAAATTTTTATAAAGAAATAATTTACTGAAAGTATGTACTTTTAGTCTATGTTATACTTTGAAGTAATCTGTTCCAAAATTAATTTCCTTCTATGCTGGTCAATGTTTTTTAGTTAATTTTAGTACTTACAAAGATGCTACCATGTCAGTTAGCAATACCAACAGAGCAAGAGGAGAAAAAGGAAAATCTTCCCTGCAGCTAATGTTCTGGACATTAGGTGAGGATTATTTCCTGGCAATTGATGCAGCCTGATTGCTGGAAAAAAACAGTCCCATAAGTTTCCCACTCGTGTTATCAGAGACTCAATAGCGTATACATCTTGTGTACAATGACCGGACGTCCTTCCAAAATCACATTAAATTTATTTCATTATATTAGCAGATTGATGTCTACCGTTTCCATTTCATTCTTATTATAAGCCAGGTGAGCAGGCTGAATCCATTTTAGGGAAACATGTAGCCCTCATCATATATGTTACCCAGGAAAGTGTTGGCTAACAAATTGTGCAGCAATGTCAGAAGGGGATGGAGCTCCTTGATAGTAATTCCTTTTCAAATTGCACCAGTTTTGCCCTGGTTAACTAATTTCATTATATTGTTGTCACTCCTGACATCCATAGGAGTAACTGAGTAAAACCAGGGGTCCTGCATCTGTTTTTCTCTATGGAATGTTTATATACCTACCTAAGAGTCTGAAATAATGTTTACTACTAAAACAGATTTTAGTAGTGGTAAATTTCCACAGATAGCATGCACTAAGTTTCTGATCAAGGTGGAGTGTAAAGCTCACATTGATAACAAATAATAAATATTACATACTGGAAAAGTGGTAGAAAAAAGGAAGTATATAAATGCAGTCACTGGGACATTTATTTGGTACTGCTGGACAGGTCTATGGATCTATGGAGATCTAGATCCCACACAGAGGCAGATGTGGGTATAGACAAATTTAGACACGTGTTTTTTGGCCTGTATAACTGCAAAGAGATTTCTAAAAGAAAAAAAAAAAAAAAAGAATGTATTCTGGTCTAAATTTTGAAAGTTCTAAATTAGACATGAGGTGTTTGACTGATTGGTCAAGTATAGAATTGAATAACAGTGTGCACTCAAGGTGCACTGACATTTTTACATCATGTGGCTTTTCAGATATTGCATCCTTAAGAATGAGCAAGGGTCATGTAGAGAGCTAGTATGGTAGCTGAATGTCTTCAGCTAACGTTGACGCTCATCAATAAATTTCCACATTGATGATACATATGCATCATGTGCCAAATGTCTTCGACTGATATTAACATAAATGGGAAAGCACTTGTCTTACCTGAGACAACATGTTTCTCCTGTCTTCTTTGTTACTGCTAAGTGCTTCTTATAGAAGTATTCCTTGAGATCTTTGTAAGGGTCAAGGGTTTGTTTTGTGACAACAGGTTTTCATACTGAATGACTTTGTATTTTCTGCAGACAGCTGTCCAGTGTTGACCACTGTAAGAGCAGAGTACTTTAAGAATTTTTTCTCTTGACTTGCATATAAAAGTCTTTTTCAAGGCTGTACCTTGAACTGCCAACTCTGGACAGATTCACATAGCTAAAAATTTGTGCAATAATTTTTTAAACACTGCAGAAAGTCTGAAGCAGTTTCTAAGGGGAAGAACAAAATGTTCTGCAAGTATGTCCAGGGGTATTCTCTTACAGGAAGATACTGTGGGAAAATTTATCATTTTGTGCAGGCTAGCATTTTCCAGAGGCAGTATCAGTCTTTGTAAGCAAAGGATAAAAGTTATCCCTTGCAGGAATAGGTTAGTAATGTAAAAAGTTGGGAAAAAGATTCTTCAGAGGAAAAGAAATCCTCCTCCTTCATCTCTGCTTCAGTTCAGACATTGATGAACTGATATTTGTCCTTGCTTATGCCTTTGCCATGTAAGCTGCTCTGGAGAGGATATTATTTGTTATTTTTCTGGCACTATTTGGAGCACCAAATAACTTCTGGATGGCATACCTGTATACTCACCCAGTAGTCTGCAATAGGTTGACATTCATTCTATGAAATGATTTACTAGAAGTGCAACTTAGTGTTTTTCTCCTGCTTTTTCTTCAACCTTCTCGTCTTAAACTCATTCTGTTTTCTCTTGCGCATTTTCAGTCTTTCTGTTCTATTTTCAGTGCTTGTTGGTCTGTCTTTCTGTCCCCCCTTTTTCCCCATTCCTTTCTTTATAGTCATTATATTTGTCCATTTTCCATCATGTTTTCAGTATCTTCAAGAGAGTTTTAGCTTGTTCCTCCTACTATGTCGTCCACTCTTGCTTTTCTTTTTTTTCCCCCTTTTTTTTTTTTGAGTTAGATCTTCAAATCTCCCTCCTTTCCATCCCTCAAATCTGTCAAACTCATCTCCTTCCAGCACATTCTGAAACGCACTCCAATGCTTTACTCCTTTGGATTCATGAGAAGTGCTCTGTATCCTGAAGGTAGCAAGGAGGACCCAGAGATGTGAGCTTGATCTGGCACTGGAGTACCTCAAAACAGGTGAATATTCCGAGTTAGTGGAGGAGATGCTGAACCAACAGCTAGTTAAGGAAAACAACCTAATCTGAGTTTCATGTGTTAAAATCCCATTAATTTCCAACAATCGTTAAAAAGATAAAATAAATAGGAAAAAAGGAGAGAAAATGGCAAAACATATAGAACAGTGAGTGTGTAGTCTCAAACTTGAAATGGATATTGTACTTTAATTCTAAGATCTACACTCTGATCGTGTAGCTAACGTCATACCTTAATTGGAGACATTTGTGGAGCAATTTTAATTCTGTTAAGTCAAATTTTAGTACATGTTTCTAGTACATGTTTGAGTACAGTTTATCTTCTTTGAGGAATAAAAATAACCTCAAAACTCTCATAAAGGAGCTTTAAAAAGTACATAAAAGTACTAGCCAGGTAATCACATTTTCTTATTATTTTCCGACCATTGCAATACAGCATTCATTTTAGGACCAGAATTTACAAACACCTCTAGATCATACTTGGCAAAATAACATTGTGTCTCGGTTCAGTGTGCTGGAGTTTGAAAACATGTTTGTCCCATCTCTGTGACTGTGCAGAACTTCCATGATAACTGGAAAGGGGAACTTTGGCCACTGTATTATGCAAGACTTAATCTTTCCTCTTTTTTAATATAAGTTTCTAATGGTTTGTGAATAAAATCTGTTGAATGTGAACTGAGGTAATGTGCCTTTCTTGAATCTGCAGGGAGGTAATTTTCATGTCTCTGCACTTGCTCTTAGATGTTCCTAGTGTCTGTGTAGCGAAAGGTACAGGATTGTTTGTTGTTCTTCTCTTCAACGGTGACCTGTAAAGGAACATCACTAATACTCTAAAATTAATGTAAAGGCAGGTACTGGAGTGGCTTTCCAGAAAGGTGAGACCACATGAACATGTGTGTGCCAGATGAGGTTTACACATTTTTTCTTCTCTTCTGATCAGTTGGGTGTGACTGAACAGAGTATTGTATGGTTGAATAGGCAAACAGAAACCAATGCTGTGAAATCATCTGGAAATACAGGCTTGACAATCAGATAAAGGAGACTCATCATCTTATCTGGAGTTAATAGAAAGTATGGATGCAAAATAACAGCTTAGTAGAACTCCCACCATCTTTTCTCCTCAGTAGGACAAATACCAAAGCATCCACTGACTTTGGTGGACCTAGCATGTGTATTGCTCTCAATTGCAACATTTTTATATACATCTGTAGATGTATGTATCTGTGTGCATGTAATCAGCCTGCATCAGGTAAGAGTGAGTGCCAGCTGACTAATGAAAAACCAAGCAGTTTCATTTTTTATAGCTTCTAAATGTGTGTTGCAGGATGGGGCTGTTTCTTTGTTTTTAAAGACAGAAAACAAACAGGAATTTTCTTATGATATGTGAAAAGATACATCTTTTCTAATCTTCAAATCTTCAGGTTATACTCTTTGATATGATCCTTCAGGCATCAGCTTTAAATCTTCCATTAACATTAACAGGAATTGTTTGTGCCTCAGTCTAAAAAATACTTTGTATCATTTTTTTTCTCTGGGTGATGTAAAAAATCTCCCAAACACCTACTTTGTATATTTGGTTATATATGCTTGCAGACTCTCTAAAATTCAGTGATCGCAGGGTAATTTAGAAGGGTTGGTGTTGTCTGTTACCATGTTATATATGAAGGAAACTTAAGGCACTTAAACGTTTCAATAGCAGCTCACTCAATGAACGGAGTAATGAAGAAGGGCTCTAGTCCTCTGACATTAGACTTTGAGCCTTCCAGAAGGCTACAGTGACCAGTGCCTCCTAACACTGGGTTTTCAGGTAGCATTTTTAGAACATCTGAGAGGTAATTTGTGCAAAATAAAAGGACTTAGAAGAACATAAGCAGTTCAAAATAGTAATTCCAATTAGTTATAGTCATTTTCACCAGCCTGCAGCTCAGAAAAAATGAAAGATTAAATATCAGTCTTACTGATCAGATTTAAATAGTTTTTGTAGTGGGTTGACCCTGGATGGATGCCGGGTGCCCACCAAAGCCACTCTATCACTCCCCCTCCTCAGCTGGACAGGGGAGAGAAAATATAACAAAAGGCTCATGGGTCGAGATAAGGGCAGGGAGATCATTCACCATTTACTGTCACAGGCAAAACAGACTCAACTTGGGGAGATTAGTTTAATTTATTACCAGTCAAATTAGAGTAAGGTAATGAGAAAATAAAACCTAAATCTTAAAACACCTTCTCCCCACCCCCCCTTCTTCCCAGGCTCAACTTCACTCCCAAGTTCTCTACCTCCTCCCCTCCAGCAGCGCAGGGGGATGGAGAATGGAGCTTGGGATCAGTTCGCCACATGCTGTCTCTGCCGGTCCTTCCTCCTCAGGGAGAGGACTCCTCACACTCTTCCCCTGCTCCAGCGTGGGGTCCCTCCCATGGGAGACAGTCCTCCACGAACTTCTCTAACATGAGTCGTCCCATGGGCTGCAGTTCTTCATGGACTGCTCCAATGTAGGTCCCTTCCACGGGGTGCAGTCCTTCAGGAACAGACTGCTCCAGCATGGGTCCCCCACGAGGTCACAAGTCCTGCCACCAAAGCTGCTCCAGCGTGAACTCTTCTCCCCATGGATCCACAGGTCCTGCCAGGAGCCTGCTCCAGCATGGGCTTCAACAGGGTCCCAGCCTCCTTCAGGCATCTGCCTGCTCCAGTATGGGGCCCTCCATGGGCTGCAGGGGGACAGCCTGCCTCACGATGGTCTTCACCACGGGCTGCAGGGGAATCTCTGCTGGGGCACCCGGAGCACCTCCTCCCCCTCCTTCTTCACTGACCTTGGTGTCTGCAGAGTTGTTCCTCTCACATATTCTCACTCCAGCTGCAATTGCTGTTGTGCAGAAAACTTCTTCCCCTTCTTAACTGTTATCCCAGAGGCAGCTTCTCACAGAAGCCACCCCTATAGCCCCTCCACTACTAAAACCTTGCCACACAAACCCAATACAGTTTTAAAAACAATACTTTTGCACTGACATTTTTAAAGATGTATTGAGTAGTCACTTGTTCAAATTCTATGGCAAACCACGCTCATGTCCCTTTTTGTTCCGTGTGGAGCTTAGAATAGGTGCTGGATTGGCAGCCTGAAAAAGATGGTCCGCTACTGAACCACATGAAAGAGGGGTCTTAGCGTCATGTGTCCCAGTCTTGACGTGAGGAAAAGGATAAGCTTCGTGTAAGTTCTTCCCTAGTGTTTTGATGGAGATAACCAATAAGGTTGCAGTTGTAATTGGGATAAGTGTTTGCTAGAATCACATTGCCAAGGCCAAATGGCAGCTACAGGCAGGTGACAAACCTTCAGCCTCCTAGAGGTGAGAAATGAATGCCTCTATGTAGTTCATAAAGTATTTTTAAAGGGCATATTGCTTTTAGGAGGAAAGTAGCTGCAGTGGGACCAATTGTTAATGTAGATGTTACTTACAGGGTCTTGAAAAGACAAGCCCTGAAAAGCAGCGTTTATTTAAATACTGTAGCTGGACATATACTAGAAGTCATAATGAGGCACCTTAGTGGAATTTATTTTAAGATTTTTGTTCAAATTCAAAATGTTGCATGTTTTTCAGAAATTGATATTTCTCTTTAAACTCAAATACGCTTGCCTGCTCTCACACTCTCATGCACACACACATATTTCATATTTTTTCTCAGGACGCTGTGTGAGCCATTCATTATTGACTTGTTCTTTCTCTTTGAAAGAATATCTGCCCACACAGTTAAAAAACAATTGTCTGTAGGCTTCATCCTCTTCGTGCAGAAGTGTGTGGGTGAGAAGTATTTAACCCGGTTATAAACTCAAGGAAATAACTATCAGTTCCCTCACTGCTGGAGACAGATTCAGGAAAAGTATCAAAATTAAAGGCAAAATGAGAGTTTCCAACTTGAGAGGGACAAAGGAATGTGGTGAATTCCCAAGGTTATTAGTGTGTTTGTGCTGTTTCTTCCATCTTCCATACTGAGCATGAGTTGTGTCCATTTGGCAGAGACGTTGGCCAATCATGCCACTTGCTAACAGCTATTGTAGCTGGACTCTGAGTTGTATTAAGTTTTGGAAGACTAAGTACTGTTACTGGAAATGAGTATGTATCTTTCAGACCCCTTTGCACACATCAGACTCCCTAGGGACAGCTCATGTGTTCCTTTCAAACCCCATGTTGCAAATAATGTAAAGCAAATTGTTAGCAGCTTTGTGGTAAAGAAGAATGCATCTTCCTGATAGTCCTTCCTCTCTGCTTCGTGTTGCTCTTTCTCACAAGTCTCTTTCTCTGCATGTGAGGGTGGGAGAAGATAGGCTTATGGATAATTGAGCTTGCTGCTTGTTTCCTGAAAAGCTCCCACAAACGTGTTTTTAAATCCTTGAATTTGGGTTGCTGGCCATGAAGTTGCATATATTTGTCTAATATATGTCACTTCTTTCCATCTACACTTACCAATTTTTTTCTCCAGAGTGAAATTCATCCAGTGTTTTGTGTTTGCTATAAATACACATCTCAGCTGTATTTCTATCCTTTGTGTCAACATTAAAATTCCCTTGTTCTATGTTTAGCTTGAATAATTACCAAACCATTTGCAATTAGAACTCTAGGATGTGACCTCACACTGATTTATTCCTTCATTTCTTTCTGTATTTAATACATTTCAGATACTGAAAATACCAAATCTTTGTCCTTTTATTTTGATGTTTATCAGTAATGGAAACATTCCAAAACAATCAGCCAAATACCTATGCTTTGTTCATTTATTGCCTTCTCTGAAGATAAATTGACTGTACTCAACTCTCTTCAGCATTTTTCTTCACCTAGATATTATTGCCTTGTGCAGCCACCCCAAGGTGACTGTTATCACTTAATTAAATCCTTGCACGCTGGGAAGAAAAAACAACATTGTTCGTTCATAACCCCAAGGAGGTTTTTTTTTTTTTTTCTTTAAGCCACTAAGCTTTTTCCCTGTTTTATTAACTTATTCCTGGCTACAACAAGACATACTTTGTTGATGAGCAAAAGGTTGTATTAGCTTTTTATTTTCTGGGTAAACTTATCTTTTCTCTGGGAAAAAAATGTGGGCATTACAACAAAGAAAAAAAATGGGATCTCTCCAAACCCTGCAATTCTAGTAAAGGACTGTGTAAACATCAAACTATTAAAGAGAAACAGGGGAGTAGCAGGAAGGAAATGAGAAAATAAAATGCAAACATAAAATTGGAACAAGACAAAAAAAGTAAGATGACGTGTATATACACAGAGAAACTACTGCAGTGCTAAGGGAAAATTGGCATAAGGAATAGCATTTTTGAAGAGAAAAATATATCAGGGCTCTTTATGTTACTGTCTAGGGCAGCATCTTTTTATTAGCCTCTTGGTTAATGTCCTCTCTCTGTCTATTGATTTTAGACTACATAACACTGTGCTCTTGCTTTTACCTTTGCATTTTTTTCCATAGTGCACAATCCTACTTGAAAACTGTAAGAGAAAATATTGCAGATGAGCCATTCATTGAATATGTGAGACCTGTGATTTGCTTTTGTGTTGTTTTAAGCACAGTACTTCGTATGAGAAAGTTCACTTGAAGCAGTGAGTTGCCAGAATATGCACAACGGTTTCACTGCCTTTTTGCTCATTTCTAGTCCATTAAACGAAGGACCAGAAAATAGGTTTATCTGCTCTAAAATTTGGGCTCAAGCAACCATATGTATTTGTTCATGATGCTAAATCATTTTGCCACCTGCTGTGTTCAACAAGCATTTACAAATAGTAAATGCTCTTTAAAGCTGTAATATTTGCAAGAGCAGTTTATGCTGTGATATCATTTGTACGAGAAGCGTAACAGTTTAGTGTGTAATAGGATAGTGTGTAGTTGGATAATTGTGCTTTTTGAAATATTACTACTTGTAATGTGCAGACCATAATTACCGTAGGTCATAGACAGTAGTATAACTTTGTATATGAACTGCAAAATATTGATAGATTTGTACGGATTTGCTCCAAATCCAGCATGTCTGTAGTATGCATCAGTAGTAAGTCTCTGGAAATTCCCTGTTCATGATAAAGTTTCAGCCTAAATTCTGGGATTCCTTTTTGTTCTGTGCATTTAAATTCTTGTCTGTAGCTTTCTGAATCAAATCATTAATTTTACAATGTTTATGCAGCTTAAATTTCTCTCTTTCTTAGCAATAACAAAAATCTTTCAGTTTACCTTCACAGAGTCTAGGAATGCTTTCCAATCTGTGCAACGGATCTGCCATTCACAGTGATTTTAACCTTTACTCTGTGTTTATATCTAATCTATTTTAACTTTGAGGCCTGTAGACTAACTATAGATCTATCTGCACATCTTAATGGACATATTGCAAAGGTATTTGAAGCCTATTTTATTTGAAATAAAGGCAATGGCAAATTTATCAGTTATCAAGATTTTAGGTTTGGTTTGGTTTCAGGTTACTATTAGAGAGTGGTTTAGGAAATACTCATTCTGCACTGAATTAAGTTTTGGTGTCAAAAGGGTGAGATTCCTCAGAAGGAGGTTGTTTTGGCACCCAGTAAGAGCTTTAGCAGTTGGCTGTAGGCAGAATTTGGTATTTAAATTTGGGACACTAATTTCAAATAACTGTAGTATGTACATACTATCTGTTTACTTTCCAAAACTGTCTTGTCAGACTTCTTTCCTTTTCTTGTGCGTTCCTAATTGGATATTCTACTTCTGCATTTGTTGCATTATGTTATTTTTCATAAATAATTTTAATACTAGTTTGCGATATCAGTGGGTGGCATAGTGACTTCATTGCAGAATTGGGAAATGGCACAGGAAGCTTGTGAGGGAGAATTCCATTGCAACAGCGTTTAGCTGGAAATATATGGCAAGATATATAGCAGTTTCAAACAAGGATGCTTTAAAGTTTCATACACCATGACTGTCCATCTTTTAGGGTCAAAAAGCATTCTGAATTTCTAAGCACTCTGGTGTGTTTATTTTATTTTCTGTTAAAAACATAATTTAGAAATAAAAACGGTTAGTCTTAAGTACCATAGGCAATCACCTCTAGCAAGTTGAATTGTAATCCTACTAAGGATAGTACTAGGCTGAAAATACTGTTTAGATTTTAAACCCTAGTCAGAATTCAAACAGTCTTCTCAGATGTGGAAAACATTTGGTTATATTTCTGTTGCAGTTATTTTGTGTGTGTGTGTGCTTCTGCTCTTTCCCATCTGGTTTCAAACCAGAAAGAATCAGGGAAGGACTGATAAAACACCATTTCTTTTTCACGATAGTGACTGAAAACAGATTGAAGAAATTCAGATAAATGTCGGAACTCGTTAAAGCATGACCACTTAAATTTATTTATTTTGAGTTGGAAGGGTTGCTGCCAATTAAAATGGCAAATTTACATGAAGAAGTCTATCTGTGCTGCTTTCTGTGTTGTGTGTCAGGCAGCATGTTCATTTGGGCATGGTAACAGAACAGAATCTGAACTGGAAAGACATTCACACAGAAGCATAAAAAGCACTGACAGCATCTAGTTGCCTATTTGATAGGACAAGGGGTAATGGTTTTAAACTAAAAGAGGGTAGATTCAGACTGGATATAAGGAAGAAATTTTTCACGATGAGGGTGGTGAAACACTGGAACAGGTTGTCCAGAGAGGTGGTAGGTGCCCCATCCCTGGAAACATTCAAGGCCAGGTTGGACAGGGCTCTGAGCAACCTGATCGAGTTGAAGATGTCCCTGCCCATTGCAGGGCGGATGGACTAGATGACCTTTAAAGGTCCCTTCCAACCCAAACCATTCTATGATTCTGTTTGATTCTGGCTCAAGGTAGTTTTCCAGTGATTTAAGGAAAAGGAAAAAGATGCAGAAAAAAATAAGCTACTGGGACAAATAAAAGGATGTTTAAGGATTAAGAAATTCTGGTTTGTATTTTATTTTTTTACAAAAAGGTTGAAGTTAAACTTGCACTAGAAGTTTTTTCATTGATGCACCACAAATAAGACTGGAAAGTATGCTGCATCATGGAGAAGAGGCGTTGTCAAAATGCAACGTTACAGGACCTCCAGGTTGCAGGAGCAGGAATTCAGAACTGCACAGTAAAGATGCCCACATAACTGACGACAACTGCCTGCGATTTAGACAACGAAGCAAACGTGAGGTATTTCTTAGGGTCTAGAAGAAGACGTTGCTCAAGGCAGGAGACAACTGCAGATACATGTGACTTTTTAATGGAGCAGAAAGAAGAAAAATATCACAATGGAAGCAGGGAAAGCTAGGATGCTACACTCACACGGTGTGTTTAAAGCATCATAGTTAGAAGAAATTAGAAGTGTTTCCTCGTTTTTTTCTGGGTGGCTCTGAATAACAGGAAAATGGTGCTAACTTTTGGCAAGAGGAGTTTTCTTTCATTAGTTCCATTGATGAAGGCAGTTTTACCGCAGTCATCTTAGGGAGAGACTTTAACCTCCAGGTCTGTTACAAATTGGAGTGAAACGGATAGTAACAGTGTGGAGCAATCATGTCAGTTCCTACTTGGGACACAGGATACAACATATAGATTGTTGACATGTGCAATAAATAGCATTAGGGTTGGTGGTGTCAAGACTTATTTGGGGCTCTTTAGATAATGTGGCATGTGGATTATTGGCACAACCGACAGCTACTGTACTCTGCAGTGTCAAGGAAATCTTGAGCACCCTTTGATGAGCAGGTTATTGATACTTCATGCTGCAGCTGCTCCAGGGGATCCCTAAAGGGCATATCATGATAGTGTGGCTGCACACTAAAACCCTGTGGTAAAAGTACAGAGGAACATTTTCATATGGTTACTGTGAAACTGCCTTTAAAAGGAAAAAAATATATTCTTGGTTGAAACCTTGTGTTTCTGGCTTCTGCTGGTGCTATATGGACAAATCATAACCCACTCACCCCTCCCCACCCTAGAAAATAGGATTTTATTATGGAAATAGAAATAGACCCTTAATTATATCAGCAGTCAGAGGTGCCACTATAATATATTAGCTTGTATTTTAAAAAGAATATAAACCTTTTTCACTGAAAGAGCTGCTCTGTGCTGTTGATATGCTTCAATTTATGCAATGAGCTGGTAAACAGTAAAAACCATACTTATCTTTACCTACACAGGCATTAGAGGTGAGCTCAGAAAAAAAGAAGGAAGGAAGGAAGGGAGGGAGGGAGAAACACAGTATTTCCTCACAGCCTAGGGTGAGATTAGAGTCCTGTTGATGGCAGAGCTACATGGTAGCTTCTCACCTGGTCTCAAATTCCAGCTGTGAAACAGAAGTGGAAGGTCAACAGAGCAATCATGTTTTGTAGTGGCAAACTGAGCTGATTTCCTGAAATCATTCTGGACCAGACCTCCAATTCCATCAGGATAATTGATTTTCACATAAATGTGCATCCCCCACTTGTGTGTGAAATGTGCTTCTGGAGTAAAGCACTGTAACCTCATAACCCTTGAAGGAAGTACTGCAACCCAGCATAGAGATATCAACCTTACTGTGTAGAATGCAGATGTAGTGGATAATTACTTTAGGGGAAGATTTTGAAATATTTCTGTTATTAATGAAATCTCTAGCTTGTTTCAGGAACTTAATTGTTTGTTTTTTCTGTTAGTGCCACATATTCACTGTATTCCTGCGTTCCCTGCTCTTAACTGCACAGATGAGTGAATGGAAGCCAAACCTTCTATGGGTACCAGAATAGCACAGCATAGTCTTCTGTAGATTTCCATCTTGTATTCTGTTGACTTTTGCGTCTAAGACAGTGCAACCTGGCAGAGGCTTTTTCAGTGCTCAGGACATTTGTAAGGTCTCTGCTTTGTGACGTCTGATAGTATAGGAACTCATAGTCCAGTTTTACTGCTGCAAAGGCTCTCAGAGGGTCTCATCTCCATTATCAGTCTGTTTTCTCCAAACCTGTAGGAATTTCTCTGAGACCTCTGCCTGCTGTCAAATCTAGCAGAAAGTAGCCATGGATTGGAATGCTGTTAGTAGAACAAAGACATGCAGAGTAGAGGAAACTTATTTCAAAGTTGGAAGAACCATTTCAGAGTCCAGACCTCAAAGAGTTATAGTTTTGTGGGCTTTTGTGTTTTTTGTTTTTCCTGCCTCTATAAACTTAACTTCTAGTAACTAGCAGGTTCTGATTCATGCCAGTCCAGATTCTTCTTGTTTCAAGGATCACAGGACTAAGGAGTCAAGTGGCAGTAAAGGTTCTGGAGACTTTTATGTGCCGGTCTTTACTGGGAAAGCAAGCAGCTGCTTTAATTTAGTCCAGCTGTATATGGATCCTAGAAGACTTCAGAGTGGAGGTCTGTGGAACTGCTCTGCACTCCCACAGGTGGAGAAAGAATTGGTATAACAAACTGATCTCCTGCATTAGTACAAGGACTAATGACACCTGGAGGAGCTCTCAGCTGATTAGGACCAGGTTCTACCTTCTTTGCATTATAACATGGAACAAGAGACTGAAGATAAGAACACAGGTTTTCAGTTTTTTCCATGTATCTGCTAAGGGTTACAGTTAGAAACAGCACTGGATTGAATGGACTTTGGATTTGTTCTTAATATCTCTGTATTCCATTGTTTCTAAAGTATTCTTAACATGTTCTTCTTTCAAGAAGAGTATAAATCAGAATGATACGCTAGGCAAAGAACTCAACTCAATTTCTCATTCAAATCTATTTTGGTAGTCTATATTGCTATCTAATAGATTAAATATGCTAAACATAAGCCCCTCATCCTGTTCTTTGCTGAGCATAGCCTCTCTGCCTCATATGTATGAAATTGTGTGATGCAAGTGAGAACACATGTACTCAGTTTTGGGCTACAGGTCTAATTCTAGCAAGCCAATTGTCAGGATCAATCACCTGAGCATCTGAGTACATACTGAGTGCAGGTGTTATTTTATGAGTGCAATTAACTCAATATCACAAATTCTTCCCTTTAATTTTTTCACCTAGTTTTTTTGGACAACAAACATTTAGATACTTTTATCTGTTTACTTTCACATAGTGTCACATTGTGTAGATTGAAAGAAAAGCTAACCAAACATGCAGATATACAATGAATATGACATCAGTTTGAATGGAGCTTACATAAACGGAAACATTCATAGATAACAAAGAGGGCTTTAAACTTGCAGCTTTAGAAACAGTAACATTCACAACAATACTTATTGCTTCCATAATCAGTTGTGTTTGTATAGGTGCTTCTACCTGCACAGCATTCCAGTCAGATCAGGTTCCCACAGTCTCTTGCTGTGTGGCCTGAGGTGCAGGTCTGGGAACTCAGCCTTCATTCTGCCAACTCTCACTATTTATCATAGCTCCTGCTACTTTCAGTTTTGGCACTTTTGGTAGTAAACGTTATGCAGGTGCATACAGTGTCAAGTTGTTTACTCAGGGCAGCACCTCTCGGTGTACAAATGCATATGTGATTAGAATATTTGTACCACTGAAGGGCAGAAACCACTTGATATTCAAATCCTATGTATCCAAAGCGAAGCCAGTCCACAGCCAGGTATACACTTAATCCTGACCCGAAGCGATCGCATTCTCAGGGTAAGAGATATATAATGTAATCTCTGTATGATAAGTCTCGTCCTAAAGAGATATGGTTGATTGTATTAGATGGCATGCAGTTATTGGCATCACAATCTGTTGTCCAAACAGTCTGGAACCAACACTAGGAATGCTATATAATTGAAGGGTAGGAGCTCATCAGGAATTGGCATCATAAAGATGAAAGGTCAGTGCTTTAATACACAACTCCCACAAAATTGAATTTTAATTAAGTGCCACAGTTGAATCCCTCCCTCAGGAGTCCTTTTTCTCCCTTTTTCTTTACACTAATATATATAGCCCTCCTCTCAGAAAAGAGAATAGCAAAGACAGAGTATAAATATTCTGCCTAGTAAGATTTTAACTTCAGAGGTTTTCAGCAGTGGTTAGTATAGCACTTACTAATGTAAATCAATGTTTTGTTTTAGTAATGAATCATTTATGCAGAAGAATGGACAATGAAAAATAGCATTTGACAATGAGAACAGCAGTTTTTAACTTTTTTGTGTGTACCAGTGGATCTCAAAAATTGTCCATTGGTGGCTTAAATACTGTGTGGTGAATTTAAATCTATAGACAGTAAGCTTACTTTTCTCAGTCACCTTTCACAGCCCCTTCAAACAGTTCGGGTTGAAGTTGTTCAGAATAAATAGTTCAGATTGTCCAGACTGTTGAATAGTTCAGTTTTCAGTTTGAATAGTTCAGGCTGAAATCAGTCAGATGGAAGACCACAGACTGGAAACCACTGATACGAACACAGGGAATGAACAGTTTACTGTAACATCTTCTTGCAATAAAACTACTATAAAATTGTCTGCATGTCATGTAAAAGATTACTGTATCACTCACCATTTTCCACTTGTTCCAAAAGAAGCAAAGAAAGTAAACTCATGCTTCCTGTCTCTCACTCATGGGTACTACTCACCTTCTAAAATATTTTACTCAGGAGAGGTTGCCTCCTCACTGTTACTGAAAAACAATCCAAAAGCTTCAAGTTGTAGCAAGTCATCAGACAGTTAAAATCTTAATGCTGTGGAAGCCTAACACGTGAGTTAAAATAACCTGTGCAGCCAGCTGACTTCAGCAGAGCTAACGCTGTATTGGGTAAAGCATCAGACCACTTCTAACAAATAGTTTAATTCCCTCAATGCACATCAGTGTGTCTTCTACATGAAAACCCGCATGAAGAATTTCAGCAGTTCAGCCCAGCAATTTAGATCAGTTAATCAAACAGAAGCATAATAATGAGCAGAGATGTAGAGGATATAGCAAAACAGTGCAAGTACTTGACCAAAAATTTTCACGGCGATAATTAAAGATCATCTGGCTTCTATCATGTAACTCAGTTTTGTTGTTCTTATCTGTATTTTGGCATTGATACAGTTGTCTGCATGTTATATGAAGGGGTTTGCCAAAAAAAAAAAAAAAAAAAAAATTATCCTGTGATAAACTGGGTGCAGAATAAGTGCAAGCTGTCTGTCCTGGATTTTTTTTTTCCCACATTAGTGAGTCTCACTATTTCTCTCTTCTAATAGCATTGCAATATAACCCAAGGATATTTTTTTTTCCCCTACTGTGATGCCAACTTTTCAGCAAGTCTAATAGCTTTCATGGTGCAGTTTCATCTATGCAATCAGGATGGTTTGGGATTTTGCAGCAATATAGAATGGCCTTCCAGAAAAAAATTAAATTGCTATCTACAAGGCAGAGATCCCTAAAAGTCATTTATTGCTTTTGTATATAAAAAATTGTCAAACTCTTAATCTCTGATTTTCTTTCTTGAACTCCGGTTGCTTAGAGATTTGTAATCTTTCTGTGAGTCTCAGGCTCATCTCTCCTATTTGTCAACCTATTATCAGGGAATAAACCTGGGAGTACACCTTAAGAACCTGACTGCCACCTTTAAACACTGTTCTTGCCTCTGAACTTTCCTCCTCTACACTCTCCACTTGTGCAGTGGTTCTGCTCTGGAACAAAATCTGTCTTTTCTAATCAAGTAGTAAATCTGCCCCTGCAAGTTTTTGCTGCTTTGGTTACATAAACATAGTTATTCTGTAAGTCTGGCGAAAGATGCATCAAGGGAATCAGTAAAGTTTACTCTTTCCCCTTTGTTTCTTGGCTTCGAGCTATAAAGCAGACCTCCTTATTATTGACACATTTATTTTTTGGCACTTCCTTGTTGTCATAAATTGCATCCTGACCACACAAGCAAAGAGCACGAAGATGACAAATTAGGAAGCTGGCATCAAAGTCCATTCTAACCACATCCTTTGAGCTTGTCCGCTTACCTCATCTTTTTTGCTGTAGTTGTTGTGGTGCCAAATACATGTTGTTTTGTTGCCAAATATGTGTCATTAATTCACAAGGAGTCTATGGTCATGTAGCCATATAACTGTTATGGTGGACTGTGATGGAAAAAATGGCAGTGGTATGAGAGTTGAAAACAAGGTTTTCTATGTATTTGATGTTGGGATTTTTACTCAATGGTAAAAAGCTTGTAGCCCAAGGAACACTGCAATAAGTCCTATGCCTTTTTATTTTGTTTGGGCTTTTGTTTTATGTTGATTTCTGCAAGGGATTAAAAAGACTGAAGGGGAAGAATAAAGCCTTTAGAGATTTTTGTAAGTCAGCAGATGATCAGACTTCAGTTGCTCATTTTTATTCATGTGTATCAAATACATCCCATGTAAAATCGTATTTCCAGGAATAATACTCCTGTTGTCTCATAGCACTTAATTGTGAAAGCCCAAGGTCAGATTTTCCACCTAAGTAGTTATACTTTTGTGTATTTGTTGGTGTTGCTGGAGGATATTACTCTGATATCTTAATAGTGAGAGCACAGTAGATGGGCACTGAGGCTTTGAATCAGACTTCTGTTACCCACCGTTTATGCCGTTTGTTTCATTCTAAACCCCTGTCCAAGAATGGTTGCCAGGTTGAAATGAAACTTACTTTTTTGTTGCTGTCTTTAGTAAATCATGTTTTTTAAGCCATGCTGTAACACACTAAATAAATTATGCAATATGTTTATTATAAAAGAGGGACTATTTGCTTTCATAAATGTCAATTGCATCCAATACTGCCTGTCTTTTAAAAAAAGAGTAAAATATTTTTGCTGTTATTGAATGTTGTATGTGTAATTGGTGACAGGCTTTGTCCTCAAATTAATGCTCAGCTCCAGTTATAATATCATTATGTCATAACAGTGAAAAATTCTAATTAAGATGATCTGTTTGCCAGGAAAAAGTTTACTATATCAATTAATCTGTTTTATCAGGGGGAGTATTCCCTTCCTCAGCCCCTACCTCCTGATCGGAGCCTGAATGATGAGAAAAACATCACAGATGCATGCTGCATTGGACAAAGAACACATGCATGCATTTAAATCATGTATATCTTACTTTTTACTGATGTAATTGTGAAATATGTTCTTTTTGCATTCATAATTAGGGGGTGGAACAGATGGTGAAAGCTTAGTTTAAAATAATCTGTCATTAAAATAACCTAGCCTACTGGTAATTCTTCACTCTAACTGGAGTTTAGGTCAGGGTAGCAGGGTTTTTTGCAGCATTGGAATACACTAGAAAGAATTAGGGACTTCATGGATAGTGTGAAATATGAGGATATTCTCCAGAAGGACACTGTAGTAAGGCTCCAGTGAATTAAATTTGCCTGTAGTGGGGATATGCAAAAATGGCTGGGACAAAATTCCTCTGACAAATATAAATCCATTTAGTACGATGCATTATACATTAGTGCATATTCGGTCAAAGTGGTACAGTGGGTTTCATATCCTGAGAGGAAATAACCTCACTATTCTACAAATACTGTAAGGGGCACTTAGTATTTTGGGTTAAAAACCTGTGCTTTACATTTTCATATTATTCTGATGTCAGAGGATATAAATTATAATTATTGGCATTATTATTCAGAGGTGCTGTAGCTAGTGACTTTTACATCTGAGTCTCGCTTCCTTAGTGTCTACCACATTGACTTGCTGGTATGTGACAAAGGAAATCTTATATCAGTCCTGTCTGGCTAGTTTAGAACACTGGCTAGAATAAGAAAACTGGCTCAATAAATCAGATACTTGCATGTCTTTAAAGCGTTTATTTTAGTGTTTCCTCTAAGATTTCATTCTCTAACAGCTTTGAAGAAAGCATATAGTTTTCAGCATGGTATTATGATAAATCTTCTCGAGGAGGGGCAAGCATTAACATTTGTGTCGGTTCTTTTTCATCTTAATCCAACCTTGGTTAATAATCAGAAAATTCTACATAGTGGGTAAGAAGATGTAATTAACCCTTTGACCCCAGAATCTTAATTGGCGCCTGTTGAAAACAGTGGGGCAGTTAAAAAAAAAATTAAAAAGTAGCCTGTGGTGATTGAAACAGCATAATACATAATGGCTTTCTGAAATCAAAAGTACTAGGGAACTTCAGCTTTAATCACATTTTCCATAAAACCGGTAAGTGTAGGTTTAAACAAGAAGTTGCCAGTCTCCCTTAAATTGGATTGTGCTCAAAATTGGCATTTGGGGTCACCCTGACCCTTTTTCAGCTGCCACACTAAATGGGGTAGGACCAAGTTTATGACAGTCAATTTATAAAAATAAAAAAGAAATTAACTCAAGAATATTTTCTTAACAGAAGACGCTCTACCTTTATATTCATGGCCTCTGTTTTAATGCAAATAGGGCATTTTATGAAAAAACAGTTACCTTTGCAGGCCCTATTTCTATATTATAGTTGATGGTAACAGTGGAACATCAGAAACAGGAATCCTGTCTGACTTTGAACTACAGTGAAACTGTTCAGAAATTCTGGCTGGAAATTACACTGTGGCACTCATTTTAAAAGAGAGATTTGAAAGCTGACTAAATCCAGTACCCTTCTCGCATTTATTGTGTCCTTAATTATACATAGGTAACATGAATAATACTTCCAGAGATGTCTCGTTAAAACAAAATTGTTTGTAAATAGCTACTATATAATGGCATCACAGACTCTTCTTCAGTATATAACATAACCTCTGTTATGTTGCCTGCCACCTTCTCTGAAGTCTGCTGCTCTCTTGGCACGCACAAAGGACATACGCTTTATGAAAAATTGAAAAATTTCAACACGCATTACTTAAATAATAAATATTCATAAATAATACCTATGAATAACGAATGAGACAGTCCTTCAGAACTACTGTTTGACCTGTATAAGGAACAACAACATTGTCACAAAAGTGGTCCATCTCAGCCCTTTCATACTGGTGGGAGGAACTGCCTTGCATTGGAAGGTGGCTATTTCTTCCCCTATTTTTATTGTCTTTTTTCTTAGGTATTAGAACTTGAGCTTAGTACTTGGGGCCTTTGTTCTAATGCCTTTGTATTTTGGGCATGGAAGTAGTTAGGTGTTCCATTAGCTATTAATCAGTGGTTTTTTCAAAATACGATTAAACAAACTTCCTGATTTTGCTCTATTGGACAAAACGTTGAATTTGGTCAGTATTTGTACCCAAGCATAACTTCAGGGAGGAGGGATCTTCAGGGAGGAGGGAAAGGAAATGGAGAAAGAAGGACTGACCACGACTTAGTAGTCTCAGTTGGCATAATGAACTAATTTTATGGCACGGGAAGTTGACTAATCACACAAGAAGCCAAAGGAGTTGTGGGTAAATGCAGAAGTGCATAAATGCATAAATAAATGCATAAACTGCATCGGCCCTGCCAGTCCATCAGTGGTGCCTCCTTAGTACCACCCTTGTAAAATTAGGAGGCAAAAGTAAGGAAAAGTCTCCCTGACAGAAAGAGAAGAAAAGGGTAAAGAATTAGAATTGTTTAACTGAGAGTTTCAGAGTCGATGGCATGGAAAGGTAGCAAGTGCTTAAGATGTCTAACACTTCTCACTGTAACACTCTTCCTAGTTGCTAATGACTTTCCAAACGTTAGCCATGAAGGCTGAAATTCCTTTGTACAGTTGTGTCAACCAGAGATCGATTTATTTATTTCTGTTTTTCCAGCAAAACTCATTTCAGTCAATTCCAAGACAACAGAGGAAAACATTTCTGCCTAATCAGTGCTAAAAGCTTTCTTCAAACTTTTGTTTCATTAAGAAGCCTGAATTCCTAAATAAGATGATGCATAGAAAAGAAGCAGGAAAGCCATCAGTGACTCAGAGAATTATTTTTTGCTGTTCTTACAAAATTCTGTCCAGATATGCCAGATAATTACACAGTAATGCAGTGTACTAAACAGAATAGATCATGAATGTGCTCCAACTGTATGTAACTCTCTTGAGTAAAAGAGCAAGAGGACCATGCTAAAAGCCTGGAAATGTAAAAAACTGAGAAGAGGAAGGTTGGTGTTATATGACACATAAATAACCTGTGAAACTTCTTTCCTCAAGATATCATTAGGCCAAGAATATAACAGGATTCCAAAAAAGAAAAAAAAAAGTCTTGAGCCCACTAGTTATAAAAACTAATTATGAGGAATATCAGATATCATGGTCATGCCAACTAGTAGCAACCTGAGGTTAGAAAGAAACTTCTAGTAGGCTTGTCATTACCTACATAACCATTATGGGTATTTCAAACGCTGTTCTGAAGCATCTAGGTACACACCGTCAATCCCAGGAAAACCGACCACTGCAGATAGGCTGTTAGTCTGATTCAGTATGGCAATTTATTGTTGCTTGTGGAGAATGGCATTCTAGCAAGAACATATATAGGCAGCCAGGGAATCAGAATGACGGTTCTCAGTTTTATTTCTACCAGAGGATTAAACCAATTTCCTCAAAGGAACATGGGACAGAGCATCAGGAAAACTTAAACCAAGACCTTTAAAGATTTACTCTTCTGATCTTTCTGTGATGGGGAAAGTGAATAGTAGCAAAAGAAATGATATGTAGTGGAGAAGATCAAATGTGTAAAGGTTTTGATTGTCCTTGTATGGATCTAAGTTTGAACTTCACTCTTCCAAATTTTCCACCTGTTATTGATGTTAAAATTCAAGGAACTGATGTTAATCATTTGAAAAGAAATGATGATGATTTATAAGAGGCCATAAATGGCTTGCATAATATAAATGTTTTTACATGAAGGAAATCTATGCAGATTTACATTTTTATTAATTCATAAATATAAATTAGAGCCTTTCTTTAATGCAGTGTCTTTAGCAAGGGTTTGTTTTCCAATACGTGGTTTATTCTTTTTAGAAAACACAGATTTTTGAACTAATTCCACCACCTACTACATCAGAGAGGGGTGAACGCTTGCCAAAGACAGCTTCTGACCAGCAGCATGTTAGAAATTAATCAAGAAACAGAAGAATAAAAAAATTAAAAACCCTCAGAAATCACTGTTCTGTATTTGAAAAGGAATGAAATGATTACATGACTTTGTCACCATCAAATTTGTGTGCATCTCTTCTTTTTTCTTCCAAAACCAGGTTCATCTCTCAAATGCTACAGTTATATTTTTACTTTACACATACCTTTATCACAAGGGGATATTTGGGATGGGCTTTTTTGGGATCGCTTCTTGTTCTTCCCAGTATTTGGGGTGCTTCTTATTTTCTGAGTTGTTTTAGCATTTCTAATTTCTGGAATTTTGTGATTTTACTTTTGCAATAGTGAATGCTTATTTGCCAATAATCAGCCTCATAAAAAGCATAAAAGTAAAGGCACATATAGTGTATGAAAGGCAGTTTCTTCCTAGTGAAGATTTGCTCTTATTCCTAGAAGTATATTTCTGTCTTGATGTGCAGTGATTTACTCCATGTGTCAGTTTAGAATATAGTCCTTTGTTTATTAACTGCACTCATGTTTCAAAAGGTATGCATTAATCTGTGTAGTCGTATTTTGATTTTTGCAGTTGCAATGGAAATCACATCCAAAGACTTGAACCTGTCAAAATAAAATCTGATCTAGAGTTTTACACCAAAGGGATGAAATTCGTAACATTTCTATAGACCTAGGCTGTAAACATATTTGACAGTAATCCGCTGATTGGCTTTGTTTGTTGTCTCACAAAAGGAAAATGGTGGGGGGGGCTGTGTGTGTGCGCGCGTGCGGGGGTGTGTGTAATCCTCAATTAATTAACAAATTATTGAGGTCCATAGTGGTTTGAGTGATGGTAGGATTTTATTTTCTCTTTTTCAGTTTTTGGAAGTTGAAATTCTCTCACTTGATTCTGGGGGTGGGGGGATCTTCTTACATACCATTTGATTAGAAGGTTCTTTGTTTTCCTTATTTATTTCTTCCTGTAAAAAAAATTAAGAACATTTTCTTTTTCTATATTTCTTCTGTCATGCAAATGAGATAAATTTTATACAGTATATGGCAGATGTAAGCATGACAATAAGTCCTTGAACTTTGGAATATACTCATATGCTCTTTGTTAATATGTAGACAGAATATATAGGAATTGTCTTAAGGATGCAAATTAAAAACACTCTCCTAGAAATCAGAACGTTTTCCTCAGTTTGTTCTGTGTTCCCTTTGTTTGAATCTATTTCTATCTGGAATTTAGAATTTTTTATTAATCTATTCACTTCTTTCTTTTTTCCTTACTCTGTAGTCCCTGGATGGATTTGTATTTGCACTAAATCAAGAAGGAAAATTTTTGTACATTTCAGAAACTGTCTCCATCTATTTAGGCCTGTCCCAAGTAAGTACATACTTTCGATTCTAGAACATAATTGTGTATGATGCGTTCTTCTGTTTATCATTCTTAAAGAAATAATAATTTGGTTTCTGTGTTTCACGTGGATTATTGAATTAGTTATTTAAAGTTGCATCTGGTTCATCCTGAGAAGTATTTGAAAAACGTATCTATCAGTATTGGATGTTGAGATAAGACAAACTTGTGCCTGAAAACTTTTTGCCATGAAGAATCATTATTAATTTATTGAGAACAAATGAAGTTTCTTTTCTCAGTTGTTTTGAACTTTAAACCTCTATACCTGGTAGGAAAGGGACACACTAATAGTACTTCCCTTGTGTCCTATTACTGGATGTTTATGGAGTACGCTGCATTATCCAGGGAGCTGACACGATGACAGGGAGTCATTTGGAGTCAAGAAATGCTGAAAGAGACCATTAAAATGTCTTGCAGGGAGGGTTCCAACAAGGACACATTTTGCCACTTTCACAAATGCTCACTAATGTGAAAAGACAAATTTATAAAATATAATAGGTTTTTTTTTTTTCATTTAATTGCTGACAACTGTCTTTCAAAAATTAAAAGGCAGGACAAAAGTGGGGGGGAAGTTGCTTGTTGATGCTTATTCCTAATCCTGCAGCATTCAGAAATGTTTAGGAAGGATATCTTCTTTCTGCTTGTGCTTAGAAATGCAGCAGAAAGATTTTGCATGATGATTTTCAGGGTAGGATAATCTACTTCTATTGCAGTCACCCTGACGAGAAAAAGAAAAACTGAGATAATATTTATCTCAGCACCTTTAAATTGGGACTCATACTGCTATAAGGAGGCAACTATTAGCACTGGCAACTGTCATTTTTTTTGTACCCCAACAACAATGAAATGGGAAATTTGAACATTTGGTGCAGAAAAAAACTGATTTTAAATATTATCTGGTGAGAATCCGAATAGAGGTTCATTAACTCCTCAAAGAACATGCAAGCAATTGGCTGTAATAAGTTCTGTAATTGTTATTTTGTGCTGGCTTTAGCAAACCAAATGATAGAAATGGAAACAGAGCTGTTTCTAACTCATATCAGTATTCTTGTCTCTCATTAAAGTCCCTTGTTTTGTAATAGACTTTAATCCCTGCCTTAATCTGTTTGGGAGTTACTATCAAGAATCTCAAATTTTGAAATTGGTGCGCCACCATGTTGCTAATACAGTAAAGAATCGGAACTTTAATGTTTATTATTGTCTTATGCTCATATTAATCTGTTTTATGCATAGTATCCAACGAAGTTTAATAAGCCAGTAAAGAAGAAGGATGGATAATTAGTTTAAGCAGGTAAATGCTAATTAGGAAACTCCTGAAAGGCATCCATTATACACTAGCTTAAAACAAATTTTACAGCCCTGGTTAGTGGTGTAATCCAAATTCTGTCAAGGCAACTGCATTTTCTGTAATTGAGATGTGTATGTTTGCTTTGCATAACAGATGGCTCTGTATGCTTAGACTGATAGCTAGGAAAATAATAATTGCATTATTCTGGCCAAAAGAATATTAGCTCTTGGGTTTTGGCCATTTCAGTCAGTCCTCCTGCCAGCACAGCATATGCACATATATGGATTGGATTTTCAAGGAAATTGATGCATCTGGAATAGTGTGGCCATCTGAAATATCATCTGTTCAAGAAAAATTTGGCTTTAACCCTATGCTAGTCTCTTGTTAAAAGCATTTTCTGCCACTGACTTTTTAACTATAGGAGTTGGTAAATCTTTCCTTACTCTGAACTTACATCATGTTGTTAAGACTTTACACTTCATCTTGATCCCATATACATTTCAAGCAAGAGTTCAGATAAATAAAGCAATTATCTTTGCGTATTAGAGTATTTGATATATCAGAACAAACATTTCCTTGCGTTCACTACTGAAAGTATTGATGGAAAAACTACTAAAAATCAGAACCAGGACTGTGGATTTTAATACAATAATAGATTAAATCTACTGAGATCTACTAAAATATCTGTGATTTTCACTCCTCTTCTGTCTTTAGGGAGACATTTTGTATTTCTCACACCTACTGTGTTTATTTTTTTAATATATTGTTCTCTTGGTATAATATTATGTAGCTACATCTCTTAATAATGACAAAAGAAATGCTGTAGCTGCTTGTTACTAAATCACTATTCAAAGTGTTATTTGTTACAAAAAGTATTAGCAAGAATATCCATAAAACCATTTCTCAAACTATACATGGAAATGCTACTGTTTGCACTACAACAATCTTAAAAAAATTGTGAATTCTGAGTTTCTGGAATGGTGCTATGTGAGACATGTGGTGTTGCATTTATTGCACTGCAGGTAAACATTGATAGGTCCCTATCCTGATACTCCCCAACTATATATTTATATAGAACCTCTAGGTAATTTTGCACTTCAGAAAATCTGGATGTACATTATAAGCATTTTTATTTGAATCATCTTCTTCAAGTGCTGACTCTGGAGTCTTCCTTTCTAGTCAAATGACTTCTTAGAGAGTTCATCCTTGTTTGGTTGGTGGGTTGTTTTTTTTCTTTTTCAACTAGCATGCATGGAAATAACGTACTATATATTTTGTACTTGCAAAGCAAAATCTCATGTCTCTTAGCTAAAGGAAAATCGTCCTTGTACCGAATCTCAGCATGTGAAAACAGTTTTTCACGGAACCCAATTTTTCTCTTTTCTGAACATTGAGAGCCAGTGGTACAAAACAAATGGATGCTGATGTTCTAAGATAGCTGCAGGGCTAATAGTAAAGAAATCTGATAAAACAATATCTTGGGAGGTAGCCTGGCAATGATGATAATAAAGTTACTCCTGGCAAAAATAACAGTATATTTGAACAGTAAACAAAAATTACAATAAATACTCTTTTGACATTACAATGAATGTACCTTGCATGTAGACACCCATAGGTATATATGTTTTGAACACTTTATTTTCTAGCTGATGCTAACCAAGAATTTTAAGTTAGTTTGGCAGACATGGATTTTAGAGCACACTGTGGAATTGCAATCAGAGCAGTTTCAGAGTCCAACATACTTTCCTGTATTCAGTAGTTTCAGGAACTGTAGTATTTGTTGAAAAACACAGGCATGTCTAGAAATGTGCAATACAGCCAGGATTTCTTCCCTGGGCTGGACAACATGATTTGTGATAGTGTAGCTTACCCTTTTGCCAATACAAACAGCTTTTTACACTGCACCTCTGTAGTGATGTAAAAATGTTTTGTCTTCATATGTATCTATTCTCTGACATTTTCAAGTCAGCAGGTAATTTCTGATATCACGGTAACTGCCATCTTTTGAATACCCAGTCTCTGATTTCCTTTTAGAAATGGGATGAGATTTAAAAAGTAGATGGCTAAAATGAGTCATCATATCTGGACATTGAAGAGGCACTCGAATCAGTGCTTCAGGCACTTAGAAGTCAATATCAGTGCTTAGCTAAGAGATTTCAATTCTTTTTCAATGTCTCTGTGTTTGAGACTTAGGCCAAAAATATGCTGAAACACAAGTAGTAACAAATAGGGAGAAAAATCTATCCAGAGCAAGGGATAAAATTGTCAGACATGTGAGGTTTCAGGGTCAATAGAAAATATTATGGGCTGATAAGCTGGCTAGGATACTTTTGCTTTCAGGAAACAAGTTCTTAATCACCTCTCACCAGCAGTTGTACTCAACAAGGATATTATGCATTGCTTCCCCTCTGTGAGGTCCACACCTTAAAGTAAAATATTTCCTACCTTTGCTCCTACTGGTCCAGGATGCAGACCAGGTTTGCAAATTGGCCTGTTGAAAAGAGAGCTCACTAAAAAGGATCAGTGCAGCTGCAAGCATAATTGGAGATAATAGAGATGAAGAAGGAAAAAAAAGAATAAATTGTTGAGATTTTGTCCCTTTTAAAACAAAGCAGGCAAAACCAACAGGTATATTACATGTGTACTGTGGTACTAGTAGCATAACCTATCTCCTTATTTTGGCTTTCTCTGCATTTGTTCTATGAAATGGCAAATAAAATTATAGCTACAGCACACAAGTACAAGGTCAAATAAATGACAGTACTCAGTCTATTTGTGAAGCTATTCTGAAAAGGAACCATGGTGCCAAATGTGGTTTATTTGAATAATAAAGAAGAATTAGATTCCCCTGATAACTTGGCTGAGGGCCAATAAATCACTGGAGGTTAAGAATGCTTTGCAACTGCCATGTATTTCTTTTGCTTTTACGAAGCACAAACCTCAACTACTATGCTCTACCTGTTTTTCAATGCAAATCAAGTTGAGGTTAGTAGATGGTTAAAGGATTGCTTTTGTGCTGTGTTTGCTTAAAAAATAATATAAAGCAATCTTGACACTTGCATTCATTCTGTAAGTTCTACCTTACTTTTCCCTGTTCCATTATCTAAATAAAATAATAATAATAATGTAAAAAAAATCCAAGCAAAAAAATAACAACAAAAGCCAGGAAATTCACAAGAGAACTACAGTTTTTTAAAGGTAATTTAGACAATAACCAATTGAGAAATGAGCTTGCTTTTTTTTGTTGTTGTCACTTTAGTGTTCTGAATTTAAATACTACTATGTAAAATGATCATTCCTACTCATTTAGTAAATTAGTGCACCAGCACTGATAATTTTTTAATAGTTTCTCCCCTTTAAAAATTAGTAAATAAAAACCTGGGAAATTCTCTGTTGGTCATGTGTTTTTTAAAGAAGTTTTTTCATTAATGTTCAGCATAAGAAACTTCATTTACTCTTATCTTTTATGCTAAAAGAAGTGAGCAAGGGAGGAGTTCTATTGAAATAGAGCAGCTCTGAGGATTTTGAGAGCAATAAGAAAATATAAGTATCAAAATAATTCAGAAACAGTACAAGGCATGGTGGCACATTATCAATTTACAACATTTAAATTGATAAATGCTTGGTGGTGAAGGCCTACAAGGGCACTTTGAAAAGCAAATAGCGACCTGGTGAAGAAATTGATTTTTCCCCCCCGAAAATGACTGCATGATGCATCATTTGACTGCATGCTGTCCAAGTGCTTGACAGAGATAATCTCAGCAATCCCATGGGTGACCTTATCGTTCTCACCAGGGCAACTTTGTCTAGGTTCTGACTTTGTGCATGTCAAGGTTTCTTCAGGCAGGATCCTTAGGGGGAAAAAGTTCCTCTGTTCGATCCAGATATTGAACCACTCTTCAAGGCACTCCCCTACCCCCAAAAAGGCAAGCTTGTTTCTTTTCTTCATAATTATGAATGAACGGAACAAGAGAAAATATCTATAGACACAGTATCTTTGCTGAAGCCATTATTGCCTTTTCAGTGTAGCTTAGCTCTTAAAGGAGAAAGGATACCTGCCATTAGAGGTTATCAGGCACAGTTGAAAGGCTCCAAAACGTAGGGCACTCTTCTACATAACAGAAATATCCTGCCAGCTTGCTTTCTCGCACTCAGTGTTCGCAGCTTTATTTTTACTCAGGGAAAGATTTTGTCGTTGTCACGGTATTTCACATCAGTGCCTAATAATTTTTTCTTTATGCTTTTTTTTTTTTAAATCCCTATCCCAACCCAAGAACTTTTAAGACAACTCAAGTGCAAATGACAAGCTGACAGAAGTCCTAAACATCAACATCAATATGCATAATTTTGCATAGACACTCTGTAACAACCTTCACTGTATGGTCTTGAAGTGATCCAAAACACTTAGCCTGTTTTAGCTGGTTATTACAAAACTGGTTTTGTCTAGCACAGAGGAATATATTGCCCAAACTGTGAAGAATAAAGGCATTTAAAGATTTGCAGGATTTTTTTGAAGTACTTTATATAACGAACAAACTGTTTTTCATCTGCAGTTAGTAACTGTTAATTATAATTACTGATTAGGAACCTGTTGAAAGCAGCGAATGTTATACTCTGTTTGGTACCCCAAAGCTGCTTTACCCACTGCCTTTGACACCCACAGTTCACCATATTCAACCTCTTTTACCTCTTTCTTTCATCCACAACATTAATTCTGAGTGAACAAGACGTGCTTCCTTGCTTTTGACAAGATTTGCTGCAGTCTCATGCGACAAAAACCCAACACTCATTCCGGATTCAGAAAGTAGGATTTATAACAGCATTTTAATTTAATGTTGGATGTCGAACATATAAAGAGATCACAGTAGTACTAGAGCTGAAAATTGATGCCTTTTTTATTAGTGTCCTCTCAGAAGTGGGTGAGCCGCTGTTTGTGCAATGGAGCACAGAGCACCACAGTCAGATGAATGAGGATATGCTATCTGCAAGGAATCATATTTCAAACCACTGTCTGCTTCTATTGATGTGCTCAGAGTTGAAAGGTTATGCTAGTAAATGCCATCAGAATTTTCAGCATTAGAAATCTGTGGAATAATCCGCTGACTGTCACTTTGTAGTCAGTCCAAATGCAGTATATAGTGATGCTTTACTGATTTTTTAAACTTGAAATTAACTTATTGTTACTGATCACGTTGTTTTGCTTATTCTTCTGCAGTGTGTTTAAATACTGCCAACAGTATTGTCTTATAGGCTCCACTGAATATAGCTCTCTGTTGAGTTAACTAAAGGAATCCAGAATGTCATTTTACATGAGAATCATGTTCCTCTTATTTATTCTTTTGAACATATTTTACCAGCCATTGAGGCCGAAACATTGAAAGCCTTTATGCAGAAGGGGTTCACTGGTTAAAACGAATCACACAGATTCTCCGTGCAATAAAATATAGCCTCACTGGTTTAACGCTTGAAGGCTGAAGACTTTTCATGTCACTTAATCATTTCTAACATTTGATGTTAAAAATAAGATTTTGATAACGTATCTTCGTTGCAGTTGTTAAAGTCTTTCCAGTGCTAAATAAGTAAGACTGAGAACATTAGCAATCAGAACATTTGCTTTGTGGTGGATGCAATGTTTTCAGATTGTTTTAAGAAAAATGTCTGGGGAAAATGGTTAAGACAATTTAGCTATTTTACATTTGTCTTTCCTATTAAAACAAAGACAAAGAGTTTCCCTGAATTAACATTCATATTATCTAAATTAGCTACAGAGCAGTTTGGTATCTTTTTTCCATTGCATTGTAACATATTTGTGTGGAAGTTGGAGAATATTCTATATATAGTCACTTAGTAAAACAAACAGCTGTGGAATAATTGGGGGAGAAAACCAGATAGTGGTAGGAAACATACAAATTTGGCATAAATATATTTTCCATGCTATCCTGGCACATTAGAGATGGGAGGAAAAAACCTCAAAAATTAACTAAGTATTTTATCTTTTAAAAGTAAGGTCAAAAAAAGTCATTCTAATGGTGAGCAATCAAAATTTCATTTCTAAAAAGAAATAAATTATAATTAATAGATTTTGATTAATAGTAAGAAAACATGCTTTTGAATGCTTACAAGATGCACTGATTCTAAAGACGGATTCTCTTTTACATCCATACTTGACTCAGGGCAAGTGAAAATCCTGACTCAAATATTCTGCAATGTATGAAATGATTCAAGATTTGTAGCAGTGAAACAGTATGGGTTCACTCAACAGAATTCCCATTCCAAGCATTTCAGGCCACAGAAACTCAAGGATTGGCTTAAGGTTATGAAATAAATAAAAGAGTGCCTGTATGTATTAAAAACACAATCACTGAATGGATCTTGGCTACAAATAACCCTGCAAAAATAAAAAAAAAAAACCAAACTAAAAAAAAAAAAACTATTTTAAACTCAGATCAGTTCAGTGATATCTTCCACTGGAAATCCTCACTGACAGTTCTACCAGTCCAACTAAGGGGTTGCATATGAAAGCACAAGATCAGGAACTAGCAGCTCAGAACAAGCATAGGAGATATGTCTTAATCTGGTTTTGCCAGCATCTTGTATTGTTACAGCCTCGGTCAGGGCTTTACATGTTCTGTTTTCACTCAGAGTTACCAGAGGAATCCTTTTCTAGGAAGAGAGTATTGGTAAGAGAGAAGCACTCCAAATTCTGTGGAGAATGTCTTCACTGCAGAGTTAGTGTGGGATCTAGCCAAGAGAACCCCCAAGTCAAAGGCTGATGGTGCTTAATCCCCAAGGTTTGTAGTGGAAATTGAAGACAATCACGTCCATGTGCTATTGCTCTTCCAGTGCTAATCTATATTCTTTTGTCACTCCCCATTCACTTTCAGCATTAAAATAGACCTATGCTGCCTTAGCATTTTAACCTTATGTTTCCCTGTATTTCTTTCTGGCATTTGAACCAGGATGCCATCCAAGACATCTTCTGCCCACATTTCTAGTTGCACAGAGGCTGACACCAGCCTCCTGGTAAAGTTACAACATGAGAGGGAATGTACCCAGGTTGGTTTCTGCATTTAGTTGACAGGGAAAAAGAGCATCAGAAAACTTGTCAGGCTTACTGTGAACCCATACTTTATTTTAGTTGCTCAGCTGAGTTCCTCAACAGCATTCACATTAAAAGTTTTTTCTGCTGTTTGCTCCTACCTTCAGAACTACCTGCATTAACACTGAGTAACTCAGCTCCCCTTGGAGGTTATTTACTTATTGTTCTCATGGCACTGCCACAGAAGGACCCTCTGCGGATGAATCCATAGAAGAGCCAGTTTAATGCCCTGTTACAAGCTCTGCCATCAGTGTCTGCCATCAGGACCCATCCCAGCACACAGGCTACTGCAGTTCCATGACACGGTTAAATGGTTTGGAGCATGCTCTAGCAGTGCTGGCATAGCCAAAGCCAGCTAAACAGCAGAGATGTACTTCTACTGACCAAGAGATGAGGCAGAGGAAAACTAGGACTACATTTTCCCTTTCAAAAGACAGGAGCTCAGATGTGGAAAAAGAGTGGAGTGATAAACTTCCTTTGCCGAGAGTTAGAAATTTAAGGCAGAAAGGAAAGAGAGAAAATACCTTCCTTCAGCAGTGAGGGGATACGTCTAAGAGCAAGAATTATCTTCTCCTCTAGAGACAGGAAGTGTGTGCATATATTGGAGGGAGGGGAAATCAAAATAGTGTGAGCAAGACAGACAAAAGAAATGCCTCTCCAGTGTGAGCAGACAGGAAGGGGAAAGCAGAGAAGAGAGAGCACGCTGCCCCTGCTCAGCAGCTGAGAATCAGAGCTGTGAGAAGACATGCTGCTTCTTCCTCACCAAGCAAAATAAATTTTGCCGACCCTTGATATTCAGAACTCATGCCGCAGCATCAACTCAAATAGTGAGACTGGTTTCAAGTTATTAGGTATATGAATATAGTATTTTAAAGTGCTTATTAACATTCTGGGCTTTTTGCAGCCTTTATGGCTATACATTTTCAACTCTTCTTTTTCCATTGGCTACCATGAATGCTAGAAGTTTACTTTTATATGTAAGAGATGTCTGAGACTTTCTGGTTCTACAGCCAGGCCTTTGGAGCTACAAGCAAACATCACATGATTGGCAATAAAATTGTGAGGTTTGGCAACAGTAAAATAGAAAGGGGAAATACTGGCTCATTTCTCTAGTTGAATGGGATCACATGGATCTATAAACTGATATGGTGTATCATGCTCATACTGCATTCCAGAGAACTTTTGAAGCCTTCGCATTAATAAATCTGGCCCTGTGCTAATAAAGTGTATGACAGTATTATTACCTATATTAATTATTTTGTGTTTAAGATTCTGTCTTTGGGTCTTCTGGGTGATGAGTATTTTCTAGGCTGAGTACTGCTGAATTAGGATGTAGCCAGTATAGTGAGGCGTAGTCTATACCTTTTCATACTGCATTTCAGAAAGATGTCTCTTTTGGGACAGCACTTATTCATGTGTAAGTAGTAAATACAAAGCCGTATACATTCCTGACATTCCTTGAATGACAATGGAGCTATCCATGTGTTCTTGTTGAACTTCCGTACATATACATAAGAAAGATATGATGAATATTGTAAATGTATCTCTTCCACATATTGAGGCAGCATGTATGAGTCGTGACTGAAAGTTTGTAGGAAGAGATGCTTCCTTTTTTAAAACCCATTAAGGCAGTTGGAGAAACAGTAGGTTTCCATCCTGTGTTTGTTTCTCCTGACCTGACATGAGTCTGATGCACAGCCTGTAAGTCAATGAAAAGTTTTCACAGGTTTTTGCATGGTTTTCATTTTACTATATATTATCAACATTGTCAACATGGTGCTTATGTTACACTGGGAATAATGAGATTTTCTAGAAGTTATCGAGCAATCCCTCTGTCCCTATAAGCAACTAGTACTTTGAATAAGAGTGACAGTTTGATTACTCTTTTTTTGTTCCCTAAATTGGTTATAAATTGGTTGCATGTTTTTAAACATTTTGATCATACGATAGCTTGATTTCTTTGTCCTGTCTCCAAATGTGTATATTCAGATTGAGTTAACCTGAATCAACCTTTTGTTAATGCATTTTAAAGGATTCCCACATTAATTGTAAAAGCTATATACTTTATTTACAGTAACTTTATTTGTTGTGTAGATAAGGTAGTGTCTAACCACTGAGAAAGATGCATTCCAAAGACCTGACAGCCTTCAGGGTCAGAGTGGTTGTCTAAAACAACGCAGAAAACTTTTTCTGTTGTGATAGGTATACATTTGGTTAGTTGTATGTTTGGGAGACATGAACAATTATGATATTTTTATTTTAAAGCCATCTGTTTCCCATCTTCTTCTGATTCAGTCTGTCTTCCTTGTTAGCCCTCAAATTCAATTTTGGTGTATTGTTGCTTAAATGTACAGTGCCTTCCCATCAGAAGGCAATTCATGAGAAGAATTGAAAATAGAAAGTAATTCAGTCACTGAAATGCACATAAGCAAATTCCAGTTTCTAGAGAGAGCTTCACAGAGATGGGCCTCTCTTCCATGCTCATTGCAAGTTTAAGGATTTATCTTTCCTGCATTTTCGCAGATATGTGTCTACAGAAAGAATTTTGTACACTTCTAATTAGATAAGCTGATGAAGGCTATTCCAAATGTTTCATTTGGCTAAACCGGAACGCGTCCCTTAATATTTGTTCTTTTGTCGTCTTCTTTGTCGATGTCATTATACTCCTCTTGGTTTATCTGCCATTGTGACTGTGAAGAAAGATCTTATGCATTCAACAGAAGGCCACTAAAGTACACCGACATAAAACAAATCATGCTTATTCCGTTCTAAGTGGTTAGGAGCTATTTAACTGGTATAAGCATGTTAGTGCTGTACCTAATTTGGACAGTGATGTTGCTAGTTCTGACCCAGTCCAGTCATTGCATTCTCATGATGTTCTTGTGATAAATCCCTGCAGATTAGCAAAGTCTGCAGCCTCCCTAGTGAGGGTGCAAATTCATGTGAAAAAATAAGTGAAAGTGGAAAAAAATCCCAGATATAAAAATGTAACTTTTACAGCTCGTTAATTAAAATTGACATTGCAGGGTTTCAAGAGACTAGGAAAGGACACTGCCATTTTAATATGTTTTGAAACCTTTTCAATTGAGCAGACAAGAAAATCATGTAATTACTGGAATTCATTCAGCTCTGTAGTAAAAACACAAGTCTTCAACCTTAAATAGCATTTGTAAAAATTAAAGAAGCTAAACTGAAGATATTTCTAAAATGTCACTACTGCTTTGTGACACTTGATGATATGGACTATCCCTTCATTATCATCTAGAACACCTGGGAAGGTGCTGTGAAAATAACAGTGTCTTTTAAAATAACTGTAAAAACCAAAGATTTTAAAGGAGATTATACATGCATACTTATATTTGCTATTTTTAATCAAGTTGTTGATGTGTGATATCCTTTATTATGGCATTAGCACCCATGTCACAGCAGTATCAGAATTAGCATATAAACAATCAACATAGTGGAATGGAAGTATAAAATTCAGGGATTATTATTATTATTATTTTAAATAAAATGCTTACCTATCCTGAAATGCAAATATTTATTCCGTGTGTGTGTAATTATAATATTCCCATGATAGCTGATAATTTTCTGATTCTCTTTTATAGTCTCATTTAACTCGTATTTATTCTCTTGCATCCGTGGTCTTCATTCAACATTGGACATCTTAGTGAGCTGTAATACAGGGGTTTTTTTGGTTTTAACCTTCAAAGGAATTTAGTTGAGCAGATGCTACATTGAACTAGTCAGAGTAGAAAGGAAATGATATGGCTTTTAAAGGGCACATCTAGCATATCTACTGGACTAAAGTAATTCTGGCAATGCTTCAAAGGATATAACTTTTGATGGTAAAGTAGGTAGGCTACAGAATGAAATCACATATGGCAAGCTGTCAAAGTCTTCCTACACATTCAGTACATTTATATAAGTGCAAATGGATGCTGCTTAGATGGAGTTCCTAGCAATTTCCTGTTAAATCTGCTCTAAGATTATCTGATATTATTTGACTAAATTATCTGTGTAAAAGCTGAGGACAACTTTTATGATCAAATATTTAGAAATTAGTTTTTTCTTTTTGGCAGATAATCTGAAATATGAACTGCAATTGTATTAACACTTGGAAGCAAAGGGCTTTCAGTAATAGCAATTATATCAAAACAGGGATAATGAATTGCTGTATATCAACTTGAAGAGGACATATTTATAGGTCAATGATGTCAATAGCTACAGTTCTCATAGACACCTCATTCTTACCCTTTTATTCCTTGCTAATGCTAAGCAGACACAGTTTTAACTTTTAATGAGATTGGTGACTATGAGAATCTCATCTTACAATGAAAGGGAATACATAATTTACAAGGGATGGGTATTTTTCACCTTTCAAAATTTAACAATAAAAACTGTTACCCTTTTACAGATGCTAACAGTCGATGATTAACCATCTCCCTCCCCTGCTAAAAAAAAACAAATCTGAATGGTCGTACTTATTACAAAGACAAGCTTTTAAGCTTTTTTTTTTTTTTAATTCTGTTAGTTGTGTTGTATAATGCTCTAATATAATGACAAAATGCAGGATGCATTACAGATACAATTAGCTCTATAGCTAGGAGTATGCGTGCATATATATATTTATATATAATACATCTGTGTGTGTGAATCTGTATGGGTCTGTATGATTGAAAGGAGAGTCGAGGTTGTGCTGACAAGTTCTTTACCTCTGTCCTACACTGTCCCGCAATAGCGGGAAGTAAGGAACGTCCAGGTGCAGCCTTACAGCCCTGAGCACGTACATTTGTTCTCTGATTTTGGGCCATGGGCATCCTGAAGAGCTATGGTAGGCTGAAGCATGTTTAGATTTACTGGGGGATGGTGCAGTGTGGGTAGTGCTGTTGGCTGCTCAAGGTTGGAGTCTGTTTGCCAAGGACGGAGGCTAATGAGATTTGGCCATTGAAACTGAAATCCCTCTAGACAGACCTTTATATTCACTCATTTGGCCCCTCTTTCACGCCTATGTGTGGTGGCAGCATGCGTTCCCATCGCAGCCCTGTGGTTTCTTCCCCACCCTGAGCCTCTGCATGCCAGACATAGGTAATCAGCCCATCAAGTTATCCACATCTTACAGGATCCAAGAGCAGAAAAGGAGTTCAGAAATGCACAGCTTTGGTCAGGTGTCACTCTCTTGTTTGGGCCCCAATTCTTCAGCTGCAATATCACACCAAATACCTTAACGATGTGGGTCACTGTACAGATCACACCCTTGGCCCCTGATCATAAGCATGGGGCACCGTAGATTGTAGAAGTAAATAGAGAGAAGGTTTGTATTGATCTATTTAAGCAGTGGTTGCTTGCTCAGTGGCATGTGACTCGGACAAATTTCAGTGCACTTTTATTGGGATGGCAAATAGCCTCTTGCTGGTATAAAGGCAACTCCATCTGCCAGTTTCAAATCCATTTTCTGATAGAAATGGGAGTGTGATGACTGCTCAAAGAAAATCTTACTACTTTAACATGAGTGGAAAAAAATGCTGTTGTGTCTAGACTGAGCCTTAGCTGAAATTTTCTAAATTATTTAGTCTGAAACAGATGTGTGTCCTGTAAAAATTTATTCTAAATAGTGGTAAATTTGACAATGTGACAAGGAACTGAAAACAGTTCTTTGAATGATGAGTGTTAAACAATGATAACAAAAGGTAGTGCTACAAGTTGTACTTGTAATAAAATAGAGTATGAGTAGAAGAAAGGATGAATATGTCATAACAAAGGCTTGGATCCTGCAAACATGCACACAAGAATTCTCACTGAAAGCTGTAAAACTAATGATGTGTATAAAGCTATTCAATTAAATCTTTGAGGGACTGGAGCTTGGACTTTTGAACTGTGCGAACTCTCATTAAAATCAGCGGCAGTCTCACCAAAAGCAAAAGTTCTGGAAAGAACTTGTGTGTTACCATTTTGTTTCCGTATGCCCTGTTTACCTCTATAAACACCCAAAGTCGATGCATAGGTCATGTGTGTCTGCTTCACTGTTTGGCCAGTCATAAATGTGAAACTACGTGTGCTTATAAAAGTAGGAAATGGGGCTCAATGTTTAATTGATTTGTTATACTGAAAGGAATTACTCAAGTCTCTAAGTGCCCCTTTAAATATCTATATTTAAAATCTAGATATAAAACATCTGAATTTTAGAAACTTTAACTAGACATCTAAAATAGTAGTTGGCATTGAACAATAGCCCCTGCCCAGGAAACAAACAAACCAGGGAAGAATGTGTCAAAACCCATCAGTCTCTTGTTGGCCCCACGCCAGGAGAACAGGCAGATTTCATATTGAATTGAGAGCTCAGCATATTTGAACATTGTGGCTTCAGCTGGGATAGGGTATTACATTTTAAAGTTGGGATCTTTGCTTAAAACAAGGAAGGTTTAGGTGTTTCTGTAGATTACTGTCCCAGAAGTAGTGTGTAAGGGTAGACAAATGAGAAATAAACATATCCCAACACAAATGTGACTTTACAAACCAACTCATTACCTGAATAGAAACCTGATTATGAGTGCAGTAAACATACCACTTGGAAAGGATCAACTTTAACACCTCCCCCTTCAGGAGGCTGAGATTTATACTACACAGATGCAGAGAATTGAGTCCAAATCCACTTGATTTTATCCATAAAGTAACAAAAGGTTTCTCATGGGGTAAGGGCTTGACACAGTCTCCGAGCAGAAATAACCTAGATTAAACAAACTATCACTGATCCAAAATATAAACACTTATTTTCCATTTGCTCCTTTGGCTCCACAGTGAGCAGCAAGCATGAATTAAAAAGTATGGGAATTCCCTTCAAACAGCATTGCTCCATGGTATGTTCTCTCTTCTCCCAGAATCCTAGACAAGGTGCTCAAAGTGACTCTATGTGGTGAGAGCTGAGGAGTAGAGATAGGCAAATTGAGGTCCAGAAATCATCTGCTTCTGTTCATCTTGTGAATAAATGAAACCAGGGATATGTCCATGAAGCAAACCTGGAATGCTAGTGTTATCTTTCCTAATACCTGCAGTCATGTGTAAAACACAAGCACAACTAAAAACAGCAGAAGTAAGGCAAAACTAATTGCCACATAAGGATAGTTGAATGAAAATGGAGAAAAGAAAAGCTATTGCTCGTTCACATTGTGTAGAAAAGGCTGCTTCTCTCACAGATACAAGGCTTTGGAAGCCACATTGCAAGTAGTTTCTCATTCTTTGCTGCTGATGCATTTGCTAGGTTGTTTGTAACTCATTTCAAGATTTTACTTAATAGTCATATGGTGTGATTTCTAGCTTCCAGCATATCACACACAACTGTTCTTGACGTACCTCCATTTGAGCTAAAGGGTCTACCTCATCAGTGAATTTCATCCACTATATTAATTTTCTGAAAGGTTATTACAATGGTATGATGTCCTTCAACTCCTGTGACAACTCCTGTTTTCTCTTTGTAAATGAGTCTGGATTCACATATTACAGAACTAAGGCATCTATTGCAAATAACAATTAAAGTTTTAAAATAGAAGTAAAGATAAAAGGATTCCATTTTGGTTTTCTGATCAACTTCCGGAGGTTCAAAAAGAAAAATAATGCACAATGATCACTTATAGAAAAGAGTTTAATTTACATATATACTAAAAATTGTAGTTACTGAACTTCACCTTGAATGTATGCTAAGGAGAATGACCTTCCATCATTTGAGGCTGTATTACATCTTTCAGTGTGTTTGTTTTACCTATATAAAATATATTTTCACAGACTTTTCACAATATGCTTTTTGGCATGTTATGTTTTGCACATATTTAAATGTGTTAAATAAGCTCTGATATAAAAAGTACTTAACTGGAGACAAATGCTCCTTTTATGTTACGGAGCAATAATGTCTATTGTTGATAGACGGCGTGACTGTAGCATGCACTGCCTGTGAGAATCAGTTTTTGCATTAGGTGTCATAAACTGTACAATTTATAGTTCCGTATGAAATCATGGAGTTGATTGTTTTATTATATTTCAGTGTAAATTTTTCACCCATTTCAGTTCAAGTAACATTCTCACAGAATACAGGTTTTGTACTGATATGATGTTTCCTAGCTGTAGGCATGGCCTGTCCCTACTACTGGCTGTAATTTACTTTTTGGTCTCTGTCGCCTTGAGCTTGCCTTCTGACTAGTTTGTTGAATGATGTGCTAATCCATTATATTTTTCAGACAAGTGTATCGACCAGTATAAACAGACTGGAGGGCACAAACCTAAATGAAAGCTACACTTCCTTGAATCATTTAAAAAGCTCCTGCAGTGGTGGCAGTGCAAAATAACTTTTCCCTGTAAATTAAATATAAGGGGGAAATTTCAATAAATAAAATTAAGGTTATGGGGAGGGGGATGGAAATGGAAGCTTTGTGGGCACATTATGCTTCTTTTCAAATGGATGTATTTAGTTATAGGAAGAAGAGAGAGATAATATTAGTCAGCCACTTGAGAATGTGCTTCTAGATGATAAATTTGAAACTGAGCCCCAAGCCCTGCATTACTTGCCATTTTCCATTGTCCAGACACTCTCACAACACATGATACATGTTTGAAGTCATGTACTGTATTGAAACATTTTTATACAAATAAAGAATGGAGAATAACCTCGCTATGGAACTGGCAAAACTGAGGGAAAAAGATGCAGCTTTCTGATCTTTTTTTCTATAGAAGACAGGTAGACAGGCATTGCAGAATCCAATACCTGGTCATGAAAAAATATCCTCAGGTAATTTATCTTAAAAAGAAATATCAGGAGAGTGGTCAGCTTCTCAATTTGTATAGCTGGTGCCAGATACTCAAGTTCTTACCTGTCAAAAAGTAAATTGAAATTACAATAGCAACGGGAACTTTTGGCTAATAATTCAAATCTAATCTGTGCACACAAGTGATATTATGGAAAATGATGTTTTTCAATTAAAATTACAACTCTACAAAACTGTAGTCATCCCATGATAACAAGAAAGGGCGTCATTTTTCCTTCAAGGCACATTTGACTCATGTTGCATTTGGAAATGCTTAAGATATGAATTACTAGAATTTCCACAGACTTAAGTGTGACAAACTTTAAAAAAATCATTCCCTATATCTCTCCTGAAATGGAAGATTCCAAGAAAGAGAATTAGATATTTCTTTCCTAAAGGAAATATATTTGGAAATACTTGGTTTCAGGTTTAGTTCCAGCAGATCAACAGCAAAAGTGTCTGATTTCTATGTAATAATTCACTGTCAAGGTCTCCATGCTTTTTTTATGTCATAGTTTTCACCTTAACTTAGAAGACAACTATTATCTACTAGCTACCAAGAGAACTGTAACGCTTAACCGTCATTCAGACATCATATAGGTTTAAGAAGGTTTCAAAGATCTGCTGTTATGCTTTTTCCAATTAATTAAAAGCCCAAAGTTCCCTCTCCTCACAATCACAAATGCACAGATGACAGTATGTGTTTTTATCCATTCTGAATCTGTGTTTGGGTTACTACTCTTGAACTGATGATGTTTGCATGCCTACTTCTTCCAATAAGAAGAGCCTCATGAGTCTTGAATTTATATCATGAAATCATGATGATATAAATGACTGTTTGGCCATTGATCTCGGGGAGACCCACATTTCCCCCCCTATTCTTTTTGCTGCTCCTGCCCCTCTGAGGAGCCATATCACTACAGTTATGACTGTGACCATTTAACAGTCAAACCAATCATGGTAGTTCCTGTTAAGACTACAAAAACTGGAAGCAGCAAGAAGAACTGTGTCTTGGGTTTACCAAATAGTCAGAAAGTACTTTTATGGGGTTTTGATGCATCTATACATTTTATGTTCACTTTCCCTTTCAGTTACAAGAATTGTGAAGTTTTTCAGGGGGGGGTTGGCTTGGTTTTGGTATTTCTTTCATCTTGAAGAGCTGTCTTCACAGGTTATTGGCATGAACAAGGTACTGGCAGGTGTAGTCTTTCCAACTGGCTACTATTGTTTTAATTAGTGTCTGCTGGCATTTAGAAAACTTAGTCTGAAACGAGCCTTACCTTTCTGACCATTTCTTCCCAGCCCATGAAGCGTTTTAATCCATTTGTGCTTTTAAGGTAGTCATCCTTCACATCAAAATATCTGCACCTTATCAAGATCAAAGCTGTCCAAACTTGACTTTGCATCTACACAGATGGCTGTAAACATGACACTGGTATATTACTTTGGCTTCACTTGACAGAACTGAAAATTGTCCATGCAGAACTAGCCAGAATTTGGAGAAAATGTTATTCTTAAGTTTATTGTTTATGAATATAGCAAAGAGCTTAGAATTAATAGCCATCTATGTCAGTTTAAAGAAAAATGTGTTATTTGCTTCATTTCAGTGTCTCACACAGAAATTGCTGAGCAGGAGTTGATCGCTATACAGGAGGAGGAAGGCAATGCTTGTAGATTTTTCAGCCAATTTTAAGCATTTTTGAAATAATGTATTCATAGCTAGTACACACAATAAATAATATGCACCATCATTAAACAGGAGTTTTCTGAGTAGAGGCTTGGCCTTGTAAATGACAGCTTTCTAAATAAAATAAAAATTCAAAAAGGCCAGTATACTCTTGAAATCTTTATTTCAGAGCATATGACTTGAAGCATGATGTGCAGAAAACAATGTTTCCTTTATGTAGCTCAAACATTTGCATAGGAGCTTGCTGGTTTGTAAATTCCAAGCAGCATAAATATTGATATACCATGCTTAGCTTCCCACATACCTTCAGTTTGGTTTTGTCTAAATTATGGAAAGGAAGGTACAACTGTGTGCACTGTTTAAAGGCATGTTTCTTTCTAACCTCTGCTTTCTGAAATCATTGTTATTCAGGTTCTTCCTTCTCACCCTCCAGTCCCGTCTTCATGCAAGCATGCACACACACATATGCACACACTCCAGTCTATCTGTCTGTTTAACAGTTTCTAAACATTCAGCATCCTGTTTTATAACTGTGTAAGATGTACTGTAAAGATCGACGATAGAAAGATTGTTGGAGGATTTTGAAGGAAGAGGACTTAGGTGCTTTTGTTCGGTATTTTACATAGCAGTGAAACGATTTACATGGGTTTAATACAAAAATAACCTCTAAATAAAGCACTTTAGCCTGATGGAAGGAAAAAGCCCTCCTAAATCGGAACTACCAGAAACAGTCTCTAAATGAAAGAACATAAAATGCTTCAAATGATGAAGGAGTTATATCAACTGGTTAATTGTAGTTGAGAAATAAGGACATTCCAAATGCTGAGATGTCTCCTTGGTGCTATATGTTCAGGGAAGAAATATTAATTTTATTGCACTGTTTCTAATGAAAGGACTATACATATTTTTTTCCTGAGTACTGGCAAAAGACATTGAAAGATGAAGTGTCAAATTATTTTTCCCCCCTCATGACACTGCATACCCATGAGAAGTGATTTTGTTGTTGTTGTTTTAGGGTAAATAGAATGAATTCTATCACAGCCCTGCTTTGCAGCAGATGGGTAATAAAGTCTTCAGCAGAACAAACCTGCCCTGTTCAGTGTGCCGAGTGCTACTAAACAAATAATCAGTCAGATGCATATGGGGTTGGCCAACAGGAATCGGGAATTAGAGTTTGCAACACAAAAACACCTACTTTGAATCAAGAGAGAAAATAAATTGGGTGACTGTAGAGTTTCTATTTGGCATATAGAGGTGACTTATTTGGCTGTCTTCCTACTAAAAGCAAAGCCACCTTATCTTTTAAAAGAAATTTGCAGTCTGTAGTACCAAAAGAATCAATAGGTACTAAAACAAAAAAATGCTGCCTTATAATTTATTAAAAAAGCAAGCAACTAAATATTTATAACAGACCAGTTTAATGAAAATATCAACTATCTGTTACAATTCAGTATTTACTACTTAAGCTTCTATTTCTTTTAAAGACATTTTTAAAAAATTATCTGATACTTTGTTTCCCCTCACAAGGTATAGAAGCATCTTTTTGATTGTACAAAAAAAATAAAACGTTGCTCTGTGCTCATTCGATCTTTATTTCCCTTCTTATCATATAAGTAACCAGTATCTGCTCAGTTTGGCTTCTCTGTTGATAGCAGGCAGTCCTAAAAAAATAGCTTGCATTAAAGCTCCACCCTGAACATTGTGAAAACAATGTCATTACTCAGTGTGTGAGATCAAAAGCAGATGATCAATACCAAAAGGATGAAGTGAGAAGAAAATAGTGACAAGCACTAATGTAAAATTGTACTAATGTGAAACAAACATCTGGAGTAACAGAGAACTTTCTTTTTTTCTTATTTCATTTATAGAAAAGGTCTTCAGATTGTTGCCTATAATAGTGGAAGCTACAAAAAGGCGGATAGATGTATGACTGCCAAACTGATGATTTTCAGAAACTTCTGGCTTCAAGACATGAGCAGTACTAAACCACAGACATTTTTCTTTCTTTGTTTGTTCTTCCTAGGAAATATTTTAAGATATGTTGGGAAGAGCAGCATTTGGAAGGCAAAGAACTGTTTCTAAGAAGCGATAATAATCTTAAAAACAAAGACATGTGAAGTAAAATCAACCTTACGCAAATTAAGCAGAATTTCTTTAAGGATATGTAGCCAAAATGAAGAATATCCAACAAAATATAAGTTGCCATACAAATAATCTTCCCAAAAGACATAGCTGCATACTGGGGACAGAAAACATGATAAAAGTGCAGTCATCCACTGTGATTGGGAATTCAAGTAATAAACACTGTATAGTAAAGTTTTCTTAAGTATTTGATTTGCAAAGTTCAGCCTTTCTTTGTCTTTTTTCTATGGTGATGAGACACTGTATTCTCGCACAGTATGTGTGTGTTTGATAGAACAGCTTTTTGCCTTTTTTGGTGGGAGAAGCAAAACCAAACTGCTGCTTGAAATGGATTTTGAGGTATTCATAGGTCATGTTAAAATAATTTTACAGCTTAGAACTAAAGTTGAATTCTTTCCTAAGATGCCTAAAAATCCATTACCAGACCTAAAGAAAAGAGAGATTTTTGATATATTCCCATCCTGTTATATTTTCCTTCTAGCCTGGCACAAAAATCCAAATTGTGAGTTACCTAGCTAATCACTCTATATAATAGTCAAAGGAATGTGATTGAGTTTGCTAAGAATTTCATTTCAGAACAGGGAAAGTGGCATTCTAGAACCCGATAACCAGGAAACTGTTGCTCATTTTAGAGAAAAGTTATGCTATTATGACCATATTCTCCATGGTATGTTTCTCCAGTGCTTTAGTTTTGCATGTTTTTAAATCTAGAAAATATGTTTACCAAAGGACAAAATAATAGAAAATAAAATTATCAGTTAGGGTGGGAATGTACACTGTTTCTTTGCCTCTGCTTTTTTTCTTGCCTTCTTTTGACAAACAGTAGAGGAGGGCTGCCTGGCTCAAGACCTGGCATTCCAGCTCTCAAGCTAAACAACCTCTAATAGCTCTGCCTCTCAAAGTCAAAATATTGATTGGGGAAACTCTGAATAAAGCACTTCAGAATAGGACTGAGCAGAGAGCATCTGTGATTGAAAACAAGTGCCCTTATTAGTTCTTTCATGGGAACTAACCTACAGGAGATTTCATTGCAGAGCTATCAAATCAGCATTACTATCCACATTCCAACACCCCCCTCTCCCCCGCCAGTTTAGAGTTTGGATTACATCCCGCAGTCTCGCCATTGAAAGAAAAATTATTCTATTTTAGCATCAGATGAGCACCTTACTTCCCTGTAGGAAATGGTCTGCCACATCTTAAGACACAGTCTGGACCTTCTATTATATGCAGGGAACATAAAGAGTATACAGTTTGCCTTTCCAGAAGACACTTCATTCAGTTCCTCACCCCTTACTTAGACCAGTAAAAAAACAGAATAGCCGGGATGCAGTGGCTTCTGATGAATTACATAACTAGAAGAGACCTTAAGCGGTAATCTATAAAAGGATTTTTTTCTTTCTCTTAAAAATTACAGTTTCAGAGACTGAGAAGCTTTAACCAGAAATCATTGAAAAAATTTGTTATTTGCAAGCATTCCAACATGAAAGCATGAAATATAAGCATGGTAGCAATTGAGATATTAATCTGCTGATTTCAAGGATGCTTACCTCATACATCAGATACTGACACTGAAATAACAGTCACAACATAGAAATAGATGAAATTTTTGCCTCTGAAACACATCGCCTCAGTTCTCTACTGTATAGCTTCTCATCCATGACCAGGCAAATGTCCTTATGTGGTGGATATGCTGTATCTTTCCTTACCGTCCTTTCTGAGTTCCTCAAACACATGCTGAAATAGAGGTATGAATGAACAACAGCAAAACCAACCAGTTCTGTGGTTTTGGTAGTAGCTGTAAGTGAAATGGTGGAGGTCTTGGCTGGAAACCAGAGTACTTGGGACTACTCAGTACCTAAATGGCTTTAATTTTTCAGATGATGAGAGCTGTTTATCTGTTAGTGCAGGCAGAAATAATACTTATTTCTTTAGCTCATGATTTCTGTCATTGACCTGCTCAGCAAGAAGCATGCTCAGATTCAGATAGCTGTATTTGGCTCTGTAAGGGGAGAAAAAGACAATGATCCTTCTCATGTCACATTATTCCTAGCGTAATAAGAAAACTCTTGTGGTTTAACCCCAGCCGGCAAATAAGCACCACCCAGCCACTCGCTCACTCCCTCCCTGGTGGGAAGGGGGAAAGAATTGAAAGATTAAAAGTGAGAAAACTGGTATGTTGAGATAAAGACAGTTTAATAGGCAAAGCAAAAGCTGCGTGCGCAAGCAAAGCAAAACAAGGAATTCATTCCCTACTTCCCATGGGCAGGCAGGTGTTCAGCCATCTCCAGGAAAGCAGGGCTCCATCACGCCTAACGGTTACTTGGGAAGACAAATGCCATCACTCTGAAGGTCCCTCCCTTCCATCTTCTTCCCCCAGCTTTATATGCTGAGCATGACGTCATATGGTGTGGGATATCCCTTTGGTCAGCTGGGGTCAGCTGTCCCAGCTGTGTCCCCTCCCAGCTTCTTGTGCACCCCCAGCCTCCTCGCTGGTGGGGTGGGGTGAGAAGCAGAAAAGGCCTTGACTCTGTGTAAGCACTGCTCAGCAGTAACAAAAACAGCCCTGTATTATCAGCACTGTTTCCAGCACAGATCCAAAACATAGCCCCATACTAGCTACTATGAAGAAAATGAACTCTATCCCAGCCAAAACCAGCACAAAAACTTATGCAGTCAAAAAGGCGTTAACCCTAATGGAAGCAGTAGCTCTCTCTCTAAAAACTGCTGCTGTTTGAAATGCTTAGGAACAGCGATTCTGTTTGGAGTGAGCTCCTCACTGTAAATGAATGTCTTGAAACTTCACATGAACTGCTGAGTTTCATATTTTAATAGAAAAGAAAGTTTAAAAGTTACTTCATTAATGAAAGATAGGGTTCCAAAAGTGCAACATACAAAATTATTACTTCTAAAAGGAGACCCACTTATTTACTTATAAGAAATACTGACCAGGTGGTGATACTCAGCAACCAGCTATGTTGCCAAGAGATGTTGGGGCATGCTTATTCAGTGGGTATAAGCACAGCCTGAGTCCTGAGAATTATCTCAATATCAAGGTACGTATCAAATCTAAACACCTCAAGATTTGGGATCCAGTTTAGAAAAGCAGAGAAGCACTAACAGATGTTTTCTTTCTCTTTCAGTTTTCTGTGGTATCCCTTCGTTCTTCTATTTTGAGCACATTCTCTCTTAATGTGCTTCATAAGATGAGAGAGAGAAACAATGTTTTATTAAGTTGGTTCTAGAAGTGTTGGCATTTAAACTCTTTCAGCCTCTCTTTTTTTAGTCGTAGCTTCCTCTTCTGCCACCATAACTTCTAAGGTTCAAAGTATTCACAGATTATAAACAAATTTTGCTCGTATTTATATATGGCCTGTAGTTTTGGGTTTTTTTTTTTTTCCAGAAAAGCAGTAAAAATTCTTGTATGTATAACTGCTTGTGCCTAAGATTTATTATAGAACAGATACCATAAGTGAAGCAAATCTGAGAGGAAATTATTCCATTTATCAGGTGCATTCATTCTTTTTACAGATACAACAATACGAAACAAAGTATGCCTAACCATCCTGCCACAAAGGGCAGCAAAGCTGACATTTTTGTCTTGACAAAGCACACAGCAGTCATTTACAAATTTGAACAAATTCTCTGTAGGAATCGTTAGAAAGTCTTAGGACATTTTGTGGGATACAGCATGCACAAAATTGAGAAGTCCTTGTTTTGTTTTGTTTTGGTTAGGAGTTTCTTAACAGAAGCAGGCTAATATGTTGTGTTGCTTTATCATTTGACAAAGCTGCATCTTTTCCTTCAAGCACAGGAGAAGTCAGCGTTCTGAGCACCAAATGTGTTTGTTTAATAAAGCCTTTGTACAATTCTACATTATTTTGTTACTCTTCTTACAAATTATTTGTCTTAGACGAGTGCGTTTGAAGAAATTAGAGGCTTTTCCCCATCATGTAATTAGTGTTTTAAAAATAAAGCCAGGGTTTTTTTATGGTTTAGGAAGTGAGAGAAATACAAGCCATGTTTTTCTAATCATGAGGCTGCTGTAAAAATGTTCTATAAAGCAGATGTACTTTGCAAATTAGAAGTTGGATTCAACCCTTATGTTGCTTTAAGATGGTTTCCATTTCATCCTGTAGCACAAATTGTGTCAGCCGAAATCAGGTGTGATTTCAATGCAACCCTAAGACAATCCTACCTGTTTGTAAGACACTTTTTTTTTTTTTTTTTTAAACTTATATATCATTGACCTGTTACTTTCTAGTCTCTCTTGGCTGAGATAATTCATCTTTGCGATAATAGCTTGCAGGTTTTTGAAATACTAACTACTGTTTCACTTCAGTTACTATATCATGATTTTTATTAATTAAATTGATACTAGCAATTTCCAACTGTTTAATGCTGCATTGCAATATTCCCATATATTGGTACTGGCTATTTTTTTGTTTAGGTGATGAAACAGTGTAACCCAAAGGGTTTCCAGTGACTTCCCACATTCCAGAACATTTTTGATAAACATATAAAACCCTCTGATCTGTGACTTCATCCACTGAAACACAGGGACAAACAGTGATTAAAAATTGAAATGCTGAGGAGTCTGGGTGACTTAGAGAATAAGAGGCTGGCTTTTTACACCCAAATTCCCTTTTGAGATTCAACCTCAGGTCTTACTTTCCTGGATTTCTTCCAGTTATGCTTAGGACTCAGTCATTCACATCACAAGACCAGGACACCCACTTCGATGCTGTCAGGGTCTAACTGGCACATTCTCTTAAGTGAAGTCAAACAGCAAGATTAGGTAGATTGCTCATGATGGCATGTCCTGCCAATGTGAAATGGGTAGCTGCTGAAAATCTTTTTTACCCCTTTTCACGTGGACTCCTCTGAAACATTTTTCAAACTACATTTTAAGCTAATTTTTAATGCTTGTGGAAAGATTGTGAAATATTTTGAATGGGAATAGAAGAACATAGGCTACGACAGTGAGAGTTTCTCTTCACATTGAGTATGCTCTGGGGATACCATAGGAAGGATGTACATGAATTTTGGGGTTTGTACCATTCAAACTCTGACTTCTTTTCTGAACTATAAACAAGGATAACAAGTTTGTGGAATTCTCATAGTGGTTCTGGTAGGCTTAACTGAGGCAGGCAATCCCCTTCGTGTAGCCTGAGAGTTGTTCAAGTATCAATAACTTTTGTTCATAGTATTCCCTCTGCAAGTTCCCATGGGTTAAGAGGTTCTGAATTTCATTTTCATCTTCCCTTGAGGATGTTTAGACCTTTGCGTTTGTTCAGTAAGCCACAAAACCTCCTCAGTATTGATAACTTAAACTTTCACAGTATTTTTCTTTCTAGGGGTTTCAGATACAGTCTTTTTCCAGTCTTTTTCTGTTGGTGAATTTCTGTAGTCTAGTATGCAGCTTGCTTTCTTTTCTCTTTCTCTAAATTGTGTGTCCCTTTAGGGGTTAAAGCAGAACATTCATTAGTATACCATGAGAATTATCCATCTACCAATAGATTGATTTCACTACAGCTATTCATCCAAAAAATAATTCACTGTTCTAGTCAACTTTAATTTTATATGAATACTTTCTCTTTTTCCACAAGAAGGAAACAGCTTCTTAAAACCTTTCATGGAGTAAGCAGCTACCTCCTCACCCAAAATGAATATAATTATCTTATTTTTACACATGGAAAAAATAAGGAATAGTGATATGGATAGGCAGATCCAAAGCCCTATGAGACTACAAGAAATATTTCCCTGACTTCACTAAGAGTTGAGTAAGGCCCTCAATAGCTTTCTCAAGATGTCAAAGAAAGTATGCAGTAAACCCAGGCATCTGTTTATTAATTTATTATATGTTCCCCGCTTGTTGTTTAACCATTTTCTAGTTTTACTCACAGTAAACTGAATGACAATGTTTTGTACCATCTCACTAGTTTCACTAGAGCTGAGCTGTATTTTAGCTGATGAGTTTGTTCATCATATTTTTCTTCCTTAATAAAACTCTCCAGTAGCTGAAAACAGGCAGACTATAGTGAATGGGAATGTGCTTACAAGAGAACTGAACTTACAAGAGGTAAAACTGCTTAATAGCTCTTCATAAGAAAAATCTTATTTTGCAGTTAAAGTGCATTGTGTGGCTTAAATGCATCCTCTTCCAAAGTATGCTGACCAGAAACATAGATAATATACTAGTTATTACTATAGAATAACTATTTAGAATAATTGGGTCTTCATACAACATCAGTATGACGTTATCAAGTATTCCTCATGTACGAAGATGACTCTGAACTTTTATTCCCCATAAATAAACTAAAAATGTTCTACTCACTTTTTGGAGGACTAAATGGTTAGTTTGAGATTACCAGAATTTTGCTATTAACTTGCAAATGGAGCCATATGGTTTTCCTGTGTAACTTGTCATAAATTTTGCTCTTAGTATTGTGTACATTGTACTTGTATTTGCTACGGTCTGTACTTGTAATGAACATCTAATTTTGATGCATGTCCATCATTCAGCAACTCTTAATCCAGGATAACAAGAAAAAAATGTCCAGATAATTGTTCTAATTTCAGCGACCATTGACTAAAAGTAACAATTTCACCAACTGCTGCATATGGAATTTTCACAAGGTGTGAATTTGGCATGGTTAATGTATGCATTTGATTTATAGGTGTATACGTGAGTTCTCAGTGGACATAGAAGGAAGCTGTTTAAAAATTCTCTGTAATCACAAGGTCCAAATTGGGTAGAACCAGTGTGAGAAATGTATAGCAAATAAAAAATAAGAGTTATAATCGTCATTCTATACAGGAAGCTTGTTGAAAATATCCAATAGAAACAGGAAAAATTTGTATTGAAAAAGGACTTCTCTAGAAAAGTCCATCTGGATTTTATTGAAAATTGAAAAGACTACTCTTCATCTGTTTAAGTTGTCTACTTGTTTGTGCTTTTTTTTACATCATAAAAAAGGAAAATGTTCTCCAAGTGAGTACAGAATGAACCACCTTTACACTTCTCTGCTTTCCCAATCATCTTTAGGTGTTTGGTTTTGTTTTTCCTTGATGTCGGAGTAACATTAGTATGTAGAATCCACACTACCAGCAGAAGAACATTGTGTAAAATATAGTCAGAAGGCCAATAATGAGAAAAACTGACAAAGTGGAACTGTGTGGAGAATAGAAGTATATTATTTTCACTTTATTTTTCTTTTTTTTTTTTTTTTTTTATTTTGTTCTTCTTAGGAACTGTTCCTTTCATCTCCTATTTCATTGTTTTAGAAATTGTAATGGGAAAACAATTGGAGCCTTTGGATGTAATGCTGCTGCCATTGGTTTTGCAGTAAAAGAACTTTATTAATCCCACTAAATATAAATTGTTACAAGATCAGAAATTTACTGATATACTTTGTTATTATCTCTACAAAACATGGGATAATTTTTCCCCATTTTTTACTCCACTGGTGAATTGGAAGCTCTTTTCAGATGAGATGGTGAAGGTCGCTTTTCCTCCACTCATATTTAAGCAATTAAAACACATATTCCCAAATGAGAAGGCCTTTGCAGTAAATGCAGGAGGCTGGACTAGATGACCCCCTGTGGTCCCATCCAGCCTGAATGATCCTAAATATTCTAAGACTTCTGTGCACAATCTCAGTTCTACGACACATTTCAGAATGCAGTATAAGCTTGCAACCAGTTCTACTACATTGTCTAGTCATTGTACACTACACACCAAATAAATAGGCTTTTAAAAATACTTACATACATATATATACCCAACACATACATTTGTTCCTATTTTCTTCCTCTGTGTTTCTGATCTGGTAAGAGGAGTGAAATTAGTTAATTTGGGTTGTTTTCCTTGCAATTTACCATTCCCTGAGCAGTTAGAGATATTGAGAGCTCAGTGATTAAAAAAAAAAGCCAAACTCTTCTTAAAAATCATGCAGCTTTAGACTGTCTGTGGAAAAAGAACCTCTCAAAGAGATTGTTAGGCCTGGAATTTTGTGTGTAGACACAATGTACTGTAACTCTGTTCCGTATATGATTGTGTATTAACTTCTTATATATTAACAAGATGTCTGTTTCAAAATACTTTTCTTCTGTGTGCATTAGGTTCCTGACCCTCCCTGATGTACCCAAAGACTCCATTTTGAACAGTAAAGTTTACAAAAGGGCAATATTCCTCTTGTAGCATAACATATTCAACTTCATGTACATTGACAGGGAAATACATAGCAAACCATTAGAGTCTCTTTCTGATCATAATAATTTTGCCACTGACTTTTCTCCTGTGTTTTTACATGTCACTTACTGAAACTTATCTTCCTTAACAGCAAAATTAGAAGATTCTCTACTAATCCCAAGATTGGGCATAATTCATAAGAATTTGCAAAATATTTTGACAGAATTATTACATTGTTGTTACTTTACTAATGAGAGGTATGTGTAGAACATTAATAATAAGCTATTTCTATGAAGTCGGAAGTTACCATTTATTACACCTTAAGTCTTCACGTGCTCTGTGCCTTTGCAACAAGCATCCAATAGAGCAGCAACATTATTGCACTTTGGGTGTCCACTGTATGTCCTCTTGCATTGTTAAAATGATGTTGTAGTAAGTAGCTTGGCCCCGAAGTGCACAGTGTTCAGCACTCAAGTCGTTTGGTGAGTAGTAGTATTTTACAATTGAGTTAACTCATGTAACCCTCTGCATTTCAGTTTCCTCTTTGCAAAACAAGAAGTGATAAATACTCTGCGGTCCTGAGGAACAGTGCAACAAATTCTTTTGATAAGACAGTACTAGTAACAGCCTGTACACATTGATTCTTAATGTTGACTATTGTACGTAGAAATCTTAGTTTCTGACTTCCTAAGAAATCAGTGGAGTCAATTTTGTTCTTTGACAGTTTTGCCATCATCTTTACTGGGTGGCTTTTGATCTGATCTTAGGGATGAACCTGAAAATACATTATTCTGTAGACTGTGTTACAGGAATTAATATGTATATGTACTTATTGATTTGCTTCACATTAATGGGTTTCTGCGGCTTCTGATGGATATGTCATGGATTAAAATTTTTACACTACATAAACAGCAATAGCACATTATTACTTCCATTCTATTTTGAATCATTCATGGTAAAATACGTGCTTTATGCCTCATTTGCTGCAAAATTTATTTTATTGTAGTGTTTAATTAATGAGTAATTCTGCCGTTTGTGGCAAATGGCCAAAATATTATCTTCTATTTTTAGACTGCCACTGTTTAGACAAAGTAGATTAGACAGAATTTATCCATCTAGCATATTCATTAACAGTTTGTGGAAATCAGTGGAGATTTTTTCTTGAGTTATTTATCTAAGGCATTTGTTATAGATGTTAAGTATTTTGAATAGAAAATAGCTGTGGCTGAATTGAAAACCAAAAAAGAAAAGAAAGTCCACACTTTTTTAATGTAGGGGTAAACGTTCACAGTGTTTTAATGAACAAACACAAATAAAATAGGTATTGTCCCGTGAGATGCTCTTAAATCAGTCACACTGCTAAGTAGCTTTTAAGGGATTCCAGCACTAAATCCTATATAGATAGCAAGAAATGTTTACTTGAGGCAGAAAAGCTTCAGTAATGCTGCATTTTGGTACGAAAATAAAGAGATTTTTCTTTTTTCTTTCCCAGGCAGCTTGCCTTTGGTGAAAAAGCAAGCTTGGTAGAGATCAACTGTTGTAGGCTTTTCAGAACTTTTCTCGTTCCTGTGCCAGAGTGCGAGTGGGCAGTACAGTGCTGCACAGGACATAGCAGGTTTTGTTAAAGATACATAAGAGTGGAAATAACAATTCATTGCTAGTGTTTGTTTTATACTCCTCTAAATACGGTTAGCACCCAGAGGTTTCAAGGCAAAGAATATGCATTTCTAAAATGTCTCTTCTGTATTTATGCTGTGGCTACCACATTTGTATAAACAGAAAATTACTCCATTCATGCTTTATTAGCTCTTCTTTTGTACCACAGCCTTGACCCCAGTCATCATAAATTGAGAAATAGTGGGGAACTAATGGAGACAGATGGGAATATGGCTTGCCATTTACTCAAATTGGTAAAGTAATTAACCTCAAGGTGCTGGTTTGCAAGAAAAATTGTTGGAATATCTGAGAGCGCCGGTAAACAGACTCCTGCTTTAACCACTTCTGACAACTGCATCATAAACTAGACTTATTCTGTTCAATTGACCTGTCAACGTCTTGAGTCCAAATAAAGATTTGTATTACAATGCACTTGCTGAGAAGTGGGAGAAGACTACTGCTGTTTCTTTTCAAATGGGTTGCTGTTCTCTCTCTGCTAGATAGGAGCTGGAATGTCATATATTCATTCTTCAGCCATTATATTCCTTAGAAATCTTCCATTACTGATTGTGTGACAGCTTTGTGACAGCAGATGGTAGTCATTTGGCTTGAGAAAATGAAATGAAAAAACATGGGCCAGACTGACTGGGCTCATTTAGAACAGCAGTGGACAGAGGCCAGATCGAGTTTTTATTTATCGAGGGACATCATGTAATGAAGCCAGTTTCTTTTATTTTTTCCCCTTTCTCTTTTTTCCCTCTGCAGATTGGGTGAATGAGGTAGATTTTCAATATAGTAGTACATAAATCAAAGGCAGTCTTGTAAACAGGAGTATATTATCAAAAAGCCTTCTTCCACGTGACAGCTTTCAAATTCTTCTAAGTTCTTTCCTCATCCATTTTTTTATTCCCCCCTCTCAATTTCATGGAAACATCTTTTAGATTTATTTTGTACACATTATCAGCTGGAATATTATTTTTTTAAAACAGCAAGTTAAATCTTCAGGGGACATTTTGTAAGTTGGCTTACATGGATTCAACTCAGTAACTGGAAGAGTTTTGATCATTCAAGCTCATGCAGTTCTTTATTTCATATGTTTTGATTTGCAATTGAAGCAGCCATGATAAAAAAAAAAAAAAGACCTTTTTGATATTGTCATAAAATGTATCTGGAAGGCATATGTCAAGGGAACATACAGAGTAATCTTCATCTAGAGTAAATACAGCCATTCAAGACAGATGAAAACTGGAAACATAGTATGGTATCTCAATTTGATGAAAACTCAATTGGTTCAGAAGCATTCAAGGAGCACTCAGTCGTAACTTCTGCTCCCCTAATTTATCCACAGACGCCTACAATGGCATCCAATAATGCCTTGCTGCATAATGCTTATTCAGTGCCATTATGACCACAGTAATTTAAACAATTTCTTTAGGTATTTGTTTTTGAATTTCAGGATTTTAGGAAACAAACATAGTTCCAGGTGAGTGGAATAATAGATTTTAAAATACATTTATTGTTCTGAAATATAAATTTTTCAGTAAATAATCATTTTCCTAATAATGCTTCCTAAAATTAAATTTCTCAGTAGGCATTGTGATTTAATAGTTCATGCATTTTATATTCAAGGTAGTCTTCTTTGAAATGTGTTATGAGTTCAGAGACTGTGCCAAGGATAATTTGTCAGTGTCACCTGCACTGGTGCGTTTCCATCATTGGATTAAAGATTTGTTAATGTGTAATTGATAAAGAAAACACCGAGCCGCATTTTGCAATGATGGGTAGTGGTTTAGAATAGCATTTTATATTTTTCTCCTGACAGGCATAACATTTTATGGGTTTTTTAAACCAATGTGTTCATACAGACAGAAATTTCATTGAGTTCTTTGATCAGTCCTTCTCAGTAACTGTGTTGGTGAGTTCACAGCACCTAATCCATGTTATCAGTCAGAGTCAGTGATTTTTAAATCTATGGTCAAATTCTACTCTATTTCACAACCTCTCAAAAAAAGACATAACAACCTGTGGGAAAAGGGGATAAGCCAATAGCACTTGTAATTGAGGGGATAGAGTTCAGTAAGTTTTTTAATTCTGAGAAGATATGCAGGTTAAACATATTTGTTACCTGTGTTGTTTTCTTCTGGTTTTGAACATTTTAATTTATAATCAGACAAGAAGAACAGATGTAAGAGTTGTAATTTAATCATTTTATTGCTATCTTTGTATATTTTGAAGAATTAGGTATTGTACTCTTGGGAAGCCATATTTTATGCCTAGTTGGAAAAATGAATAATGTAATAATATGCAAAATGTGAAGTTTCAGAACTTCGCTACTGAGTAAGGCATATAAACTAATGATCTAGTTAAAGTCCCTTGTGCACCATAATAAATATGGACTAAATTTGTCATTATAGCTTTAGACAGAGGTTTCAGGCTACAGATTTAATTATATCCTTTTTTAATATTCATACTTCTAAACTGCATAATTCCTTTCTACTGTAAAACTGAGTGCTATATTAAAACAAACAAAAATGGCAGATTACTAAATGGATATTAACGTGGAGTCAATAAGCATTTAATTTCTGTAGAGAACACTGTAAAAAAGAAGAGTGTAAGCTTCGTGTTGCTCAGGAGATCTTTTCTTAGATGCCCATCGTTTGTACAGAGAGACTGCCTCCTGTTTTACTGCTGACTTTTGTTACAGAGGTTAATTAGTTATTTATGGAACTCATAAAGGACACAGGGGCAATACAGGAATACCTTTTGTTAGCCATTAAGAAACAGCGATTATTGAAAAGCCTAATTTAGTCTCCATATGATACAAGAGTTAGCTGAGACTAGCTCATCACACATTCAGTCAACACTGCTTAATGGTGTCCAAATATTGATGACGATTAATAATGGCTGAATAAAATACCATTACATTAGAATGTTTATTCCATTCCCCCTATTGACTTGAATTTAAAGACTTTGTTTCCTTTACAGTATACAGTTGACCAGGTTCTCAGATTAGGGTCATCAATTAAAGTTCAACTTAAAAAACAAATAACTTTTCCATCCACTTTCATATTCCTATAGACACATGTTAAGTAAATGAAGAGAGAAAAGAAATATATCTAAATTAATATTTCTCTTGGGAAGGCCCTTCAATGCAACCAAAGCAATGAAGAAGTACAAAGGTAGCAACAACAAATGTGAAAATAAAAAAGAGGAAAAGCAGTAACATACAGTTTAATGAGGGATAAGCAAAGAAGAAATAATATTTTATGGGGAGCTAGAAGGAGAGTTCAAGCCAAACAATGAATTAGTCAGTATAGTTCCTAATAATTTACAATTTGGGTTGGCTCAGTTGGGAAGAATGGGTTCCAAAGAGGCTAAGGAAGAACCATGTACTCCTTTGGGTAAAGTCACTGTGAATAAGCCAGTCCCTTGTATACTGAATAAAATATTGCAGTTGGCTGATAGGTTTGAGCCAGTGAGATCCAGGGCTCAAAAATAAGTGTTTCATCTAGCAGACGGAGCTGGTGTTGGGTGTGAAAAAGGTGTTTATGACTTTCAAATCAACAATGAAGGTCTTTGATTTCTCACTGCCTGCTTAAATGTTCCTATTTCTTGTTTTTCCTTTGTTGCAAATGCACTAGGTAAGAGAAAAGTTAATAATTTCTGAAGAATAAAATTGTTTTTGTTAAAAAAGGAAAAATTCTGTGGGTGATTGCATATTTTTCATGTGGCTTTCAGACATGGATAGTGAATGATCTTGGGTTAGTTTTGCATTATTTTTGTCTTTTATCTAGTATTGTAATTATTATTTCTTGTCTTGCTTATCCATACTAAAATGCTTTTATTTTATCAGAGGGCATATTATAAACATTTTTACATATTTATACATTTTCTTATCATGCAAATTGCCAAGAGCTATCACAAAGGTGAAGGAGAGCTAAGAATAAAGGTAAGAGGACTTTTCTAGCAGACGGTCATTCAGTAGATGTACAAAGGACACATTTCTTCAGTCTCAGAACTAAAATTGTTAAAGTCATTAGAGCATTTCTGTTGGGATGTTACTAGCTGCTCCTGGGATGGACTGAACGAGGGGGGAAAAAGCTGTTTTCAAGTTAGTCCCTTGATTTAGTTATCTGCTAAGGCTGGCTGAAATAGCAACATTTTCAGTGTTATTTTATGAATACGTTTTTTTCTTACTACTGAATTATCATTGTTGGTAATTCTGATCATATTCTCTTGATTTTTTAAAAAAATTATAAGCATTTTCCTATTATAGGGCTAAATATTGTAATCATGCAGCCACATAAAAGTGCAATCGAAAATTCAGAAATCATTTCAGAGTACTTACGAAATATATCAAAACACTAGTGATATGCAAAGCTGCAAGTTTATATTTAATCAAAACGAAGGTAATAGTCATAATCATGTTTACTGTGTCATTGCCTAATTATTGACCAAGAAGGAGGTCAATTGTGCCAGACATTGAGTGAATACAAAGCAACACAAAGGCATTTCTGAGAGCTTACGGTTTAAGTTGTAGGAGATGAAGAATTAGAATGAAAATGTTGGAGTGTTTTTTGGGGTATCAAACTTAGATGTCAAGGATCCCCCCAGCATGAATATTAGAACTGAAGAATTCTAACAAGAACTAAATCTATTGCTGAAGGATGAGAAGTGGCATAAATTAGGGACAACAGATTACCAGGCAGTCAGATGATAGTCTACAGCTTAAAACATCTTAGAATAATTAACAAGCTTTTTTGAAGAGGCATCATAGCTTCCGATTTAAGAAGTCCGCCTTCTGTTAGTACTGCTTAATATATGAAAGTTAAATATGCATCATTTTGGCCATGTCTAGAGTTTGCAATCTTTTGGCAAAGGAAGCGAATTAAATGCAATTCATTATAAAGGTGGGCTTCAGATTGACACTACCATCTGCAGATAAGAAAATTCCCATTTACAAAGTATGCAGATACTATCACAGCAAGGACCATGGAACTAGCCTGACATACAGAAAGAGGATGTTATACTATTAGCCCAAAAGTGAGTAAAAAGAGGTATTTATTGCTCAGAGATCATACTTAAGCATTAGAAAAGGGAATTGCGTCTATTATGATCAGAGTCCATACCAGTTCTCTCCTGTATGGTAGCGTATGCATCCCATGGGATACGCATCAACTTTGAAGAGTTTCAAGATGTTTTAGATCTTTTCTTAGACAGTAGTAGAAAGCACACCAAAATTTAACATAATTGTTGTTTTCTCTTTGGTTCTCATTTGTTTCCCTTTGGTTTTATATCCTCTAGGCTCTGCCTAATTTTTGCTTGTTTTTGTGATTTTGTTTCTGTTTTCTTATGTTATTTTTCTGTAGTTAGTCTGTACTGTGCTTATGTGAGAATATACAAGTACAGGACACAGGAAAAAAAAAAACAACCCTAATTTTAATTATCATGCCATTTTCTATTTCAGTAGGAAAATCTGGCATCTGGCATACCTCAAAAGCCAGAAGGAAATATTTAAGTGCATTCCTCCTCTGTGAAGAAATTAATGATTCATGTGTTCAGGCGATGCTAGCACTGGTTCTGGTCTGAGATCAGCATGACATTTACTATGATATTTTTTCTGGCTGGTTTTATTGGTTGGTACTTATGACTTTCAATCAAAAAATAAAACCCTAACAATTTTTTAAGAGAGTGACTTTGGAAGCCCTGCTGAACACACATAGGTTGGTGACTGTTTTCCTGACCACGTCAAATGTCTGTCAACCAGGAAATAACTTTTAGTGGGCTGCATATGGTTAAACACTATACCAGTGTTCCTTCCTGAGTGTCAGGTCTTTTCCAAGGTCACCTAATGAGACTTGTTTACAACAGCCATTTGCCTCCACCTGGACTGTTATTGATGGTTTATAAGCAGCTCTTCCTTGCATGGAACACGTCAGCCAGATAGCTGCAGAAAAAAGAGCTGAGCAAAGGAAGAATGTCTCCAATGCACTGGCACACAGTAGCATTACTCTAGCTTAGAGCACTTGGCATACTTTCATAATAGTTACATTTCCACTTGGCTTTATCTGGCCATATAGTACCATCTTCTAGAGCTATAGTGATTTCCTGGTAACTTCTGTTACTGCTCTTTGGAATGGAATAGAATGGAAAGAATGTCTCACCAATGCGCTCAAAAATACCTTAGTACTTAGTTAATAATGATGGTTGTGATATCCTGTTGCCAAGGTGTAACATCCCCAGTCTATAGTGTTTCTCCTTGGGCATCCAGGGACAGTCAGATCAACTGTTCAATTCACAACTCCTTAGGTGGATATTCTTGTATGTCCTTTCTTAGGATTAGCATTTTCTCATTTTGGCATTTAACTTTAGGTGTATGAAGTAGGATTGTGTAATGATCCCAGTATAGTCAAGGAGAGAGGAAGGTAGGTCACAGGATTAAGAGCAGAAGCCTATCTTGTTTGTGGTCTTTGCATCTTCCCTCTCTGTCCACTGTTAAAGCCTAGGGAGCTGAGATGCCTAGCTTTGATACTTTAAATCCAATGTTTATGTTAGTCAGTATAAATGCAATTCTTTAGGCGTTCTTAGGGACTTACTGCAAAATAGCTAGTGTGCTGAGAATTCACACTTGTGCTCACTATAAACAAGCATTCCTCTGTACACGAGTACTGGTCTACTAAAAATGGTCTGCTAGTGCCCCATCCCTCAGGTGACGATGACGAGTCTTTCTGCTGACGTATAAGAGATGGAGAATGTTAAATGGAAGCTAAAACATCACTCATAAGCCTTTTTCTGATTCATATCTCTCTGACAGAACCCACAGGTTTCAGCTCTGTGGGCAGTGGAGGGAAGTGCCCACTTTCCACTTACAGAGCATCATCCTACCTTTCCTTTCAGCAGAGAGAGTGTCTTTCTCAACTGATAACAGCATTTGGAGCAGAAAGCAAGTGCACATCTCATAAAATTGTCACCCGGGAGGTGCCATTTCATCGTTTAGGCACGTCCTGTTTCCTAGTGTAACAGTAAGTGTAGCACAACTAAATGAAAAAAATGGTAGTTCTGTGTCAAAAAATGTAGCAAGATATCAGTTTGAGCAGTCGCTTTCCCAAAGAAGGGGGGAAAGGATGCAAGAGGGAATAGTTTAAATAGGGAGAAATGTTCCCCTCTCAGCCACTATAAGCTGTCAGCTGCTGAATCTGTGTTATTTTCAATTAGGCTCATCTGATGCCTGTGTATACAGGAGACATATGTCACTTTGCAACAGACACTGTGAGCTGCCTAGGTTAACAAAGCCTCCTGTGCCATTGACTTAAGAAGCAGTCAAATAGCTCAGCGTTGTTACAGTTCTCATTTTAAAGGTATTTTTAGGCCTTGCTATTAAAACATTGTTCACACTAAGAATGAGCCGGTGAGATGGAGTTTTACTAAGCTTCTCATATGTACATAAAATAATGTCTTCACATAAGAAAATATCCTGCAAACAATTATTTATGTGAGTAAATTTACTCTTTCCAAGGGTTTGACCAACTGAAGTCTAAAAATACCAATCCTAAAAATATTTACTTTTTAAAGTCAAAATATGCTTAAATGAGTTCACTTAGCTTCATGGGATATGTGAGAAAGTTAAAAACTTTAAGAAAGAATACATTAATTGAAAATACATGAAATTTTGTCTTCTAAAAAGTTAGTTTTGAATCATTAAGCGCATATAATTTCGTAAATATCAATGTAAGCAGGGCTTATTCCTGTGATTATTCTCTGTGGCATTCATTCTGTGGTGCAGCTCAAGTCTTTTTATACAAACATCATCTCATTTGGCTAAATACTAACTGCTTGATTTTTTTTGCACTGACTATACTAAATTACAGCTCTCTACAGCGTTTGTCAAACTCATGTGAATAATCCAAGTCAGTGTTCCTGGATCTTGATGAATTTCTCAAGTTATAGGGATTGAAGTGGCTAGTGGCTCATCTGCACGAGTCAGATGTCACCTGCTACACATGAAAAAAGATCTTTTTGTGTCTAGGGAAGAGAATTGTCCTCCTGCTTCACTGAGCTGAACTTAGTGTTTAAGTTCACATTTTAACATGACTCAAGACATGGTATCTGGCAGCTTTTTTATCATTTACCCACATTTTGCCTTTTCCCCGTTCCCAAAACTGTCGTCTTTCTTCCCTCCGCTAGAACAGACGTTGTTTTCACCTTTCGAGTTTGATCAGCTTGCAAGCAGATGTTCTTATGTAATTTTTAATTAATTGATTTCTTCCTTGGAGGGTTTTGGTTCATCTGTTTTAAAAAGATACCTTAACTTTAAAAAAAAAAAAAAGGAAGAAAAAAAGCACATTTGCTTGTTGTCTTGTGCACTTCAAAATAAAAATATAGTAAAATATGCCAGTGAAATTAAAGTGACTCTTAAATTGGTAGAAGAAGTTTATACATCATACCTACAAATACCTTAGCTAAAATGTATCCGTTACATATGCCATTTGTATCAGTGTCATTGCACCTCTGTGACAGTTCCCCTTGTCCATCCTGCGTTCAAGAGTTCCACAGTCCCACCGATCTGCTCTTTCTTCCTCTCAAACAGAGAAGAGGAATGGAGTTTGAGAAATAAGAAAAAGATGTCTGAAGGTAATACTCTCCTCTGTTTTCTTTCTTCCTTTCTTTTTAGGCTTTTAATGCTCTTTTTTTAGTCAACATTGGAGGAATGAGATTGTAATGAGAGGTAACATTAAGACCTTGATTCACTTAGCAGAAAGACAAGGGACAGTTTCAGGTGTTATATAGGCCCCCAAGATTATGCATTTTCCAAGCACGAAAATGCCTTTTTCTGCTAAGGACTGTTCAGGGCATTGTAGTTAGAAAAGTTAATCTCTTGTGGGCTATAACTTTCTGTTACATTGCTTGGCCTGTGGACATATTTCCTCTTCAGTTCTTTGATAGTGCCAGTTAAATGGGCTGCCACCTCAGCTGACTGCCAGCACCATCATCTTGTCAGAACTACCCCAACCAGATCCACCAGCCAAACCACTGATATGAGCACTCCCAACTGTATTTCATTTCATTTCATTCAAGAAGGAAATCTTAAAGGTGCAGGAGCAGGCTGTCCCCATGTGCTGAAAGATGAGCCAGCAGGGAAGAAGACTGGCCTGGCTGAACAGAGAGATTTGGTTGGAACCCAGGAAAAAAAGGAGCATTTACAAACTTTGGCAGAAGGGGCAGGCAACTCAGGAGGACTACAAGGATGTCGTGAGGTTATGCAGGGAGAAAATTAGAAGGGCCAAAGCCCACCTGGAACTTAATCTGTCTACTGCTGTAAAAGACAATAAAAAATGTTTCTATAAATATATCAGCAACAAAAGGAGGGCTGAGGAGAATCTCCATCTTTATTGGATGCAGGGGGAAACATAATGACAAGGGATGAGGAGAAGGCTGAGGTACTTAATGCCTTCTTTGCTTCAGTCTTTAACAGTCAGACCAGTTGTTCTCAGGGTACCCAGCCCCCTGAGCTTGAAGACAGGGACTGGAGCAGAATGAAGCCGCCATCATCCAAGGGGAAATGGTTAGCAGCCTGCTACACCACTTAGACACGCACAAGTCTATGGGGCCAGATGGGATCCACCCAAGGGTCCTGGGGAAGCTGGCAGAAGTGCTCACCAAGCCACTTTCAATCATTTATCAGCAGCCCTGGCTGACCGGGGAGGGCCCAGTTGACTGGAAGTTAGCAAATGTGACGCCCATCTGCAAGAAGGGCCTGGGGAACTGCAGGCCTGTCAGTCTGATCTCAGTGCCAGGGAAGGTTATGGAGCAGATCATCCTGAGTGCCATCACACGGCACATACAGGACAACCAGGGGATCAGGCCCAGTCAGCATGGGTTTATGAAAGGCAGGTCCTGCTTGACTAACCTGATCTCCTTCTATGACAAGGTGACCCGCTTAGTGGATGAGTGAAAGGCTGTGGATGTTGTCTACTTGGACTTTAGTAAGGCCTTTGACACCATTTCCCACAACATTCTCCTGGAGAAACTGGCTGCTCACGGCTTGGACGGGTGTACTCTTCACTGGGTAAAAAAACTGGCTGGATGGCCAGGCCCAAAGAGTTGTGGTGAAAGGAGTTAAATCCAGTTGGTGGCCAGTCACAAGTGGTGTTCCCCAGGGCTCAGTATTGGGGCCAGTTCTGTTATAATATCTTTAGCAATGATCTGGATGAGAGGATCGAGTGCACCCTCAGGAAGTTTGCAGATGACACCAAGCTGGGTGGAAGTGTTGATCTGCTGGAGGGTAGGAAGGCTCTACAGAGGGATGTGGACAGGCTGGATCAATGGGCCGAGGCCAACTCTATGAGATTCAACAAGGCTCAGTGCTGGGTCCTGCACTTGGGTCACAACAACCCCATGCAACGCTACAGGCTTGGGGAAGAGTGGCTGGAGAGCTGCCTGAGGGAAGAGGACTTGGGGGTGCTGCTCAACATCCAGCTGAATATGAGCCAGCAGTGTGCCCAGGTGGCCAAGAAGGCCAATAGCATCCTGGCTTGTATCAGGAATAGTGTGGCCAGCAGGACTAGGGAAGTGATTGTCCCCTTGTACTTGGCATTGGTGAGGCCGCATCTCGAGTACTGTGTTCAGTTTTGGGTCCCTCACTACAAGAAGGACATTGAGGTGCTGGTCCATGTCCAAAGAAGGGCAACGAAGCTGGTGAAGGGTCTTGAGAACAAGTCTTATGAGGAGCAGCTGAGGGAAGTGGCGTTGTTTAGCCTGGAGTAAACAAGGCTGAGGTAAGACCTTATGCCTTTCTACAACTATGTGAAAGAAGGTTGTAGCGAGGTGCAGGTCGGTCTCTTCTGCCATGTAGCAAGTCATAGGACAAAAGTAACGGCCTCAAGTTGCACCAGAGGAGGTTTAGGTTGGATATTAGGAAAAATTTCTTCACCGAAAGGGTAGTCAGGCATTGGAACAGGCTGCCCAGGGAAGTGGTTGAGTCCCCATCCCTGGGGGTATTTAAAAGATGTGTAGATGTGGTGCTTAAGGACATGGTTTAGTGGTGGACTTGGCAGTGCTAGGTTAACGGTTGGACTCGATGATCTTAAGGGTCTTTTCCAACCTAAATGATTCTATGATTCCATGATCTAAGATGAGCTTTGTTACTTAAACAGTGGAAGTGGTAAGTTTTTGCCATCTCTCCGTAATTTAACTGAAATGCCTTTTAGGGAAAGTTCATTTGTTTTGCTAGCATGATAGAAGAATAATTTTGGCTGGAATGTGGTAGGGAGGGAGATAAGCAGCTAGAAGCAGCAGCCTTTCAGATAACACAGCTAGGATTTAAAAAAAGATGTGTTCATCATCTCACACAATGGATTATGTGTGATCATACTGTCCTAAATATATGGAGATCTATAGCAAGCTTATTTAGATGTTTGTGAGGTAGAGCTCTGATTGGGGTTCTCTAGTATTTGAAATGTGAAAGGCTTCTTAAGGAAATAATTTTAAAACAACAAGAGTGATATATGTCTGAAACTCTGCAAAACAAAATCGGGTATGCTCGTGTACCAGTCCAGACTGAAATGAAAAAGTCCTGCAACAAGTACTTTCACATCTACTTTTCCAGATTTGCTTCTATCAGCAATAAAGTGAGAACCCCAAGCCAGAACACATCAGTTTACACAAAAGGCTAATAACGACCAACCTCTTCCCGGAACAATTTCAAGGAGCAGCAAAGAGAGAGGGTGCTCCTTTTCCCTTGAAGGCCTCCTTCACACTAGCTTTTCAGCTAAGATTGGACATATGATAAGTAGGAGCACTTTTATGCTGGAGCATCTTTATAGCCTATCATAAGTATAATTGGACATAAGGTATCACGAGAGAAGAGAATTCCATTCTGTGAGGAGAGACTGAAGTATTTCCAGCACTAAAGCTATGCATCTCTGGACAGAAACAAGCTAAAATGTTTCAGTCCCTAACTAAAACATGTAGAAGCTTTGTCTTTCTAACTAAAATCCTTTTAGAAATCCCCTCAGTACACATGAAACCTCTGGAATCTGTAACTACCATGTTTTTCCCCTTCTGTGCCTTTAAAATAGATAATCCTTTGTTTTATCTAAACTGTATTGAATCTCTCTGTTGCTGCTGAGGAAATGTATTTATCATCCTTGAAGTGTGTCTTACGTACCTGCCTTCCATTCCAGAAGGGAGTAATAAATAAAAGATAACTAATTGTTTAGTGGCTGATCTGACAGAGAGGAGATACTGGGTCAGAGAGGACCAATCCTACATAAATTGCCCTGGCAGAGTGAAGGGGTATAAGCTGCGTTTGGTTTCTGAACTTTTTGAGTATTGGTAGGAGAGATGTGCTGTGTACGTCGTACAATGACGATAGTGAGATTTGGTAACTAAGCTCCCCTGAATAATTGAATTTCACCATATGATACACATTTATAGAGTAGGCAGTAAAGACACCTACATACATTAGAAGTAAACAAAGAGTATAACAAAGAAAGTTATATTGATAGGATCACAGGGTAATTCAGGCTAGAAAGGACCTCAGGGAGGTCTCTTGTCAAACCACCTGCTCAAAGCAGAGTCAGCTATGAATTCACATCAGGTTATTTGAGGTTTTATCCAATCTTGTCTTGAAAACCTCACATACCACGTCTTGAGACATGCTTTACCACACTTAATTAGTAATAATGAAAAAATATATCTATTTGTCTTTACAAAAACCTTCTTTGGCTCACATGACACCCTTCATTGCTGCTCCTGAGACCCATCAATCTCCCTCAGAGTTTAGACAAGAATTTTTTGGAAGTCAGTCCTTCTATTTCCATGAAAACCTCGGCAGAATTTATGAAAACCCAGAGAAGGGAATTCAGTTTGCAAAATGGCTTGTGCTGCCAGTGCATGTTTTGGGTAAGTTTCTGATTAACTCTGAGTTCCAATGGCAAGGTTCAAATTGTTTCCAAACTTCCCCATGATCTAGAAGGTTTGGATCCAATAGCACGGATTTGGGCCAATCTATAATTCTGATGTTGCAAATATGCTTCAGGCTCTGTAGCCTTTAAATCTGTTGGATGTATCTGAATTACTGATTTTACTATCTAATTGCTTAGAGGGAACTAATTGATATACAGCCCTAAATATGGACTTCATTTCTGCTATTGCATCTCTACAGTGATTTTTCCTTCTAATCTAGTAATTCTGGCAAGCTGATGCTGGACACATTTAAAAAATTGTCCTGTTTTTTATTTATTGTACTGTTGAATGTATAGTGACAGAAAATAGGTAAGAGTTAAGGCAGCAATTAATGGTTTAAAAGCAACAGAAAAGAGACAAAAAAGTTGGGGCGGGGTGGGGGAAAGCAACTTGGAAGAAATACTTCTATTTTTGCCAGGTACAAGAATCTGCACTCAAATATTTTCAAGTCCTTCTGGTCCTATTAAATACCAGACAAACGACACAGATACTGCTGGAGCAGCATTGGTTATTTTGCAATGCTTTACTTGGCTGTGTGAAAATAGACTTTACATTATCCTGTGCTTATTGCTGGAATTCCTCTGTCAGCAGACAGGCTGAGGTTATAGCAACTGTTTAAGATTTGAAATATTTTTGTTCAGAAATCTGACATGATTTGCTAGTTGTGACAACTGATTTGACAATGACCAGTGATTTACGTCTACCTGTAATAAGTGAATTAATCTGAGTTAAAACATAGTGATCTGTCATGTTTAGAGATACCTCAACAGCTGGCTGACTTGTCCTCTGTCAAGCTAGTTTGTCCTGTGCAAATCTTCTGTCAAGTACAGAAAAGAACTGTTGAGAGAAAATTACATGGCAGTTTTAGAGTTAGTGATGAATTTTTCTCCCAACATACCAGCTGTGCCAGCAACACTATTTTTTGTGGCATTAATCAAATATCTTGCCTGCAGCACCTTCACTTTCCCAAAGGCTAGAAGATGAATTTGTCAAAAAATTTCACTGGGATTTGCCAAGAGCTTTTCCTAAGCTCAGGTAGTAGTCCATGCACCTCGTAAGGTTTGAATAAGGCTTTTAGGGATGTTGTTCTCAGAATTAAAAGTCCTGTAGTGTAATTTTACCCTATGCATGAATTCAAAGCCATCATTACAGCGAACATGATGAAATTAAGGAGTCTGCCATAAGGCCAAGTACTCAAGCTTTATTAATGTACTCCACTTGCTGACTTACAGCTCTGTGTTTATTTTTAGTTGTAGTTCTGCAATTAGCAAAGTACAAGAACAATTGAAGGCCACAGAGTGATCTAGCCACATTTTCTGCAGATGGAGGAAACTGAGACAAGTTTAGGTTGATAAACACAAATATGTATTCTATTCTTGTATCAATATATTGCATATTTTCATTAAAAGTATAAACTGTAGGAAATTCCAGATTACAGGTTTTCATAAATAAAAACTATTTTATTTTAATCAGCACAGAATAGAAATGTATTTTTATCATTCCTCATTTTTTTAGTACTGAAATTTTAATTAAAAATTAATAGAATATTTCTTATATGAGCTTTGGGACCCAAATGCAGCAATTAAGAGACATAATAGATTGCTACTCAGGTGAGAGGACAAACATTCTTTTGCCTTTTATTCGTGTGCATGTATACCATTACCTATGCTTAGTGGCACAAATGTATGCTAGATGCTTTCATAGCTTAAAGGCTGCCAGCAAAGTTGGGTTTACATGGCACTGAAAACTTGCAAAACAGACGTGTAGCACCGTACAGTAGGTGGGATATTGAACTCCTCCCTGTAGGCACTCTGTCTTGGAGAAAAAAGGTTAAAGAAAAGAATTCTTCTGATTTGCTTTCTGAGCAGTGCTGACCTGTGAGAAGTGAAGAGGTGCATTCGGCTTAATAAGTGGAGGTGAGGTATCCTTCACCAGAGTAAGCCCATGCATCGTGATCACATCTAGTTCCTGAGATTGCTTTCCTTTTCCCTCTTCCATTCGTTCTCCCATTCATAGATTGGCTTTCACATTACTCCTTCTCTTCCAGATAGTTCTTATAGATACTGAAACATGTCTTTCACGTGGGATTGAAGAGGAAGGAGTAGAATCAATTTAGTGCAACTCCATCTATCCCTGCTGGAGACCTCACGTAGACTAATAGCCTCTCTGGTTATGTCAAAGGCCTCTAATAAATGTAATGGTTAAAGCATGGCACTAGACTTTGGTGCATAGCCCTTGTGAGGGAAGTCATTCATCAGAAAGCCAACATTATCCCTTTCTCATGCCAAGGTCTGAAATCAGATTTGAAAGGACCTAGGTTGTGCTGATGCCTTTATTTGATTATCACTCCATTGGATAGGGAGTCTGAAGAGGCATTGGCCTTGGTTAGCAAGACTTTCCAAAATCTTTTCTCTGTTCCTGATTTTATTAGCCCCAGCTAAAGTCCCTGGAAGGGCTCCTGAGACTGGTTTTCTTTTGTGGCGCCCTGAAGATCACAAAGCCCTATAGCTACTGTACATTATCAATACTATAGTTTCAACAAACATGTTCTAAAGAGATTTTGATTCAGCTTCCTCCCTACAAGAGGCATTGGACATAGGAAGCATTATGCATCTCTGAGGAAGATTTTTATCTAAAAATTGAATTGCCTTCAGAATTTGAATTTGTAAATTTTCTTCTGCAAAAAGTAAAGGCAATTTTAGAGATGCACAGAAATAATGCTTAAAAGATAAACAACATTAAAAAGCATGGGCTCTAGCTGCAACTGTATTTTGAAATTCTCTGTATTTCTCCATGCTCCATGTGATAATGATTACAGGCTTAGATATTGAGGAAAGCTAAGCCAGTGTTTTAAAAGCTGGAAACAGAGACTATGTCCAAAATACAGAAACTACCTGTGTTTTTTTCTATACCAAGTCCTAAAAAATTGTGAAATGGTCTTACAAAAGCTTCTGTGTCCATAGCCACTGGTAAATGATACCATTTGTTCCTTTAATGCATAAGTAAATTAAAATCAGGCACAAATAATTATCGTTGTCGTTGATAATAGAGTTTCTGCCACAACCATGAATAGCTGCACAAATTCCTAATTCAACATCAAATCCATTTTTTTTCTGATACCTGAACATTTTTGTAGATTTGTGCAACCTCATTAGCAAAGGCCTTTTCATGAGCCTAACTAATATTCAATAAATATTTACATATTAGTGTATTGGTTTGAATGTGTTCATAATCTATATGAAAAAGAACAACGCCACAGAAATATCAAAGGTTCTTGTGATTTAAGTTACTTTACAGTAATTTAAATAGTTTTAATAACAGGTTAAAAGAGGGATTTAATTATTTTAGATAGGCTGCAGTACTAGAACTACTGTGCTAGGTAGTATTTGACACATCTGTCTGCCAGCCTTCCTGTCTGTCTACCTGTCTGTCTTCTCTCAAGTGTTTCTGCCTGTAGAAGTACTTTTAAAATTACAATAAAGAAATAGAGTGAGAGGTTTCTTAAATCACGCTATTGTATATCCAAAAATACATATTTTGGATGTGGTGTATTTTACAATTTGACAAGTTGGAACTTTGTAAACTGACAATTGGGCACAGACGAAGGTATCCATTTATCTCATATATGTCTTGCTGAGGCAAAGCTGTCAGAAGAAATCTTATCACATGGTGCCCCATTTGTTTTCTGTAGTGATTTATGATGGTTTTGAAAAGGTCTTGTGATCCCATAGGCTGCCACGATTCTCTGACTCTTCTCTGTCAATGGATCAGATTTTTGACATTTTCTGAGAGCATTCAGAAAAGATTTGATAAATCAGCTTGTGGTGTTTATTTTAATTGATCTGAAGCCCATTCCTTCAAGAATTCATCAAACACTGTGACAGGGTCTGGGTGTGCTGCAGTGAAATGAAAGAACTGGGTTGGCCATGCTTCTGTGATGATGATACAGATATTTTGTTGAAAGTTTATGCTCACAGACGAGAAGATGTCATAACTAATTTAGAATGTTGTAAATCTTTTGACGCAGATTCTAATTCATAAATCTCATCCATCACATGTGATTCATGAAACGATAGACAACCTTTGATGAGAAGGTACTTTTCCAAGTTCTTTGCAATTTTTCCTCTTCAGAAATAAATCACTCCAGAACAACAGAATTCTGTTATGAAAATGGTGCTCTAAAGGTCTCTCATTCTTTTGCATCTGTTCTTCTTCTCATAAGGGGTAACATTTCTTCTCTTTAAGATGCAAAAAAATAAAACTGTGTGTGTGCATGCACTTCAGTTTACAACGGGGAGAAAAATGTAACTGATTGCAGTGGTTCTGGTTGAGGAGTCATCACATTTGGCTGGTATAACCTGGGTCTCTTTTCTTCTCTCACAGGAACCTCCATCTGTTGAAAACATCACCACAAACACCTGTCCTGATCAACCACAGTCAGTGTCTTTGATCTCTTCACTCATTCCTGTTGCGCTTGGTTGGTAAACCTGTAAGGAGACCATTGCAGGATCTGAGCCTCTCTCTTATCAGCCAATCCACTCTTTTTCCTGCTAAGTTGAGGCATTGCTGCTGAGTGGTGGCTGTGGATGGTCAAGGAGGGAATTTGTGGTGGTGTATTTGATCTAATTAAGGGAAATGAGCATGGGATGACTGATAAGCAGGCTGGCCTATCAGGCAATGAATGATAATAAATAAATAAATAAATAAATAAGTGTCACTCAACAGTGTTGCCAAGAAAACTGCTAAGGACTGGTATCAATCAATGTCTGTTTATCTGTCTAGGACTCTGTCTTCAGATATAAAGTTTAGGTAACTCCATACGTTATCAGAATAATAAAGTAGCAAAGCCAGGCATTCAAAAGTTAGGTAGTCTTAGAATTAAGTTTGCCAGTGCAATATTCATTTGGCATCCTTCTGAATACACGTTTTGGTATTCTTCCTCAGTGTCACGCTTGTGGTAAAACCAAATAGAGAACTGAATGAACAATTATTCATTGTTCTTAGTTCGTGCACGGAACCCAGGCGACCATATATTCTTTTCTTGCAATAATCTGTTTCACTTGCATTTTAACTTCTGCATGGAGTGAGGCTAGTGCCTCTTCAAAATGAGAAGTTGCTACTTCTCTGCATTTCTTGTTTTCTCAGAAGTGCTAGGTATGTGGCCTGTGGAAGAAAAGCATAATCAAGTTTATTCTCAACACAGCTACTGTATCAGACAATACAAGAGGATCCTTAATGCAGATTTTAAGGCTGAGCCTTTACCGAGTTCTTGAGAGTATACGCAAATGGCAGTTTCCAAAATCCTATAACTCAGTCCCATATTCATCTGAAGAGATAAAACATGCTTTTCTGAAATGAAGACATGCTCCTCTTTCAACATCCTGCTCCAGAGGAATAAAGCTGGACCTCTTCAGTGAAACAAATAGTATTTTATAGAAATATATGCTTGTATCAGTAAGTCTATTTCTCCTTGCTATCTTTCTTGAAATTTTTCAAAGCAGTTATGGCTGAAGGAAACATCAACCAAGGAAAATGCAGCCTGGAAAACCAGCTAAATGACTTTTTGTGGGATACTTCACAATGGCTGGAATAGCAGCAAGTAACCATCACAGACTGAAGAAAGGAATCTAAAGTGTTCACCATCCACTCAGTGCAGGGCTTTATAGGTCACTAATTCCTTTTTGCCATTTATTGGAGACCTCACTGTTGGTTACTGGAAAGGTCAACGGTTTCTCCTGCCATACATGGGTCAAGGAATTCAGAGTTATCTTTTTTCACCTGGCATATTTCTGAGTTTATTGCCCTTACCTATGGCTTCTTTTGCATATGCTTAAGCAAGGGTTTGTCTGCTCACATGATTATGGGTAGACCTGCAAAGCAATTTTGAAGGCTTTTTCTTTAAGCTGAGAGAGGAGCTATCAGCATGGCATGTTTTTCAATGCAGTGTTCTGCTCCTCCACACAAAGAAGAAAAGCTTAAATTTTCTGCAGCACTGCAGTATTCCAGATGCCACCAAACAGGGAAGATTGAGGGCTAAGTAGGCATAATTCAAGGTGATGGATTGAACATTTGGACTCTGTGCTTTTCTTCTCCTCAAACTTCTCTTTCTTTCATCCTATCCATCTTTGCCTCTCATTATTGTTTTTTTCCTCTAGAATAACAGTAGCATGAAAGCAGTTGTCTGTGTGCCTGATTCTCAGCCCTGCCATTTCATAGGTATCTTTCTTTAAAGACATTGAGATCCTGGCTTAATCTGGTATTGGGCCAAGGCTCAGCAGACAGATTCAACTGAACTTAATCTCCCAATCATTTTGGTCCAGTCTATCCATGTTCAGTCTTGATGTACAACACCCTTGCTACTCCAGTATGGGCCATCTCCTTAACAGAAGCAATTGGCATTGCCAAAGTGCGTATACTGCTTGACCATTTGTCTTAGAAGAATAAATGTACATGAGAATTTAGAATGGACGTTTCAAAGGGACAGAGCCACTATGAAGAAGCAGTCATAGAAAGCTGTTTAAAAGATACCCTGGACTCTCTGAGAGGGCAATTTTTAAAAGTGCTGGCAGCTCTTAGCACAGTCTTTAAAAGCGCACTGCATTGCCAACAGGCGAAGTTTTCCAGTATGTCTGTAATTCAAGGGTTTTATAAAATTGTTTTTTATTTGACCAACTGCCAAGCTAATCAGTTGGTAATGAACTTGATGTTTTAGCTGTGAGCTAAAGTAAGAAAGCAAGAGAGCACTCAAAGTCTGCAACAGCAGGATCAACAGATTTTTCAGTGTTACTTCTCCATCAAAGAAGCAAATAATTTGGAATTTAAATGAATAGTAGAATTAACCAGTTTTTCAAATTCTTGCAAGGGTGCTTGAGCTTCTAATCTCAGTTGTTTTCACTCAAGATGGCTGAAAAAGAAATATGGTTTGAACATTGTTATTTTTAATCTCCAACAATGTTCTCTGTTTCCTGCCACCCACGCCACCAAAATACTGAGTAGCTTTCACTCCTCCCAAAGTGTATTCTTTTTCAAGTGGTCATTGTAAATAAGTAACATTGAATAAAATGCATTCTGGAGTAAACAGACCTGCCAATCATAAAGCAAAAAAGAAGAAAAAAAAACTGGTTAATGTTGGCATTAGCAATTAGGATTGTGCCATCCCCACTTAATTTGTGGGTTTGGATCTTGTTTAGGAAGGAAAGTGATTTTATGAACTATTCACTGAAGGTTAATTCAACAAATATCATACTCAAGTCCTCTTTTTCTTCTGTTATTGTGTACCATCTTTTTAATGTCATTCAGGGGAACATAGAACTTGATGCTCAGCTAGTATGAATTTTCATGACTGTGTTGAAACCAATGGAGCTAGACCAATTTACTCCAGCTAGGGTCTGCTATTTATTTTAAAAAATAAATTATTGTGAGTACATATTAGAAAAGTGATTCTGTAGACATTTTGCAACAATGGGTAGTTCTCAGTTATTCCTTTTTTGCTCTACAGAAGCAACTGCTGATAAGTCTCATCAAATGATGTTTCTCAATATAGCAGCCCTGGCAGTTTATATTAGCAGAAGACATCAGGTTAGGTGTTGAGTGAGTTAAGAAAGCATATCCTTGCTAATTAATTTATTTTCCATATTGGCCTGCTTTGGGTACAGATGCTTTCATCCAACCTGAAAGGTACCATGGCAAGCAGGTGTTACAACAATCTTAGCCCAGAGGTATCCAAGTCTTTTTGCCTGGCAGCATTCCAGCTACAGACTGGAACTAGCTTTTGGAGAAGTTGTCAGTGAGATTGATTGCATTTTGGAATTTCCATTGATTAATTATCTCTCCAATTCTTCACCATAGGCAACACTGAGTTTTGAGATTATACATTAAAATTTACTGTGCTTATGTTCATCAGTTGAAACATTGTGGGATTTTGATAGGTCGTATCTTACAGGAAGGGAAACAGAGGTGGTTAGATGTGCTGCTGTACTTTTTCACAGACCACAGAAAACAGAGAAAACCATTCAGTCAGGTTTTCTTACTGAATTTGCAGCTAGCCTTCATAATTGCCAGTAATCAGGTAAGTGGTCTTACTTCAATAGCAACGACAATTCACGGAGTTATGGCTGGTTTGTCTGCTAGGAACCAGTTTATTCTTGACATTTTGTGAAGGGATAAAGGATTCAGTATTTATTTAGTTAGTTTTTCTTTGCTGTATACAAAGATTAGCACAGCTCAGCATAAAGGAATAGCACAGTACTTGTTATTAAAATTATGCTGTTGTTTACAAACATAAATATGGAAAGATCCAGATAGAAAAGCCACTCTTATTATACGTTTGCCATTCTAACCCAACTAAGAGATATTTATTTCAGCAGCTACTTGTAAAAACCTCTTTCTAACATAAATCTTGGGTCTTAAATGAGTGGAGCAGTAGACTAACCAGCTTAATAAAAAGAGAGAGATGATACACAACTAATGGACAGGGCATTGCAACCAGGTGTTATCAAATCATTCATTGCACTAAGTGCTCTCTCAAGTTCTGTTGTAAAAACAATTAAAGTACTGATGGCAGGCTTAAGTTACTTCAAATCATTTGGCAGAATTGATCCACAATTATCTTTGTAATCCCTGAAGCCCCAACCACTAAGTCCTCCATCCACTTTATATTTCCTGCACACAGTTCTCATACCTGTCAGCTGCCATGCTCAATATCCACTAGAACCAGCAACTTCACTGGACCCAAAAATTTCAAACTCTAAATCTGCTTATGCTCTGAATACTCAAGTTCAAGTGTACAAAACACCTATACGACAGTATACCCATCAGCTTTCAAAGAGCTTGTAGTTTGTAGTCACGTTTGCTGTGTATATGAATGTGTGTGATAATGGAATAAGTGAGACATCAAATTAGATGCTCTCTGTGGACACTTATTTAATATTTGAAAGGGTGTGGTCTTCTGTGTAGTGTCACAAGGCTTGTAGTCATTCTGCTTTTTAGGGAATGTTATGCTCATCTCTAATATGAATCTCAAAAAGAAATAGAAAAATGCCTTTAGTGGAGTTTTGTATGAGTTCTCCAAAATGTAACACAGACATTATCATATCAGATGAGTAATTCATATGGCATGGCACCTTTCCTCTGGCACTTTAGAAATGCAACTCCCCTTGGCAGGCAAAATGTCAGTCCAAATGATTAGAGTTTAGAAGTTACATGTACCAGAGCACAAAATCGGACAATGGCAAGTGTTAGACAGCCTGAATTATAGGCAGTGATTTTTGTGATACCCATAATAATTTGGAGATTTGTGCCTCTCACATCATCATTCTAAAACCTAGAAGCCAGATTTTCCTCTGTGGCTAATGACATGAGGGAAGAGGCATGAGATGCAGGAGAGGAAGTTTTGCCTGACTTTTACCCTGTGGATGTTAGACCAGAATGTGCCCACAGCAGGTAATAATGGAAGAGGTGCCAGATGGCTTAGTGATGGGGGGGATGAGTTGGTACATGACTTAACCGTGCCAATTTTGAGCTATGAAGTCAAACTGGAATAGTCCCACTGAAGACTTCACTGTGGGAGTCTCTGGCTGAAAAGACTTTTTCTTGTGCAGCCCCTGTACAGTGTAAAGAGAACAAAGTAGGGCCAAGAACACACCCCTATTTTCTGCAGAATTAATGGAGGCATCCATTTCACTGTCACCAGCCCTGACCCTCAAATAGAAAGGGTTTTTAATTGCCTTCCTACTGCTAAAGCTTATCCCCACTTGTTTAGTCTCCCCAGTTCAGGCATCGGGCGTCAATGCACTTTTGTTTATTTTAATGCCAACATATTGAACCATTAGAACAGAAGGCACCACTTAGTCCATTAGCCAGTCAATTTTCAGTTTAAATACCATTCTTGTAGGCTCGTAAGGGATTAGAATTGGTTTGAGTGACACGGTGAGCTTTTTGGTCTCTATTGCACAAAACAGGGAGTTATTCTGTCTCCTTGATGATAAGTTGCTCAGAGTAAGGGAAGAAAACAGAATTTCAGTGATGGAATATTTAATTCTGGACAGCAGTTTAATCAGAAGTGGGATTTGGGCAATTGCTCTAGCCCCCACCTAACATACTACAGTTTCAGTTCTTAGTATTCCTTAATTATCCCACTGAGATGTTTGAGGAGCAACTAGTAGTAAATGAACTTGGCAAATCAGCTATTACCCAAGTAATGAAATACAAATACATATGTTTGACAATTCTGCAGGGAAATTGTCGAAGCTAAGATTCTCCATGGATTGTATTGGCCAAGAGAGAAAAAACAGGTGTTGTTATCAAAATTTGTATACAAACAATTTGACTAGAGTTTTAAAATAATGTGAAGCTTTTTTCCCCTTCAGCTAATTCCAAGCATGTCGGTTAATGTATAGAGAGCACTAATTGTCAAATAATGAATCTGGAACGGCTGTGGGTTCTCACAGTGGCGTAGTTCTAAATATTCACGGATTTTATATTAACATTATATCTAAGGATGCGTATCAACTTTGCATCTAACCTTAAACAAAGGAGAGTTCAGCTCTACTGAGAAAATTGATTTTATTCAACAGTAAGGCGAGGGAAATTAGTACATTCAATATTTGTAGAAAGAAAATAAGCAAAGCCCACAAGTCTGGGTGGTTTGAGATTGTTCTTTGTTTTAGTAATTATACCTTTATATGTTAGATCTCATATTTACACTTTCAGAAGTATTCTAAATGGTTTATGCATCAATCATGTCCTGGACCTGCTGGATTTCTATACAATTTTACAATGAACTTACAGCCAAACTAATTGAAAGTGAAACTGAGTTTTAACTTTACAGCAGTAGCGATCTCATTCTGTCTGTCTGGGACATTAGAACAATTTAATTAGTAACCAAATGTCAGTTGCCTCTAGTTCGTTTGCATGATATCTCAATGTGCTAATTTCTCAAATTAACATAATTTATTATTTAAGCTGTCTTTGATTTCAGGGACAGAGTTATTTGAATTATTTCATCTGAGGCCTTTTATTCATATGCAAGAGGACACAAATAGGAATACCTCATCAGGATGCGTTTACTAATGTTTACCATAGAACGATAAGCCAATGTAAAGCTAGGAAAGCCTCCCAAGCCTCACAGATCTCCATTTTGCCATTAGCCAGTATGCCGCAAGAAATATCGACAGGTCAAGTACAGCAGAGAAGAGTGTGTGTCCCAGTGGCCTTTACACTGACAGTTTCTCCCACATTAAAGAGTTAACTAGCAGCCTACCAGCTCGGAGTGGAAGCTAATGAATGAAATGGAGATTGATATAGACTCTCTTTGGAGGTGCATCGATCTGTATCTTCTGAACTCAGCTTAGGAATTCTGCAGGCAGCATTGCATGAGTAACCCTGGCATGGTGCCCATTAGCAAATAACTCTTTTAATGTTTGTCTTCAATTGATTCACTTATTGTTGTACTGACTACTAGGTAGTTCTGCAAACTTTCTTGTATTTTGCCACTGTAGTAACAAGTTATGTAAAGGTCTACAACAGGGATTTGATTTTGGAAGTACAAAACTGAAGCAAATTCTCAGGCAACTTTCTTCATTCTGCTTATCTCCTTCTCCTGCTCCCCACCCCCCACCCCAAATAGTATCAGGTAATTATACAACTGAGATGCATAACTGCCGCATACACCCAAAACCTGCAAATTTCAGTAGTTTTCTAAATCATTTTATTGTGCTGTCTAACCTGATATCTCAGTCAGAGCAAGCAAAAGTAATGTGCTCTTACCTCTGAAGTATTTCCATTTATTACTTTAAATTGATACCGAATTATAGAAATGCATGTAGGAATCATTTATCTTTTCTGATGGTCTTTAGCATGGAATGTACCTACAAAGACAAGTTTCAGCAGGAAGGCCTTCCCTGTTTTCTGCTTAGCAGGTCGGGAGAGGTTGGACCCTTGTTGAACAGCAGAGAAAGAATTAATGTCCCAACTTCAGCTGTCTAAAAAATAGTCACCTAGTTCAAGTCTAAGTCTAAATTGCTGTGTAGTCAAAGAGGGAGGGCAATTCACTCCTCCTGCCTTGAGCAGCTGTGAGTAGTTGTCTCTAGTCCCTCTCCATCAACTAGGGAGGACGCATGTACAACTAGCCTTAACTACGTCTCAAGTTTTATGATATGAAATGTAAACAATATCTATAGGTTGAATGCTTAACCCCGTAAGCAAATTTATGTATGCAAACAAGCTAATGAAACCAACCAGAAATGATGACCTAATATTGCTGAGGCAACGACAACCTCAAAACCCTACAGCACCTGCAAAATCTCAGTAGAGACTTTTGGCTGGAGACTTCATCACACAGGAAAGTCAAATCTGGCTCATGGCTCTCCATGTTTTATGTATGTAGATATCTATTTCTAAAGCATATAAAATTATAAAACTAATAACTCTAAAAAGTTAGAAGCGTTCAGAGGTGATTTTTCTGTCTGCGGTTGAATTGTCATTAGGAGAGGTAGACAGAAGCCACTTAGTGGCATTTTACAGAAAAGTTTAAACCAAACACATTTAAGAATAAGCTACATTGTTTCATCTGTTCTCTTTTTCTGTCAAAAGTTTTCTGCCTATCTTTTGGGTTTTTTTGCACACTTTTGTTTTTCTGCGTGCAAGTGTAGGCAGAGAGATCTTTTCATGGTAAAATAATTGTTTTGATTATAGGCTTGAATCAAGCATCTGTAAATCGAGGTGGAACCTGATGTAAAACTATTGGTTCCTTTGAAATATTTTTTGTACTGAAAATCAAAACAAAAAAATTTTACATAAGAATTTAAAATTATTAAATGAGAATTTTTAACAAAAAATATTGATAATTTGTGGTTATTATTTTGATGGCTTTTCATCATTGACAGCTGTAATTGCTATCAGGTTATTTTTTTCTTAATCATTGTATCTTCTGAAACTCTTGCTTAGGTGTCTACTTAGAGCTGTAAGTATTACACTTTATTAATTTAGGAAGTATTAAGTAAAAACCTTATTCTTGCGATCTAAGCACATAATTTATTACAATGATTATTGTTTAATTTCATTCCTGGAACTGTCTGTTTTGATTAAGAAGTTGACATGATAAAAAAGTCAGGAAATTTTAATTTGTACAAAAGTGCAGGTCTTCTTGTTCACTTTAATTTAACTCACAACTTACAGTAAAATGTGCTTTGATTTTAATCCTTACACTTATAACTCCATTGACTTTGGGAAATTGTTTCTGACTTACACCATGGCAGATGAGAATCAAAATTAGGTCTGATACCAGCATATTTCTTAAGACGGAAGCAAAAGAATAATTATAAGTAGTTTTTGCCTTCTAAACCTAATGGATTGTCAGGTATGCTTGACATTATTCTATAGGCAAGGCCACAGAAAATCAATACATCTTAGGCAAGGTTTAATTTATTTGTAGGTTCTTACAACTAATGACTTTCTGTTTGTTGATTTTCTTTTTAGCTTTTGCTCTCATGAATAGCTACAATTTTATCCTCCGATTGTAACACAAACTACAAGAACTGTGATGTCATTTATGATTTTTGTAAAAGACTAGGTACATGAACAAACAACACAAAAATGGAAACTGTACCTTAAAAGAATTTGGCACAATAGAATCAAGCTTCTCTGACTCCCACCTTGGACAACACAATGTATTTTCTATTTTAATATTTTTGTTTATATTACAGCAGCACCTGCAGCTGCCAAATAGTCTTGGGTGTCTTCATGCCAGGTGCTATACAGTCATATTCTAACTGAAAATCTCTCCTGTGATGATTTTCTCATCTGAATAGAATAAACAGAACTAGTATGAAAGAAAGCGATGCTGCCATTGTTCATAAGGAAATGAGTTACTGAGAAGTTCAGTATCCTGAATATCAAGACTAAGTTTTGAGTCTTATACTGCATGGTTTTCTTGTTTCTTGTTTCTCAACAATTGAACCACAATTTAGATGTGCCCATCCTGTAAACAGCATTGCAGTAAAGCTAGCTTTCATGTGCTTGATGCTATTGTTCAGAGGTGCATGAATGTGGAAAGGAGGGTACTCTTTTCGCAAGTTTTAACTGAAAATGTAGATGGAGGTTGCTTTTTTGTTATATTGGGAAAAGTTGCATTTGGCTTAGCAATGATAACTCTATGGTTCTACTGTAATTTAGTGTATTACCAGATCCCATTTCTTCCAGTTAGTCATCCACATCTTTTCATGTATGCTTAGCTTGCTGCAATTCAGGGCATTGACTCCAGCACCATTTCAGTTAGTCAGCATTGACAAACAGATAAGCTACTCTCAGACCTAAATGAGATTTTAACTTGTTCTACCAGAATCATAAACATTTGTGACCACGTGGCCAACTTCTAACAAAACTTTGTAAGTAGGAATCGCTATATCATTGTCTTCCTTACCAACACAAAGACATTTCAGCACAAAAGTGGAACTGTGCAAGACTCAAGTGAGGAAGTAGAGGGTGTATAACAGTAAGATCAGGCATTTCAAAGCGATTCTTTACACTGGTAATAGATATGGCAAATGTGTGGATTTTGTTAGGATTCTTCTGACAGCCATGAACACAGATATATTTTAAAGTAATGTAACTGTCCTAAATCCCTAGCAGGGAATACAATGACTTTTAGTTATTATTTTTCACCACACTGGCTACACTAAAGAAGCCATATTTGATTAATTTCTTGAAGTTACTTGACTTTTTTTAAAAGGCTATGATAACCATTTAACCTTGGTTTAGTTCTAGTTGTTCAACCAATGTTATACCTGATCTAAAAAAAAATCAGATACCTAGACAAAGATAAATTACTGAAAAAAATACACAAAAGGTGTTTTATATGTGTCTCACAATATTTGCTATAGGATAGGCCTGTAAGAATGTAACTCCAGGATTTTGGGCTATGTCCTTTTCTGATTTACTTGTATCTGTGTTATTCTGTGTATGTTTATGTCAAGAGAAAATGGAAATTGTAGCAGGCCTTCTAGCTTTTCCTAGTATACATAGGTAAATCAGTGAAGATATCCTAAATAATGTTTCCATATGTTTCTAAAATAGCATATTTTGACTGAAATTTTGCCGTGTTTGATCTTTGCCTAGAGGTCAAACATGAAAGCAAATTTCTTCAGAGCTGCTTTTCAGTGACTCAACAACAATCAAAACTTATTATCTGTTGTCAGTAAATCATTAAACCTTTCAACTTAAAAAAAACAATCATCTTGATAACCTTGCTAATCAACGTAATAACTTAGTAGACTGAATTTTATTCTCTCAAATCTTACTCTAAAACATTTATCTGGCTGTTAGCAAAGGCTGTAACTTCATGCAGTTGTAAGCACATGATCAGCAAAGGCATACAGAATGGAGACAAGGAAGGGCATAGGAGGAGCTTTATTAGCTTCATTGAGGAAAGGACTATATTTTCCCTCTTCCTCATCTCTGAAATATGAGACACTTATTCTTGTCCGGTGCCTTAAATTACTTCGTCTGATCTATAGACATTAGTCAGGATTGGCCATCTTCATTCTAACACTTTGACATCTTTTTGCCAACCCATCCGATTCTTCTCATCCTGGCACTGCAAGACAGGACAGAACATGGTGAGTGCATACAATCTCTCCCCTTTTACGCTGTTACGGTTCATGAGCCATCTCAGATCTTTCACTTACATTTTATTCTAGCAGCTCATTGTGTTGAGCCTCATGTTTGCACTGGACACCAGATGCAAGTTGATACTTTAATAAAATCTATGTATACTTTGACTTCTAAATTATCGACTTTTTCATTGTTAATGTAAAACTGAAATTTCAGCAAGGAGGAAGGCAAAATCCAT
>NC_138829.1:29766014-29786014 GCF_965183815.1 Platalea leucorodia | reverse complement strand
CTTTTTAATGATAGTATAGTTTGGAATTAAAGGGCTGATCAAATTTTGCGTATTTAATGAAATGTTATCCGTATCGAAGCTACAAATAGACTCAAACATGTATTTGTTTTGGTATTAAATAGCAAGTATATAAAATTCAGATTCAACTTTAATTATTAATGTTAGTGAATGAGAAAATTCAGATTTTTTTTTTTTTTTTATTCCACTTCATTATGTGTATGGGCAGCTGCAGCTTTTCTGGAGCTGCAGACATATACATATGTGAGTCCATTGTAATTGTCCTGTTCTTTTTCTGAAGGCAACCTGTAACCCCCTCATGTTAGCCCAAAGTGCTCCTAACACAGTGATTCTATTCAGAGAATTTATATTCAGTTCCCTTGCAGTGTTAAGAGGGCATTCAACCAGTTCTGAAAGCTGGTGAATTGAATTGATTGAATTTGGGCCTTCTGGAGTAGACTTATAGCACAGCTACTGAAATCTTGATCTGCAACCTTTTTCAGAAGCCACAAGAAGTTATTAATGATTTGTGAGGGTGGAAGGGAAAAGAAGAAACCCCTGACAAATTGTTACTCTCAAAATGAAGAAACATGAGCATATGTGATTTGAAAACTCCAGTTTATTTCAAAGAGACTCAGTAGATGGGCAATTTAATGATATTTATTTAGAGTGCCTTTTGATGTAAGTTAGGCCATTTAAGAGTCTATGGTCCAGGAGCCAAATTCGCAAAAATGTTTTAAAGATTTAGAACTAGTTTGCTATGCATTAAGATGACACTACTGCAAATATGAATATATTCATTTTCACATAAGGTTTAACAAAACAGATGTATATCTTACTAGTTAAGGTAAAGACATGAGTAATGATTGTTGAAACTGTGGGAAGTGGAGTTTCTTCTTCCTGAAGAAGAAGCTTATCAGGCAGGACTTTGAGACATTACCAGCACACTATTTTATTAACCATAATAAATGGCTGCATTTAGTATGATGTGCAAAACCCTGTTTAAATATGCAGGGTTTGAGACTGCTTGTTACTACAGCTGCTGTAGATTTTACCCACCCATCCAGAAGCCAAACTCTGCCTAATAAACAATGGATAAGGGAAAAGAGGTTGGTGTCTAGAATTGAGAGTGAAATCTACAGCCACAACGCAATAGTGCACAGCTCCACTTTGAATCTTTAAAAAGGCTTTTTATGCTTCCTAGACACTGCAGCATTACACTCTGGTGTATGAAGAAGTCTGCTGGTAATGTTTCAAAATCCCATTTCATAAACAAACTGAAAGTGAAGGGCTCCAGATACTTTGTAGAAATATTCTGCCTTGCACACAGAAAATCTGGCAAATGTTGATTAGTTGTTACAACCACACAGCATAAGCTGTCTTCAAAGCTTTATTATGGAACAAAATTCCAGTAAAAATCATGCAATCTCTATGCTCTTCATTATCACCCTCATTGTAGTGTGGTCTGTGGATGTGAGTCACGAACTAAGTAAATCAAAAAATGACATCTGCTCGCATCAGTGAGGAGTGGATCAGGCCCTTTAAGATCTAAACAAAACAGAGCTGTTGCTGAAGAGATGTCAATAACTTGAAGCATTAATGATAATGAGTTAGGGGAAAAAAAAGGGCTTGCCTTAAGCATCAGAAATGTAAACTTGTTTTTCACTTTCTGGATTTTGAAGTTTTAGTTTTCCTTTGCAACATGGGCTAGAAACCTTCTCCATCTTTAGAGGAAAGCTGAAATTATGTACTATTTATGTGATTCCAGAGTCTAGGACTTTAAGGAAAAGACAAAGTTACTGCAAGTCTTGCAATTAAATTATGCAAGTTGGGAACCCTGGAAAGGTTAGTAGTTCACACAACTATGAATACTTCTGTAAATAATAATAAGCATCCAAAAATTAAAGATGCAAAAGATTGATTTAGATAAACTGTTCTCAGAATTCTCAGGTTTTATGAGAATCAGGAAATAGGACTTTAAGCACAGTTGTTCAATTTTTCGTGCTCTCTGTACCCAACTTTATTTTCTTCCCTTATTCTTTATGCATTATTTTCTGTTATTTGTTATTTGGCCAAACTATTTGTTTTAGACTTAGTATTCCCAAAGGATTTAGGCCTGATTTATCTTGCCTTTTTGAAATTATACATCTGTATTTTCCAGTCCCCAAATTGAACTGCACAACTGAAATTATCTGCTGTGTATCTTTAGTTACACAGGGCTTTAAAATCATCTGAGTAATTCTCAAAGGTATGTAGACACCTAACTTATGCTAGTCTTTTGAATGTTTTTTATTGTTTTTATCAAATTCCCTTCTATTTAATCATATATTTGGGGATTTGTGATGCACAGAGCAGTAAATATAGGAATGCTTTTATCACAGTATCTCTCAGCTACAGCTGCAAAATAGAAAAACTGTAGACACCACGAGATTTCTTCTTTTCCCTCTATACGTTACATCATCAACTCTCATTTCATGTGCTGTCTATTACAGTCTGAAGGTCTTCATAAGATCCTGTTCAACATATACGGGAAATAAATTATTAGACTTCCTTTTTGTGTACCTTCTGCAGTTGATTTCTCCAGAAATGGAGATTCAGTGGTGGGGGCCTTGGAAGCTTGAATTTCATGTTCCGCTCCAACTTTCTTTTGTGATCTGGGAAAAGCCATGGATAAGTTTCTGACTATTTCACATGTACAACAAAACCCTTTAATGACTGTCTTCATTTTTGCCAAATAATACAGGTGAGAGCATAACAAGAAACATGTTCAGTTGGACTACATTAGCAAAGGGCCTCAACCTCTCAATTTGGGTGACAGATCATCTCTTTAAACTACTAAAGCAGGTCAGCCAAAACAGCAGGTCAGGGCTGCCTCTAGCTGGATGCATGCATTCATCACTGGCTGCTGAGTACAGGGAGAGTTCATCTAGAAAAGAGCAAAGTTCTTGGAGAGGGGATGTGGCCTGAACATAGAGGAGGTAACCACAGAGAACTGTGGGCATTAAACTGTTTCACTATAATGTTTAAGTGTTCCCTATGAAAATTATGTCCTGCTCTTTGCCTTACTTTTCCTGTTTTACTGTCTTACAACATATGACCAGATTTGAGCAAAAATTAATAATTTTCCCTTAAAGATTATCTGTGCTTTTCCGACTGAAACTAAGACAATTTCCAGGTTTTCATTAAATAGAATGTATTTTAAATTGTGGGTTTTGAACATCTTTGTAATCCCGAAGTGTATCATTTTTGTGGTTTTTCTTCTCTATTTGTGCATGCTGTGGAGCTCCATGGCTGCTTGGAAGACTGTACGTTCTGTGGCTTGTATGTGACAGATTGAGTAGTTTCTCCCAGTGTTCTGAGGGGAATTACAACAGTCTTCGTCCTTTGTGTAGTTTACATTTCTGTGCAGCAATGACTCATAATTTGCAGCGTGTTCACAGGCAGACTGAAGTCTCAATGACATTCTCAGTTTTCAAATAGCAAATTAACTAATATCCTAAGACATTTCTGATATTAACTGATTCTCTGGGTTATTGTTTTTATTTAAAAAACTTTAAATAATGTAATTATGCTTACAAGAAGAGGTAATGCGACTAAGCTCAAATTAAGAAATATAAGTCGTTTTGCAGTGCTTTGAAACTTAAAATCTCGTACGTACATTTCGCATCATATAAAGCTGTGCCCTAAGTTACACTGTTCAGCAGTTGTAAACTGTCCTTTCATCTGTCAGTTTACAGAAAATGACCAATTCATGTGTTCTGAAGTAGCAAAAAATTGTAAAGTATTTCTTTCCTAAGAGACTCATGCACTATAAGCAAAATATTTGTTTCTAAACAGAAAGCTTTATTCCCATCTCTGATGAAACAAGAAAATAGCACCTCTTCCCCATTCAGATTGGCTCCTTCATATTATTCATGCTAGTCTTTTCTCACTAATTTTATGATTATAATGAGGCAATGGCATGCTAGTTAGCACAGAATGACCTTCTAATTGAAAAGCTGTAAATTCAGTCTCAGTGGCCAGCACTGGCAGAAATTTAAATAAATAGGGCTGCAAAGTCCTTACAATGGGCTGGCCTCTTGACCGGGGTGCTACCAAAGTCCTAGTCACCTGTCATCTGGCGACGCTTTGTAACTCCTTGGTGTTAACTGTCTGTCTTGTTACAAGTTAGGTTAGCATGAGAAGAACAAAGAGCAAGGAGTCTTTTATTGGTTAAACAGAGGATTTTGCATTTGAATATCTTCAATATCTGATCTAATACTATACTTTATAAAGCAGTCTCTCAGTCACATAAGGCTTACTGTTTAATTTCCAAATCATGATAAAAAGCTGGCCAGACTGATGCATCAATAATTCCTGTCTCTTTATACAGTTTTTCTTGATCATAGTTTTAATGTTTGTGCATTTATTATTTGAAAGCACTAATAACATTGCTTTAATGAGATTTTCTTTCTGACAAGCACTTAAGATTGGTGTCCATATACTACAGTGATAAGTGTTAGGGAAGATGGATGAATAGTTGTGAGCAACTCTGAGAAATTGTGCAGTGTTCAGTGTGTCTTAGAGATAGACAGTTTATGAAATGGTCACAGCACATTATCCTACCCACACATAAATAAATACCTCTCAGGATCTTGATGTTTGTGCTTGGCACTGTCTCCCTAAAGTTTGTAACACTAGCTAACACTATATTAGTGATAACTAATAAGAGTTGATAGTCTTGTATAATATAGAGCAGCTTTATGCTGTCAGTGTCATGCATCTTTATCAGGAATACATCATACAGACAATGGAAATTTTCCATATCCTTTAAAGTTTTGCATTCTGTATATTTCGTTGTTAGACAAATAGAGCAAGCTTTGCTGACTTCATTTTCATTCTTGGCAGCATGTTTTTATCATAAGGCAGATAGTCATTAATTTACAGAATCAACGCTGGGAACAGCTTTTGTGATCTCATATTAAATTTTCCCCTGAATCCGCCCCTTGGCAAAAATTACTCACATCGTTAAAAAATATTTAATTAGGCTGTAGTTTATACCCAGCTCACTGGGGAAATGTTGGAATTAATATGATTTGCATGAATTCTGTTTCTCTTTTTCTGTTAGAGATTAGTTTTGAATTCAGTTCAGAGGGTCGCTGACACTGCCAAGGACTCACAATCGTGAAGGTCAAACAGGTAGCAAATACTTCCCCTGGGTAGCTTCCCTGAAAAGACAGCTCAAAATTGCTTTTAATTATGGGTTACCTAAAAGGCCACTTGCTGTTTTTATTTTTCCACAGATCTTTGAAACATTATGTGGCTGGAAGTTCTAGGTAGACCACGTCAGTTCAAATCTGAAACAACCTAAGTCATGTTTTCACTTCTTTTTCTTTTCTTAAAAATGAATAGCGTACAAACCCCAAACAGAGATTCATGCGTACTCACAAACAAGCATACATATGTATACGTATATGTTTAAACCAAGCTATTTTTGGTGGCTGTTCCTCTATTGCAGTGGGGGAAACCCAAAAATCTCTTTCTCTTTCCTAACGTTTGTAGGAAAAAAAAAAAAAAAAGAATATTTTGGAAGGAAAAATATTTTCCTTCATAGCAATGCATCCACTGGCTTAATTATTCTTCACAAGATAAGATACAATGTTTAGTTATGCATTCTCTTGTTTATGATTTCAAGGGTTAGAAAGAACCCTGGGGATCCACAATCCTCTGCTTTTTAAAAAGAGAATTTAATGGAAACTTTAATTAATAATCTAATCAATCAATTAATCTCCGTTACATAAGTGTTGAAATCTAATTCTCCTTCACAGCTCTATCTATACAGAGAGAAACAAAATGGCTGCCCACTTATCAGGATGATGGGGAACTGTTACAGACACAAAGAAAAAGTGAAACTGTAATAGTTCAGTGAAGCTGGGACAGATAACATAATGCTAACAAAGTACTCTTGAATTTGGGATAGATCACAATATGTCAGCGTGGTGAGCTGTTGTGCGGTTCATTTCAGAAGTTCATTTTTTCTTTAGATGAGTGTAAGAATGTAAGAACAGCCCCCCAGATAGTTAGGAGTTGATCCGTTTGTTTTGTGGAAACTCTGACAATTACGGCATATCAGTAGTGAAAAAATCCTGTGTTGACTTTTGCCTTGAGTTCAGAAAATGTAAATCATCTGCTTTATGAAATATGTGCAGACCACACCATGCTGTTGACTAGCCAACTGTTGATAAATAAATATTTATATATCGAGTGATTTATATAGGGCTTCTATCAGTACTGCAAAGATGAGAGTCAGTTTGACCCTTATTTCTAGGACTGTGAGTTAATCCAACCTCTTTGGAGCCTGGAACCCTGCCAGAGGTGCCTGCAGTACTGATGGCAATTTAATTGATAACAATGCAGATGAAGATTCTTTTGTGCACAAACTCATCTCCCGAGCAGAGTCTGTGTGTGTGTCTGTATGATTCCAAATACTCAAAAAAATCCATTAAGAGAGCCTTATGTGTAGGAAAGAGAATTAAACCATAGATAGGGCTGCACATGTGTTGTACAGCTTCTGTCACCAAGCTTCTACTTTCTCTTGAAAATTGAGTTCTTCAAAGTTCAATGTGTAAAAATACTTACAGGAGAGTAAATTAAAATATAAACCAACTCTGAAAAAGGAAATTGAAGATTTGTATATCCTTAGCAATGTATTTAATATTTTGGACTACATACCATGTGCTACAGTCAATGCAATCTGTACATCTTAACTCCTGTGAAGCCTGAAATGTAAGAATTGTATTACACTTTGAGTAGAGACTGTACACATAGGAAAATATGGTTTATGGGCAATATTTGGACTGCAAAAGGCTAATTACATGTTTACATCAAGATCTCGTTTAGCGTCCTTTAGTTCTTTCCTACAGTAATAGAAGAAGCAAGGAACAAAATGTCATACTGAACTATCACTGAACCTAATTCCCTATCTCTTAAATTCAGTGATTTACCATTTCTTTAAAGCAGTATATTTTTCCTTTTATCTCTGGCATATTCATTTTCCATCCTTTCCCAAGATGCAAGTCCTGATGGCTCGGTATTACACTCTTCTTGGCAAGGAAAGGCCACAGCTTTATTTGAGCACAAATTTGTCCAAATACACTCGTATTAATTGTGCACACTATATACAAAAATAATAGCTTACCTTGCCAGCAGGCAGACTTTCCAGTCGGTGATTATAATACTTTATTCCAACTAAAGAGTTTTGCATTTTCCTGCCTGTCAGTGAAAAACTGACCATTCCAACCCACAAAAGTGTATTGCTCTAAAGAAGGCAAACCAGAATTTCTCACCCTAATTTGTAGCAACTGAAAAATTCAATTATATTCATTTGCCTTCAACCTTATGCTATCCTTCTGCTCTTTTACCTTTTCCTCCCTACTGTTCCTCGACTAGGCATCACTGTCCCTTGCGGTATCCAGGCACCATTTGTCATAAATATACCATTCTGGCTGCATCTGATATAAAACACACATATTACACACCCAATATGATTTACAACAACTTACAATAAAATGCTAACATTATGCTGGATAGAGGCTTAGGAGGTCCCAGTCAAGCATACAGGTTACCATGTTAGTAAGGTGTGATACACCGTCTGGATTCCAGCAGCAAGGCAACACCATAGAGTCTTCCAAGCAGACATTAAAAGCATGGCTACAGAACATCTGAGGTTTAAGACACTGTCATACCCAAAGTGTGACAGAGACTATTTGTAATGCCATTCTGTTCTTGTTTCTGCCATTTGGATCAGAGGCAGCTCTATGGATAGTTCTGTGGACACTGACCATGCAGAGAGCACTATTAACGCGTTCAACTAGAGCAGTAGTTACAACTCAGGAAAAAGAACTTGGAGCCACTATGGATAGTTCTCTGAAATTGTCAACTGAATGTGCAGAAGCAGCCAAAATGTTGAGCATCATGAGAACAGCTATTGAGGCCAAGATGGAGGGCATCATTCTGCCATTTCACAAAACCTTCGTGTTCTCATGCCTTGAGCACTATGAGCAGTTCTGCTCCCTGCATCCAAGCAGAAATATTGTGGAGTTATAGTACAGAGAAGGGTAACTACAGTGATCAAGGGGATCGAACAGCTGCCTTACAAGGAGGTAAGAAGAAGTCTGGGACTTTTCACTTTGGAAAGGAGAAGACTAATGGGGCATTATGATCAAAGTTTACAAAATGAAAAGGGTAGCGGTTTGAGGCAGGCCTTTCATTCACAAAATCCTGTAATACTAGAATTAGGAAGAGCACTCATTGAATCTATGAGGAGATTAGTTAAAAATAGGTAAAATAAAGTATTTTTCTGGGATTGATGGATGTCCACTTGTGCAAAAATGGATTAGACAGGTTCATAGACAACAGACTCGTAAAAGCTAAAGGGAATAGACAGGGATGTACTCTGTAACATGCCTAATGCAACAGCTGTGAATATTGGGAACCAGCACTGAACATGGCCACTCTCACATACTTTGCATAATAGCAACTCCTAATGCCACTGCTGGAGAGCAAACAGTGGGCTAGGTGAGCCACTGGTCTGACTCAGTAGGGCATTTCTCATGTTCTTATATTTTTACCATTACTTAATTAATCCTCAGAATACACACATGGGGTAAGAAAATGGTAGCAGAGCCACTTAATGTGAATGGAATATGAGTCATCATAGAATTATCTAAGGTGTGCCAAGTGAACACAGCAATTCATATTCAGAAAGTTATGAGCCCAGATTTCTAGTCCCTTGACCTAATTACTCGGCTAAAATTCTAGCCTGTTAATAGAACGGAGAAATACATTTCGGCAGTTTTGGTGGGTTGACCCCGGCCAGCAGCCAAGGATGGGGAACAGGCAACACAAAGGCCATCGCTGACCACCTCCCACAAGCAATTCAATATTCTATGAGGACCCCTTAGAGACATTTTAAGCCAGGTCAGTGTTTCTAGTCTGGTACTGGAAATCAAAGTGAAACCATATATGGGCAAGAAAATGTTTATCCATATTATTTTTTTTTCCATAAAACAGGCTTCATTCTTCATGAACATAGAATGCTATAAAGCCTTGCCAATATTTCTCAGCCGGGGCAACCGTAAAGAGAAGTGTTGGAGAATTTCTTGATTATCAGTATATTAGATACTCTGAGTCTTCCCGTTTATTTGATTGTTATATGACTTCACAGTGGTGGCTGGCAAGACATACCAGTTCTTGGACATTCTCAGATCATAGCTGTAGCCATAAACATAACATCTGATTCCTGTCAATCAGAAAAGCCTCTCTTGCTCTTTTTACCTTCTTCTTCTCTTTCTTTTATGTTCCTATATGAAACCCACAGAATCAACCCCATGTTCAGAATGAGAGCAGTATAAGATAGATGCTGGACCCCGACAGAGACTGTGTGCTGGCAGAACAGCAGGACTGTTCAAAGAAGTAACAAAAAGACCCTCACTGTGATTTGTTGTGTAAGACAGACAATGGAATGCATTAGCTGTGGGAAGAAGAAGAAAAATGAAAACAAAGGAACTATTTCATATATAAAAATATGAATAAATATAATGAATAAGAGAAAGGGAAAAGCCTAAAAGATATATGCTTACTTGTTACAAATGCTTGAGGCAGGGACTGTGTTTTATGCATTTTACCCTACAGTGAAGTCCCAACAGCGACTAGGTCATGGATGTTTTAATCATACAAACAACTTTAGTTGGATGTAGTTAGAGGACAAACTTAGTTTTCAAAACTAAGGTTAGTTGTCATATACCTCACAAGATAAAGGTTGCTCAGAGCCTAAAACTAACACAGTTTTATTCCCATTCTACTATTTTTTAGTTAGTAGTTATTGCGAGTGATGCTGGAGTGAGGACTGAACTTCATGTGTTGGCCTTATTACCTTGTTGCCCTTCACTGTTGCTCCACTCCTTAGATGCATCATCGAAAAGGCAAGGAACTCTACCATTCTAAATAGTGGGTTTCATTTCTAAATTAATTAAATGAGAGAAAAATCATACCAGTAAATGTTGACAGTCACTTAAAGCCATTAAAACGGATGGAGTGGCTAGCTGTAAATTCAGCTAAGAAACATACTTGTCACTTGCAATAGACATAGGCACTCAGGAAGCAGCAAAGTAAGGTTAAGCAGATAAAATAAATACAACCCTTTATAATGTTTCTTTAGTTAGTTCAGATGTATACAATTGGATTGTATTTGATTTTTTTTACATCTAGAAAGACAGTGTTACAAGGATCCTTGATTAACACATACAGGTTTATGCAATTATTAACAGTGGAAAGAATTCCACAGTGTGAAGAACTGGAATTATTTTCCTGAGGTAGGAAGGATATTTATTTGCACTAAATATCGACTGAGTTACATAGCCGAAGTATAGCTAGCAAGTCGATTAACGGACACCTAAATCTTTCACTATTCTTGTTTTATTGGATTTATTGTCTGTATTACATTTATCATTCTTTCCCAGAAGCTCCACTTCCTTCCTTGTTTTTTGCAGTTCTGTTTCTCAGTGGTCATATCCCTGATTGCTTCCTCTATATCTCCTTTATTAGCTCTTAATTTCCCTCTATTCTTCTGATGTTTCTCTGAGTTCAGCTCCATTTTCACCGTTTCCCTCTCGTCTCTTCCAAAGAAAGATTTCCATAGGCCTCTATAATTTTGAGTCTCGGATTTTTCCTCCTGTTTCTCCCTTCTTACTCAGCCTTGCAGTTGTATTTCAATCACCTCCTTCTGCATTTCTTGCCCATATCTCAGTCTAAGCAGAAGTGAACTTTTGGCCTACTATTTCCTGACATATATTAGGTGATGGAACATTGCAGACACTTAAAAAATTTCAGATACAAAAAATACCACCAAGCTCTAAAGGTGTCTTTTGTCTTTAGAACTGAGGACTCTGCAGTCAGTATCTGTCTCTGAGGCTGCAGAACCTTCTCCCTCCTGTCTGCCCTTCAGTAGTGCTGAATACTGCCAAAGTGCATATATAAAGTATTTTTTATCCATTCTTCTTTCTCTCTCACAACTTAAAATCCACTGTCATCCCATTATCCAGATTCACCATCGTGGTTTCATCTCCATGCCTTCCATAATACCCACTATACAAGTCAGCTCTCCCTAAATCCAGTTGCATTTTAGGTCTGAAACCATCTAAAATTTGTTGTTTCATCTGTATCCATTTCTCAGTCGTTTGGTTATCTATGACCTTATTGCTTTAATTTTCTCCTCCTGATCCAACCTCACTTTTTGCTTTGGTCTGAGAAAAATGTGACTGTTACGTACTTTTCTTACCAACCTATAAGGATCCCCAAATTTTTATTTTTCTGACAACTCTGCTTCAGTTCCTTTATGTTCTCACAGTAATCTCTCGGATTGCCTCCATTTCCTTTCCTGCTTCTGGCTTTCTGGGGCCTCTCATGCTGCTTGTGGTTCTTGGCAGAAGCCTGCATGTCTCATTTGTTAGCTCTAGCAAATCTTGCTCTTTTTCAGACTGCTTCTCTCCTACTTCAAAATACAAATGTTACCCATACTCTTCTCTTCCAGAAATTCTTTCTTTTTCCAGAATACTGGGAATTCCTTTCCTCTCACCCAGACTCAGTTATATCTTCAACACCAAGACTCCTTCATTTTACTGTATCATTTATAATATGTGTAGTGTTGCCTGAATTAATAAAGAAATCTAAAATTTTTAAAGGAAAGATTTAAAAGAAAAACTAAGCATGAAAAGAACATGGGAGTTTACTTTGCCTTTCTGCATTGTCATCCTACAAATTGTATATAATTTTTATTTTTCTTGTTGAAGTAGAGAATACCTATGTAGGTAAGCTAAATACCCCTGTGCTGGTTTGGGGAATACAGCTTTATCAAATCCATAGGCAATGTGAGAGTTTAGATGGGAAGGTTTAGAAGTCTGTAACAGGATAGTAACCTTCTATTGCTTTTTTTAAGCAAAAGAAATAGTTTGGATTTTCCATGGATGTGAATGTTTAATAAAAAATGAAATGCTGAATGAAGTTAGAATATAAGTGCTTTTAAAATTGATATGTTTATTCCGGTAAAATTTGACACAATCTCTCTCATTTGAAGGGCAGTGCAAGCAATATCTACCTGAACAAATTTCATGTAGCATGCAGGTGTATTATGGGTTAATCCTAAAGAAAGTGCATCTCCAAAGGTCTTCACAATGTTTCGAGCATTTGTTCATTTTTTTCTCTTAACATGCCTGAAATGGAAATTCATCTGTGTGCGGTGTTTTTTATTCGTGTTTTCACAGAAGCACATTTGCATGCCCTAGAAAAGGATCAATATTATGAATGAGAACTCTCCCCAAAAGTCTTTAATTATACGTCTGTGTATCAATATGTAATATTTTATGTTTCCTCAGATATTTTCTTCTTTCAGCTGACACAGGCAGACTTTGAAAGGAGTAAAATCAGCAATGTAACAACGAAATGCATGCAAACTTGTTAAATGTGATGGCAAAATAAAAAGCTTCAGTCAGTATGATCAGTTAAAAAAAAAAAAAAAAAGATAGCCAGCAAACTGTCTATCATGTGATGAAATTTGACAGTAGGGATTATGGCTTTGATGGACCAGAACAGCTAATAGAAGAAGCTGACATTTTTGAAACCCTGCTAATTAAGGGTTCCTTCCTTAATATTAAAATAAAGTCTTTGTCTGGGTTTTATGGTTGGAGAATCAGGTGTTTTCATTAATATATGCCAGTCAGTCTTAATAAGCTTGGAGGGCAGAGGAAGTTATTATTGAGTGACCTTCTACAAAATAAGCATGTTGCTAAGGGCTCTAACCCTGCCCTGTTCAGACTGATGAATCTCATTTCCAATGCAAAAGCTTCACAAGAAATCCAAGTATTCTCTGTGCAATCACAGAAAATAATCCTTGTGTCTCTTGTAATGTCCAGAATTGCCACTTACTATACTACTACTGTACAATGAATATTACAATACATATTATTTTTCTAGCACAATTGTCTACATTTCTGAATTGCCAAGAATAGAAAAACTTATTGTCAAGACACTTGTATTGAAAAGTCAGCTCATTTTAATACTTCTCAAATAGTCATCTACCCTGTTCATGAATTATAATGCACAGAATACATCTGACAATACTAGCTTTGAAAAAGAGATATGTCTGTATTATTACATATTCATTTTCAAATAGATTTTGAACAGATTTTAAACCATTCATTGAAATTCATTGAAATGATAAATTCACAGTTGGATTTTGATTGACTCTTAATCTAATTTTACATTTGATAAGTTTTCATCTTTTTTTTTAGTAGTAATTTTGATTTTCTGTAGATTTTTCAAGCTAAGTGAAAGGGTGTGTTAAGCTACTAAGACTCATCATATATTTGCTGATAGAAATTAGAAAATGAGCTAGTGAACCAGATGAAATAAGTGCAGCATTGTAACCACCACTGATGTGTCTCACATCAGCTCTGTGTGGACTGGGCAATTTCCAACACCCCAAGACTTTCTGCAGATATTTACTAATGCTTTCTTGCTTTTTGCTTTCCTTTCTTTTCTCTCACTAGGTCAAATCAGTACTCTAAATGGTTCTGTGAGATACTGCACTCATAATAAACACAGTGGATAATGGATGAAATTCAAAGCAACACATCCAGTTTGCTGACACTATGCTAATAAAATAACATGGCTGCCAAGTAGAAATGTCAGAGTTGGGAGAATATACACGCTCGCAGGTCATTGAGTGAATCTCTGAAAGTTGAGTATTTAATAGGAAGCAATCGACTGCATCACATTTGCAGATCTCTTTCCTTTAATTGATGGCACAGCAGATGGATCTACTTTTTTCTTATCCAACCCAAACCAATCTATCACAATCTGTAGAGTATTTCACAAAACTTATTCCAAACAGGTTTGTTTGTTTCTTTATTTATGTTGATGATCGGGCTAAATTGGCTTCAGAACTCAAACACTGCAACAGAAGTAGATATACATAGTCTTGGATAGTTCTTATCCTATATCATTACATACATAAATACATTGTAAACAAGTGAGACAGTTCAAACCAGTGCCAGTGTTAGAAAAGACAAAACTGAGGCCCATGTATTTCATTTTTGTCTAGGCATTTTGTTCCCAGAGCATTTTCTCAATGCATTACATAATAAAATAAATAAAATAATAAAATAAAATAAAATAAAATAGTGCCCTGGGATACATATCCCATCTTAAAAAAGACCCACTATCCAAGGCCATGTTTGAGTTATTTCTGAATGCCTAATAGATGCCACATTTGAATACAATAGCACTATTTAGTCCAGTTAGTCTACAAAGTGCTTTGAATGTGACAGGCTCTATGTATTCTGTTCCATTAAAGTTAAAGCCATCTATGCACCTTGGACTTTTTGTATCTCTACTTGATTTATGTATTTGCAGTTTGGGATTTTTGGCTACTTTACCCCTTGAGCATTTTCCCCCCAAATAAAAGTAACTTGATTTAACTCCATAACTAATCTTCATCCTATTCAAATGGGACTACTCCATAGGAAAGGAAAAAGTAATAAGTGCAACGCTGTTCTTAGTATGTGTAAAACTGATCACATTAAAATCCCCACAGGTCTTTCTTGCTTCTTTGTATTTGAGCGAAATGTGTGGGTGTGGCTGTGGATGTAGATGGCAGAGGTCAGGGAGCTAGCTTAAGCGTGATCAGTGATTTCCACTCTGTTTCTAGTGGACACATATGAACAATACAGGGAAAACAACCCATATAGTACTTATTAACATCTCATTAGCAGCTGCAAATCACAGGAGCGAAACATTAGATCTACGCTAGGAATGCTTCTTTCAGGTATAGTGTTGGGGCACCTAACATGCTGCTGTTCTGTAGCTGTTTCTGTTCTCTTAGTATTTTAGGATTTAAAGAAATGCAAAGTAAAGTAAAGTAAAACACTTGAAGCACCTGAAAGTGGTCGGAAAGAATGGAGTAGGAGTCACAATACTTGCATGTCAGTAAGTTTTGGAGGAGTTTTTTTCTCACTGCTTACACTGAGTTTAGAACTCCAAAGCTTACTGTTAAAAAGTCTGATCAAAAGCCTGCTGATTTCTGATGACAAAACTCCTGTAGACGTCAATGTGCGTAAGAACTAACCCTCGGAGAGAAATATTCCATTCTCATCCTTGTTGGCACTGTGTTGCTAAATAGTATGACAAGGTCTTTCTTACACCCTCAGCAGTATTTTATGCAGTGCCTGCTGTGGCTCATCTAAGAGCTAACATTAGTGCTCATTCACCAAAAACTAAGAGTAAAGCAGAAATGCTATCTTTATGCAGAAATCGATAGTCATAAAAAAACCCAACGAAAGTCACTTTACTCAAGTACTGTAAATGCTATATTTTTTACTGTAAATGTAATTGAAACAAGGTCATTCATTTTGCTGCTGGAAAACAAATGGAGTACTAAGCTAGATTTACTCCTTCTTCCAGAATAAAGGATTTTTGTGAACGAGGAAGGAAATTTATTCTACGGCAGAAGCCAACAGGTGATTTCCACTTCCAAACATTGTGAGTGTAGCTCAGGACAAGAGTTATGATGAGAAAAGTATGCTCCAGGATGTTTGGAAAGTACTCCCTGATTGCTGACAATGGGGTAATACTGTAATAAGTGTGGTATCAAGTTTGAAAACTCCTATAGTATCAGCATGCCTTGACAAAGTGAAGTGCCAAATCCAGGGTCAATAAATCTTGATGTAGATTCTCATGATTTAATGTTAATGGTCTGATTAGAAGGAGTGGCATATGAAATGTGAGGCTTGTGCTAAACGTGGCAGGATACAGGGTGCCCAGAGGATGCCCCGATGTGCTGAATCATTGGTCTGCGTTCCATTAGTCATATAGATGTACGAGTACTCACAGATGGTAATGTTTCAGAGCCAAGACCAATGTAAACCAATTGAAAGGATTAAAAAGACACAAGCCAATATATTTATGCATTATGCAATGTTTAGGGTCTAGAGCTGTGGGTAGATGGCTAATTTAGCATAGAAGGAAGAGCACAAAAGTAGCTATAACGACAGCCAGAACAGTCAGCATGTCCCACTGTACCAACACATTTGTGAACTGTGTAATAATCTAACTGTGGAAAGTATTGCTCTAATACCTAAGTGATCAATATGGCTAATCACTTTTAAGAGGAAGGCATTTATTTGCAGATAATAACTGTTTGCATCATGTATAACTCCTGCCTTTCTCTGCAGTTTCAGGCTTTGCTTTTCTATTTGCTCTTATTTTCCTATCTTCCTTGTCTTTCATAAAACTGAAGCTAAACATCTTGGCAGTTATCTTTTGCTCTAGCATTTCAGCTGTTGCGTTTGAATGCAGTAATATTTTTCTGTTCCTACATCCACATAAGTCTTTTGTGGCTTTCAAACTTGGAGTGACCTCCAGTTCTGGGTAGCGAGAAAAGACGATGGAATTTTCCTGAGGGACACAAAAGGAGACTGAAGGAAAGAGAGAGAATTTGAGATGGGAAGTAGAGAAGACATGTGAATGACTTGAGAAAGAGAATGGGCTGCCTTGAAATGCAAAAATAATCATTTAAACAAAAAAGCTGATAGGAGTTCTGGGAATATTTTCCACAGTGATTAAGGAAAAGTGAATGAGAAACGTCTCCTCTTTCCCAAATGAACAGTAGAATCTTTTCTTCTGTTACTCAGTTTTGTAAAATGCAAATGTGTTTTAGAAAGTAGTTTGAGAAAGCTGTGAAATTTGAGCTTTTAACCAGTACCCCAATTTCCTTCGATGTACCCGATCAAATCCATCCTGACATACTCTTAAAGGGAGAAGCTGTAAGAGCATCTAACTTAATTTAGAGGCCTCCTCCCACAAAATCATAGTCTCACTCAGGGTTTAGACTGCAAGATCCTTAGGGCATTGGAAGGGCTCCCCTTCCAGCCTGGCACAGGGTCACAGAGGCTTGTACAAAGAACTTTAATTCCTTCATTCGCAGGTTATATAGGGTTGCAAAGAACTGCCATGGGCAATCTCTGTACAAGATGAAGAGAAAATAAAAACAAAGGTACAAGAGAAAATGGGAGCTGAGCTGAGCAAAAGCAGGTCTCCAAAGATGTCTAATAGCCAATGCTAGTGTTAGCTGCCTTGCATATACTTGCTCCTGATAGACTAGGTGCCACTTCATGTCAGCTGCAGAACGCTACAAGCCCCCACCCCATCCCAGTAGGAAAAATCTCTAGTTGATAGCTGCCTAACATAAAGGTATTAAGTATTTTATATCCATGGCAAAATTTTCAAAAGAGCTGTCTCAGGCTGAGCATCCAGAATCAAAGGCTGCTTTTGAAAAGTTGACCCTGGCCTTTGGGGAGACACTGCAAAGACTTTTCTTATAATGTTTCCTGAAAGGTAAATTTGAATCTCATTCTGTATTCCTACATTGGACTAAATTGAAAGTGCCTCCACTGATGTCAACAGTTTAATGAAAATTGCTGTAATTTCATGGATTTTTTTTTAGTAACCTATGCTAAATGAGTTACATGCTGCTGTATATATATCTATGTGTACAGTAATTGAAAGACTTTTTATTCTGTCCCATTCACTATTGAAGAGAAATTTTTCTTTCTCCTCTCTCTACTAGTATATACAAAACTTTATTCAGAAGGGTTTTCAATTTCTGTATCTGTCCTTGAGATATATGAACTAAAATTTGAAGTAAGATGGATAGGGAAAGAACATAGCGTTTCTGCCAAAGCCATTCAATATTCAGCAGAATCCTGTGGTATGTAAAAGTTATGAAGAGGGATCTATGACACCCATTAGTCCAGAGGAAAACCTGTTCTAATTGTGTTACCACATCACATTGTATTTCACCCTTTTATTGGTGTATTATTTTATAAATTGTAGTACAGTGTGGTGATTGTCATACTGCATTCCATACTTCATCTCTAATCTTCCTTGTTGGGTTACATGGAGCTTAGTATCTAGAGAAACATGAAATAACAAGAAAATGGATAATATAAATGGTTATTCAACTATCCACGATTTGGTGTATTAATCCTAATACCAAAAAATTCAATATGGCATAGGTATATTGCTGCTTTTTCTGTTGCTGGCTATTTGTCACCATATTTCACCTTAAAAAGAATTTAATTAATCCCTCCTTAATCACTGTTTAATCATTAAGGAGTTTACAGTGCACTGTCCATTTCCACAACCTCAAAGGACTGTTTATCCATTTAATCAAATGACATTTACAGTAGCACTAACTGTTGTTATTGCAATAATACCACAGTTAGACAGTATTGCTCAGTACGGGGAGAACAGCAAAGCCTGTTGCTGTGCCTGTTTGAAAAGACAAATTAATCCTTGTTTCCATTTCTCCAGCAGGATGTGATGATTCTGATTTAGAAAAGTCACCTGAACTTCAAAATAGTTACATTATTCACCAAACTGCAGATTTACCAAATATGAAATGCTAATATCTCAGATATTTTTACAGCTTCAAGGATTTTATGGCATAACAGTGACTTCTTTAAAATATTAATTCCTCTGGAATTTTTGGAAACAGCATGAAAAAAAAGTATTGTCTAATATGCTGTAAAAGAAAAGAAAAAATTGCTAACCAGTTTTTCTGCTAAAGAATCTGCAGTTTCCTGTTGCTGTAAGCAGATACAGAGGTCCACGCTCCACAGTCACTTCATTAGTAACAATCTGCAGCAATTCTTTTGAAGTCGGTACAGTTAAACAGCTGTAAAACCAATGTTACTGAAATAAAATCCAGACCTACCATGGCCGTGCTTTCTGCCATGTACCACACTCAATTCTCATGCTTCTTTCAGATTCTCAGTATTGCTAATAGTAAAACATAGTATCTCAGATACTACAGAGTGGTAACCGCTGGTAAATTTACATTCTTTATAGTGGTGACCACTGTGACTGAAGAGGAGCAAATGCAGTCAGCATGCATGACTCGTCTTGCTCAGAGCCGTGCAAGGCAGGAGTATAGCTACAGACCTTTTGACAGCTAGCACAATACTCATTCCTCTAGAGCATATTGCATGCATCCTATACATATTCAGTTCAGTTAGAAAAAAAGTTTTTTCTACCAATCAGGGCAGGGTATGAAAATAATTCCATCTCTCCATGCTGCATGCATCATGATTATGGATATGCTAAAGCACCAATAATCAATCCCAGTTACTGGAGAACGTGTTGTCACTTGCTGCTCTTAGTCATGCAAAGTGTTGTACAAAGAAGCAGAAGTAATACAGCTTGATTTTCATGGAGGTATTATTGTACATGAAGTACTGAGAGGTTATACATTATGATAGGAACACAGGCTGCTCAGTGCTGTTCATTTTGCTGTGTTTTCATAAATGATTATGGAAGTAAAATATAAGCTGCGTGGCTACACTGTGAGCTAGAATACCTTGGGCTTTTCTCCCACTTTCTTCCACCCATCCAAGAAACTTGCAGAGGTGGAATTATCAGGTATTTTTTCCTCCTCACGATGAACTGTTTTCTTTCTGCGGGGATTAGTTTAAAATGATCCAGTCCATATCCTATAAAATTGACATCTCATTATAAGTTGTAAGTTGTAAGTGGCAGCTGGCAACAGAACAGTTCAGAGGTGTAGAGATCGTCTGTATTAAGCAAAACAATGAAACATTCATTTGCATCCCATTTACCTTGAGGAAACTTCAGTGCAGGTTTAATGTTAAGCATGTGCTTAGTGTTTTGTTGAGCTGTAAAACCCTGAAAAGGCTGCTCTCTAGCAGCAAAAAGAAGCCTAAAACCCAGCAAGTGCTACTGCATTGACTTCCAGTGAGTACAAAATAAATTAATTTGAAGGGTGAAAAAAGTCTCCTAAGTCTGCACCTCATGCCAAAGATTTTGTTACACCCAGAGCTGTAAATCTGAGGAAGAGTAAATTGGCTAATGACAAGACCCAACCTGTACAATTATATAGGGCCTTCTCAAAG